>NW_012137192.1:4228429-4252036 GCF_000956105.1 Propithecus coquereli
ACAGCAACCTCAAATGCCTGGGCTCAAGTGATCCTCCTGGCTCAGCCTCCCAAGTAGCTGGGACTACAGGTGCTCCCCACCACACCCAGCTAAGTTTTTCTAATTTTAGTTACCTAGCGAATTTTTCTCTATTTTTAGTAGAGACGGGGTCTCGCTCTTGCTCAGACTGGTCTCAAACTCCTGAGCTCAAGCGATCCTCCTGCCTCAGCCTCCCAGAATGCTAGGATTATAGGCATGAGCCACTGCGCCCTCCCTGGGATTCGGAAATATTGAACTATGTTGTTTGGAATAGGACAAAGTATTATTTTAAACATAGTACAGGCCAAGTATCATTACTAACATATGTCATGAGAAACCAGATGTTGCCAAGGTTTCATTCACTTAATTCAAGTAATATTTAACATAAAATTATAGGTCATTCAATGTTTTTGAATAGAATTTTAGAATTTCTTGTAATGGGATTAACATTATATTAATTATTACCTTGATGCTCAGGGAACTCCATGTTTCCAACTGAAGTTAGGGACTCCTCACTTTGCTCCCAGTTTCTGTCATTTTCTTTATCCCATGATCAGTCTGTGTCATTTTACCTCCCCCATTAGTCTGGTTGGGAGTCGCTGGGTGGCAGAACCCAGGTCTGACTCATCCTGGACCCTGGCACCCAGCGCAGGGCCTGGCACTCTGCAGGTTGTCAGTGAGGGTTTGTTCAAAGCCTGGGAAGAGAGCACAGCGCTTGGGCTCTGGGTCAGACCCCACTTCCGTTAAACGATCATTTTCAAACAAGGTTAACATCATGACTTTCATACGGATAGAAATTAAACCCTTGTTAAAGATTTTATTTAACTTATTAATTAATGAGAGAATCAGGCAGGTGTTATAACAAGTTTAAGGGAGAATCCAAAGAACTGGCACATGTACAGATGAGGAATATTGAAATGAATATTCAAATAAGAAACAAAATCAGCTCCTTCCACAGCGAAGAGGAATCAATTGCACCTCTGTGGATAGAAGAGTATTTACATGTCTGTAAATAAGAATGATTTTGCATTGCTATCAGTTATCTACAATTTCCCGGATTGTAAAATAGCTCCCAGGAAATCAGAATCAGAATCAGATAACCTGGAAGTGTTCTCTAGACACTATGGAATTTCCCGTTAAAGGGCAAAATTTCCAGTCCAGTTCAAATCTCACCTGTGCTCACCTGAGGAAAGGGCATTCTGGGGGAGCTAACAGCACAAGCCAAGGCCTGAAGGCACAAAGATTCGTGTTCCTGTAACAGGAGAAAAATTGCCGGAAGAGAGCAGAGGTAAGCAGCAGCCAGACCATAATAGCTCTGGAGGGCCAAGATAAAGAATTGAGATTTAATCCAAACCTTTTAGATTACACAACCCTAACGAAAAATATATTCTGAGCACCTGATCTCAATTCGCGCATATTTATTTATAGATTGTGTACATGTGTTGTAGTATTATAGTAGCAGAATAACTCTAAGAGCACAGTTCAGACACACTGACTGTATGACCACAGGCAAGTTACTTAACACAGTTGTGCCTCGGTTTCCCCATTTTTTTTTTTTTAAAGATGAGGTCCTTGCAAATTGACCAAGGGGTTGGAACAAAATAAATAAATAAAAAGGAGACAGGGTCTTGGTGCTGTCCAAGCTAGAGTGCCGTGGCTGTTCACAGGCACAATCATACAGCCTTGAACTCCTGGGCTCAGGCGATCCTCCTGCCTCAGCCTCCTGAGTAGCTAGAACCACAGGCTGTGCCACCACACCCGCTTCCGTTTCCCCATCTTTAAAATGGAGCTGATAACCTAAGGTTGTGGTGATTGTATGAGTTAATAGAATAAATACAGTGGGGCTTAGCACATAGAAGTGCTCAGTAAATGTTAGCCCAAGATATATTATAAAACGCACAAAGAGAAATGAAAATGAGTGAGATGTAAAATATATAAACAAAGTTCTAATATTTGTCTTCCTGTGTTCAGTGGATTAGCTTGACCACTGCACAAGGGTGTGCACTCCATTCCAGCGATTATAAATAGGAGGCTTGATACAATCTGTATGTTACCGAGATGGAGACTTAGGAGCCAGAGAAGGCTCAGGCAACACGATCAGAGAAGAGGCAGTATTGTAGCCCAGGAGAGAGCTGAAGGGGGAGTGAGCTGGGGCACGCGTGGGGAGACAAGAGCAGGGCTCCTGGAAGGCACTGGTGGGGCCTTCCTCTGGTAACCTTTGGGCAAGGACTTGCAGGAATAGGCAGAACGAAGGCGTGAAGATTCTTGGTGTGGGAGGCAGATGGTGCCTAGAACAAACTTTGAAGTTGGGAAGACAGGCAGGGAAGTGCAGGAAAAGTTCAGAGTAAAGAGCCTTCTTGGGCACTGGGCTCATGTCCCATTGTCCCCACTGCTTTGGAAGACACTAGTGGCTTGTGCTGCTCTGTGCTTGCATTACTATTTACAACTGAGACTATAATGGGCCGTGGTGTTGCCCATTATTTGTAGGCCACTGTTCTGTGCAGGGATGGTGCCTGTTACTTTGCAGACAGTATTTACTTCATTTAGTAATACCAATACCAAATTCCCAATAAACCTGTAAGAATTATCATTCCCATTTCACAGGTGAGAAAACTGAGGCTTATGGAAGTTAAGAGGCTTGAGTTGTGAAATGACAAGCTCAGTATAAGGACCCTGCGATATGATCCCTAAGAGTATGTGCTCATTTTCTTCTGCACCCATTGCCTTTCAGCTAAAGTCTAGAAAACTGTGCATCCTCTTTGTCCTGGTTACCCCAGAGCAGTTCTCTGTGCTTGGTAACTCTCTGTTCTTTCAGGGAGGAGCCTCCTGACCTCTGAGATAGCCATCTCGGGAGCAGGATACCTCAGCACCTGCTTGCTGGGAAGCACCTCCTCGTGTATCTCAGCCTTTACCCAGGAAGCAGACAGGCGTGGGGAGACGCCCAGATGAAGACAGAAAGTCTCATGCGGCCCACAAAACCTTCCAAGCATCCCCTAAAAAGGCATCGATTGCGCAGGTTGCTGGTGGATTAAGTCAGGGGTGGGAGGCTGATAGGGAACCCAATCTTCTAAGACTTAACCCACAGGACAGACTGTGACCCTGCGAGAACCACAGGTCATTGCAAAGGAGGAGAATCAGTCACCTCCAGGAACCCTCATGGGAAGAGCCTGCATGTGTCTTTGATGTCCTGCCTGCTCCACCTCCCTTGATTGTAAAACCTTACTGCCCTCAAAGAACTGGAGAAAGTCTACAGTGAAATAAATAAGTTACAGATGAATATTGTTTGGAACTTTAAAATATGCTTTACAATTTTAAACTCCTCATACAGACCTAAATTAGAGGATTAAAAGGTGAAGGAGGAGAATCCCTGAAACTTGCCTTAAGGGGTCAAAATGATCTATAAAGTGAGCATTTACCTTTCTATGACCTCAACAGTTTGCAATTTCTCTCTCATTCTTGAATATTCATATGAAAAGCCTGCATAAATGGTGCTTATACAATGCTTAAGCTCTTTCTTATCTAAAGCCTCTGTTTAAATTTCTTTGTGAAAGGCACTCAAGGCTTGTTGAATGAATGAAGGAATGACAAAGAGAGGGTTTTTTTTCTCCCTTCAGTACCAAAGGTCACTTTAAGCCAAGCCCTTGACTGAGTCATCACAAACTCCTGCAATCACTCATAAAAATGAAGCCTTACCATTGATATGTCTGCCAGGATTGCACTAGAATTAGTTCTGTTGAAAATATTTTATTTAAATATGGGAGGTACAATCAGGGTGTGCCTGGACATTAAGTTATATTCTGGGTCATAATTGGGTTGATGACTCTGATGATCATTTCCATTCACCTAGTTCTGCAGAGTTTAAAATTCTTTCACCTACTTGTCTTATGTGGACTAGATCAGCTTCTCAACAGTCTTTTTGGATTTAGAAAGGAGGACACTGGGGTTTGGAGATGTTGGCAGGGAGCTGTGGCTCACGCCTGTAATCCCAGCACTTTGGGAGGCAGAGGTGGGAGGGTCACTTGAGGTCAGGAGTTTGAGACCAGCCTGGGCAATATAGCGAGATCCCGTCTCAAAAAAAAAAAAAACAAAACAAAACAAAAAAAGAAAGATGTTTCAGCTTGCCCAAAGGTTCAACAGCCTTTGCCCATAGACTACAAAGCAAAAGGTATCCCCTATACCATAGCAGGAGCCGCTTCTCTTTAAAAGAGGATATTGTTCTTTCTGTTCTCTAAAGAGGCAGCTCAAGCTCGTTGAGAGATATGGAGAAATCAGCTTCCCAATTCGAGGGAAATCGGAGCAGGGCAGGCCTCCTGCAAAATGCAAGTGTCTAAGGCTTGGATTTTTCATGGAGTTCTCTTCCTCTGGGCTGGGCACGTGGCAGTCTAGCAAATTCAAAATGTTTTAAATTTAGATCAATCATTCATTAGAAACATAACAACAAAAAAAAGCAACTAAATCCAAGTGTTGCAAACTCTTTGAGCAAATAGTTGTGAAATAGCATTGACTTTGCCAGTTCCTGTTTTCATTTTCCATAAATCTATTCTGGTATCATTTTATTCCCTTGAAGAAGATGTAGCAAGTTCTCAGTGATACCAAATAAAACAACAAGATAATAATAATTTTAAAAACATCACTATATATTAAATAACAACAACAGCAGCAGCAACACGACTCTGCCTCCAAGTTAAACTTAAAGCATTACTTTTTTGGGGACAATTCAAAATGTTTTAGAGAAGCTGAAAAACTGCTTGGAAGCGTCCCCAAACCACATTAGAGCCAATGCAGGCAGGTTAATACATCTGTAGTGTGCAATTCAACAAAGGAACTATAAATTGGATCAACTCAGAAGAAACATCACGATTCTAGCATCTTAGAGTTTCCACAGCACTTATGACGGGGGCAGGAAACAGCATGGGATGGGTAGAAAACTGTGTTTCAGACAAGACCCTCGCTGTGTTGGCCACTACTCCAGCCAGTGGGCCAGTGACTTTGTCTGTCTGAATCTGCAGTCTCAGCTACGAGGGGGAATGAAGAGGTCATTAGGGGTCTCCACCTAGTAAGAGCTCAGCAGTGGAGCTGCTGCTATTCTTGCAAAGGTGAAAGGAAAAAGGATAAAGAGAAAAGAAATGAAAGCTTTGCTTATGTGAGGCCTGAAGCAGGACAGTTTTTAAAAAAGTGAAGGAAATCCTATCAGAAGCAGGTTATTATTATGTAAGCAAAATACCCTGTTATCTGAGTGAGGCTTTGGGGATAAAAATCTGACACAAAAAATTCTTTCCGTGTGCTACTGACAGCACGCTATGTGGAACAAATGGAAGGCATTTACATGTCACTGTCTTCCCTCTTTGATGGGGCAGTCTGTTCGGGCAACGTTAGAGCCAACGCAGGCAGCTTAGGCGCTGGAACACTCCAATTTGTAGCCTCTTCTGGCCTGTTGTCCTCTGTCGCAGGCCCACCTTGCCAAGCCTTCTCACGCCTCTTCTGGTCCGTTTTTGAATAGAAAGGCGCCCAGCCGTGGCCATGCCCAGGGGAGAAACACTTCCCATCAGTCTGCCATGTTATGTTGCTAGTTGTCATGCTGGCTTTGCACTATTGATGAAATATCACTCTGAGGTCATTTGCCCTCATTCTCTTTGCTGGCTGGACACACAGAATGTCAAGAAAAGACAATGTGGACTGGAACACTGTCTCTGTCTTGTAGTGCGCTTAGCAGTCTGCCCCAGAGAACAAAATCTCAGAGCTGGCCGGGATCCCAAAATGAGACTCACATAATTTTTGAGCCTTGTCACAAGGCGGGATCCCGTTGCTATGCCCACTCATGGCATCCCAAGTGTCACACTCATCCCCTGTGTAAATCCTTGGTCTGGGTTCTGTTTGCTGGTGGGTCCCACCCCTATCCCCACCTTCACCCCAAGTCTCTTAGTTCCCTGAGGGAGGGCTTGTGTGTCTCCTGCTCAGAGTAACAGCCAGCTGGTGCTCAGCACACATTCCTAGGATGAATGACTGAAATGAAATGAATGTTGTATTCTGGTTTACAGCTTTTTGTCCCAGGACTTTGAGTCCCCAATAACCTTTGAAAGTCTCCATTAAGCTCTTCCTAGAGGACAATAAAAGCTGTATCATAAAAGGTGCAGCTTTTGGTCTAATTCACTTGTGAAGACATAGTACATGTAGCAGGACCCTTAGAAATCTATTCTAGCCCCTCTGTGTTTCAGATGAAGACATGGACACCCAGAAAGGGGCAAGAACGTATATAATTGTGAGGAGGTGGCAGAATCACCATTGGCCCCTCGACGGCCTGTGTATTTGGCAAGAGTTCCCCACACCTTGGGAGGCAGTGTGGCTTAGTGGTTAAGAGAGTGGGCTCTAGAAACCAGACTGCTGGGTTCAAATCTTGGTTTTGTCACTTATTAGTGTTAAAAGGAACACTTTAGACACATTAAATGTAACAGAGTTTAATTGTGCAAAGAATGATTCGCACTCAATCTATACTTAACATTGGATGTATATCCTCTTAAATGCCAATTTTATTTCTCTAATTCAAGTGCATAGCACTGTTTATTAAATGAGTTATCATAGGTGATTTGACTTGGACCCTGGAGTTCATTCAAATTGCATATCTTAATTTCAGTACTGGCTGATTTAACACGAAAATCTGGCAGAGTATTTCATTGGTATTCAATTAATTCTTATCCTGCTTGGGTCAGCAGTTTTAGGAACCAGTCAACCTCTTCATTAGAGCACTGAGAATTCTTACCCAGTCCAAATGTTATGTTCCTAGAGTTATCAGAAACGTCTATTCCGGAGTACTTGTTAGGAGTAATTTTCATCCTTTCTGTGAAACTCCTTGAAGATATAACACTTTAGGATTTTACTTGCTTGTAAAGAGCTTTCAGAAAATGCATCAGAATTCAGCAATTAACTGTGGACAAGACTGAAAATGACCATGGTTCAAGATGTAATTGACAAGAAAATCTGGTTATTTCGTGGCCTGCAATAATTTAAGATGATAACCACAATTATTACTGATAACGTATACCAAGACATATCAGAATTTTAGGGATGTCATACAATTTTGCAACACATATAAATAAATATTCATAAACTATAACTTGAAGAAGTTTGAACATTATTTCTTGTTTGACAATGTTTCCCTTATAATTAACATATCAAATAAGCCTCTTTATTATTTCTGTTTGGGGTGCTTTAGGACCCTTTGGAACATCCCAAAGTTAGTTTGGGGTCAACATGACTTAATTTTAGAATTTGAAGTTTGATTTTGGAAAGGCTATCAAATATGTCAAAGGTTTAAATAAAACAATCAAAATAGGATCACTGTAAAATAATAGTTATTCATTTAGCCAAAGTGATAATTAAATATTTTAAAAAGCAACATCTTTATTCTCTGATAGAGAGGACACTCAGTTTTCCAAACAATCAAAAGATCTAAGGAAGACAGCATGAGACAGACTCTGTTTTTCCCTTGCTCCAACCCTCCCGTTTTTTTTCAGTTTACTCAAAAAATGAACAATTTTTTTTTACTATTTCTCATTAATCCCACATAAACAGAGAAGGAGAAAACAAAATTTTACATTTATATTTGTGTATTATCAATAAAAAACTAATTTCAATAAAACTTTACAAAAAATCAGTGCAATCCCAGATTTTGAACATATAAGATAAGATTTCCATAAACCTTTTATAACCTCTTAGGAATTTTCTTTCTGTTTTTTTCTTTCCCCAACTTTTTATATCCATTTAGTTTTATCTATCTCATTTTTCCTTCATATGGAGACAAACTTTAAAAAACCTTTAAACTAGACAAAATTACTTTTCCTTTAATAAAAACCACTTCCTCATGTCTCTTTTTATAATCTTCTTCGCTAAGAACACATCTCACTTTATACACTTTGTATATAGAACTGTTTCTATTATATCTAGTAGTTTTCATTGAATATATTAACTACAATTTTAGCTCTTAACATCTCTAATTTCCACTGAAAAACTTAGGAAGTAATTTTGAACTGTTTTATATCAGTTTTTGTAGATAAAAACCATTTTATAATTTTTTTTTTTTTTTGAGACAGTGGCTCATTCTGTCCCCCAGACTAGAGAATAGTGGTGTCATCATTGCTCACTGCAACCTCAAATTCCTAAATGCAAGCGATCCTCCTGCCTTAGCCTCCCGAGCGGCTGGGACTATAGACGTGCTCCACCCCATGCCCAGCTAATTTTAAAATTTTTTGTGAAGACAGGGTCTGGCTGTGCTGCCCAGGCTGGTAACTCCTGGACTCAAGCGATGCTCCTGCTTTGGCCTCCCAGAGTGCTGAGCCACCATGCCTGGCCCTATTTCATAATTTTTAAGAAAGATAATATTTCCTCAATTTTTTTTGCTTATTAACAGATTAAATATATTTAGCTTTTTTGTACCACATAAAAATAAGATGCCAAAGTATGTATCAAACTTATGTTTAATCACTAATGTTTCAGTATTTTAACTTCCTTAGAAATGACTCAGGCATCTTGTGATTATCTATTACATAATTTAACATAATATGACTTTAAGATCTTAAATTACTGAAAAGAATTTTGAAACTATGACACAGGTATCTTCCCTAATGTCTTCCCTAATTGTACTGGGTCTTGCGTACCCACGTAGCGCCCAGGACAGCTATTAAGGGCAGGGCGCTTCTGGGTCCTGAATTCACACACCAGGTGTAGTGCTCAGGACCAGAGGACAGAGCTGTGAAGAGGATGCCTGTAGGATTTGATTCCTCCCAGCATGGCCAGGAGGCAAAGCTGGGCCATATGGGGTTTGGCTCTGCCTTGCAGCTGGTGGCCCAGGCACTGAGGACACATAAATGTCTCCAGGCCTCACCATGGCCACTTGTCCAGACCCCAGTATCCAGAGGCTCAAAACCAAAAACTTATTATATACAAGCTCATAGTAAGATGTGCGCAAGGCTTCAGGGGTGCCAGCAGCCACCCCTTATAGCTTCAGCTTTCAGACAAATCGAGAAAGTATCAAAAATATTATAAAAGCAGCAGTTTTATGACCTTGAAGTAGGTATCAGCAATAGCATAAACCTGTCTAACCAGTAGACAGAGGCAAAAATGTCTGAATTATATTTAACACTGACAATTCTGGAGATGTTCCTATTTCATTTTACCAAGAATTTTAAAACTAGCTTTATTTATCAAGTATCATCTTAGATAACATAGAAATATCGCATACACATAACACATAGACATGTCAGCTTCCAAATAGTTTTTCTTTCCCCATTCGTATTATCACTCTTAAAATTACCTATTCCATTGCCCTAAGCAATTGTTAGCTAGGCAACTCTAAATTTGCACTTCTGTTTTGTTTTTTTAGAGATGGGGTCTCACTATGTTGCTCAGGCTGGATTCAAACTCCTGGGTGCAGGCAATCCTCCTGTCTCAGCCTCTTGAGTAGCTGGGACTGCAGGGGCATGCCACCGCTGCCAGCTAAATTTGCACTTCTAAAGGGATAACTCCTGGGTGGCACAAGGTAGAAAATTTATATCTCAAAAGCATAGAGTTGAGACTTGAGGCCTAAATATTGTATCATCATTTGCCAAAACCAAGGAAGAAGGGTGTAGATAAAGTCCCAGTTAAGAGAAGATGGCCAGGAAAAGCACCTTAAAAGTAAGCCTAGTTTATGTAAATCTAACCCACTGGTAAGAGTTTTCAGTGATTCAATCTTCCTTCTGTTTCCACTGCACAGAGGCAGACACCCTTATAAATGAAGATTTCCTTATGGAGGTATTTTTTTTTTTTTACAAAAGGGTTTCAAAAGAGCCAGCTAAATGCCAGAAAGGCATAATCTAAAGACACATTTAGTTCAATAGGTGGACTTTTTAACTTAGCTTCTCTTTCTCGGCTAAAATCACTGAGTTCAGGGCAGAGCCCAGTGCAGGACTAGGGCAAAGAAAGCATTCTCCACGCCTGCACTCATCATGGATTGCTCCGAAAGAGAAGCCCAGTTTACCTGAGGACCTACCTTTTATAAACTTTCTACCAAGCTTTCTTTTTGCCTTTGGGGTGGGATAGTAACTAAACCAAAAGGTTAGCAGATTCAATATTTCTTATGGATGAGTTGCTTAAGTTTTTTTGTTTGCCTTTTGTGAAAAGTATTTTAAAAGAGGCAACAAAAGTATTGAAATCATTTTAGAAGCTTCTGCACATCCCTAGGTGTTCCTGGGTGAGTCTAACTTGGGAGCCCTCACTTCTGTCATTCATTTGGAATGTTCTACTGTGATTTTAAATTACCTTTGGTGAGATTTTGCCATTTTTTAAGTGTTTGCTGCTTCCAGAGCCTAATACACATAAAGGTAGGCATAGCCCAAAGATGGACCACTCAGTTCTTCAGAAATGAAGGATACCATTTTTACATTGAATCTTGGCTTTGGCTCTCAGATTCCCTTGATCAACTTCGCCAAAGATTTTTCCCTACCTAAGCATCTAAGAAATGGAAACAAAGGGGATAAACGGCGAAAATCCCTATGAATTTCTGAAAATCAGAGTTCAAAACACACCTGTAGTATTGTCTTTACTGCCAGTTTCTGTCTGCAACTGGATCCAATCCAGTTAGTTATCAGATCCAATCCAATCCTGGACTCAGTCCAGTTTCTGATGAGATTTCAAAAGCCAATTTGGCTTAGACATTTGCTCAAATGAACTAGGATAGCTCAAAACACAAATCCATGGAGGTTCTTGATCCAAGAAAGAACGTTCTCATGATCCCCGGTCGCCGTGAGAGAGCAGGGGACACAATGGGCCCAGAGAGTGCCTTGCTCAGTCACTCATGCTCCTGGGGGTGGCTGGAAGCTCTGTTTCGAATCCCACCTCTGACGCCATCTGTTAAAAGAAAAACTTTAGACAAATTACATTTAACGGTTTAGTTGAGCAAAGAATAATGCATGAATCAAGCAGCCCCCAGAAAACAGAATAGATTCAGAGTGACTCCGGGGCTGCCACATGGTTAGATAACATTTATAGACAGAAAAGGGAAAGTGACATATAGAAAACAGAAGTGAGGTACAGAAACAGCCAGATGGGTTACAGCCTTATTTGAACATGGTTTGAAGAGTTCGCTGCAGGTGATTGGCCCAAATTCTGTCAGTGGTACCAGAGTAGGTTACAATCTGTTTACACATCCATTTAGGTTACAGTTCACTACCCACAGAGAAAGCTTTAGGCCAAACTTAAAATATATAAGGAGGCAGCTTTAGGCTAAACTTAATTTAATACTAGTTAAGTGATGTTGGGCAAGTCATTAAACCTGTCTGTGCCTCAGCTTCCTTACCTACTGTAAAATGGGGATAATATTAGTTTCTACCTCCCAAAGCTCCTTGGAGGATTAAATGAGTTAATATCTCTAAAACACTTAGAACAGTAACTACATTAATAAGCAATATATAAATGCTTATTCAAATTATTATTGTATTCTATAAGAATCTGAATAACCTGATAATCCCAATTCCATAATTATTTCTGGGCCCCATGCTGTGCTGGCAGCACCATGTGCATGGGAGATTCCAGGTGAACAAGTCACGGCTTTTGCCCCCAAGGTGCTTCCAAATCCTTTTAATGGAAACAACATGGAGGAATGATCGACCTGACTCAGCCCTGGGCTTAGAAAGGAGTGAACCCCTGTGAAGGTCTGGGCCAGGCATAGTAGCTGCAGCTCTTCTTATTGAATGGACAGGAAGGTGAAGGCCCCGAGAGAGAACTATCTGTTGCTACCTGTGGAAGATTGTTTCTTGTCCAAGAATGGCTGCAACAATACCTCCCATTCCATGTTTGTCTGGAACCTTGGCACTTTCCCGTCAAGAGGCAGAGCCTAATTCCCTCCTCTTAAATGTGGGCAGGGCACCTATCTTGCTTGGAAGGAGTAGAATGTTGCCAGAGTGATGCTGCGTGACTGGTGAGGCTAGGTCATAAGGGTTGGGGCCGGGGCTTGAAGGAGGGCTTTCTCCTTTGTAGCTGTGACATTGAAGAAGCCTGAGACTGCCATGCAAGGGGGAAGTCCAGGCTACATGGAGAAGGCACATGTAGGTCTTCAGGGTGACAGCCCCAGCTGCAGTCTGAAATCCCAGCTGACAGCCAGACATGTGAGTGAAGATGCTTCTAGATGTTTCTAGTCCTTCGTTGCTAATTCACTTCTAGCCTTTGAGTCTTCCCAGGTGAGGCTTCAGACATTGGGGAGTAGAGTCAAACCCATTCCCTTTCCAAATCGCCAACCCACACACAGAATCTGTGAGTATACGAAAATGGCTATTTTACGTCACGAAGTGTGGGAGTGATTTGTTATGCAGCAGTAACAACCAGAACACTGCCCTCCGACCTTGTGCTAGGACTCATTCCCTTAGGACTCCCAGCAACAGAGACTTCTTTCTCTCAAGATCTTAGGGGAAAACGTGCTCACAGCACAGTTAACAAGATTTGTTTCTTCACGAATCAAGAGAATTCCAGGTGATCAAAGATGTTACAGATGGAAGAGTTTCTAGAGCTGCCATGCTTGCCAACATCTGGCTGTGACAGCTCCCAAAGGAGTCATCACCCACATCACCAGCAGAGAGGGCAAAGGAGGGTGGTGAAGCCCCTCACGTGCCCACGCCTGCCTCACAGCTCTTCTGCTGAGCACAGATCACAGCAGTTCGTGCGGAGGAAACTGCCAAGTTAATACTGGAGACATGTTAAATCCACCTGGAGGGATGGAATTCCCCTCAAAGGAAGCGAGGAGCTCTTCATGTCGTTCATGAGATGGTTCCCACATTTTCCAGCCTCTGTTATTCATCTTAGTATCTGATGTTTTCCCAGAGCTCTATGTCTTATGTCTATGATATAGATCTGTTCTCACAATCAAAGTGTGAAGTAGTTTGTCAACCTCATTTTAGAGATATGGAAACTGAGACTCAAAGACTAACCCCAGAGTACATTTATCTAATCAATGGTGAAGCTCAGACTTAACCCCATGCCTTCTGATTCTAAATTCAAATCCCTCATCATTGTACCCTGAAAAGAATCCCTGTCCTGGAGCACAAAATTGATGTCTGTTTGTTCCAAAGTTGTCAGAAGGGTGCTCACTAAAGGTGTGATGTATCTCACTTTTCAATCCATTCCAAAGTACTGGAATTCTGAACTTCATCTGTGCAAGGAAGTTTTCCATTCTGAGTGTTAGCTTTCTTTGTGTGGTTCTTCCCAGGAATAAGATGAAAGCAGTGTTACGCTGATCTATGCCCTACCCCATCCTCACAAAATGATTTGAAGTATTTGCCAATGCCCATGGTGTAAATGCTCCCACTATGGCTGACTTTAAGCTACCAAGCTGATGTAATTCACCATGGAGCTGAGAAGAGATAGCATGTTGAGCTTTTGTGAGCCCTACTAGCCAGCTCCAACAATGGATGAAACCAAAGCAATTATAGGTGTTTTTAAATTTTTTTTAAAGCAATAAAACTCCCACCACACAAATTTTTCAAATTATCAAAGGCAATGAGCAAAACGGTACTGCTGTTTATGACGTGAAGAGGACGGGACTATTTCTGCAGAATGCTTCTATAAAGGATCACCATTCTGAAGTGGTAAGCAGCTGTCAACTCCTTGTGTCTTTCACCAGTAACCTGAGCCTGATGATATGAGCACCAGACACTGACACCTCAGTGTGGTGTGACCACCCTGCTCCCGCAGAGTGGGGGTGAAGGGCAGTATTGTAGGGCTCAGTGGGAGCCAAAGACAAGCCTGGAAAGGAACCCCAGAAACTCCATCCTTGCTCCCCAAGCCAGCCATGGCAGGCCTAAAGCTCATGTGGTGCTCTTGGTTCCCACACTGCTGGGGCTGTGAGTAAAACCTTGAAGAGAGAAAGGGGTTTGCAGTGTCTACCAGGACCGTTGCCCCAGGCATGACCCTCTTAAGTGGGTGGGTATGCACCGTCCTCCTTCTTGCCCTGCTGGTCTCCCCAGTACCTCCCTCCCCTTTTCTCTTGTTCTCTCTTTTCTATCCCCTTTGCCCCTAGATGTCTGCAGCATGTCCTTCTTCTCCTACAAAGAGCAGATGGAGAGGAGTGAACAGGAACCTCACCAGGGAGCTCTGGGCTCGGTCTGTGCTCGAGGTGTTGCCGCACAGGAGGCAGCTGATGCCCGGAGAGTGGGGGGTGAGTCTCTCAGCACGAGGACAGACAGCTGGTTGGGGATTTGTCTACATTCTCCGGGAGGAGCCAGCAGCTGGCATGAAGGCAGTGGAGGCCATTAGAATGCACATGAAGGTCACAGATCTGGCTCCTGCCCTCTTCTCTCCCACGCTCTACCCACTTCCAAATCAAACTTTCTGCAATTCTTTCACCCCCAGGACTTTTCAGACTTTGCTCTTCCCTTGCAGTAAAGCTCCTCCCCCTACCCTGCCCTGGCTTTGTAACTTCTGCTCAATGTTGGACACTCAGCTCAGGTGTCACCTCCCAAAGACTCCTTTTCGAGCCTTCGCCCCTCCCCTCAATACACACACACACACACACACACACACACACACACACACACACACACGTGTGCGCCACAATCTGAGCTAGAAATGCAGCATTCTGGCCAGAGTGGCCATGGCCTGAGTGCCCCCACTCAAGGTCTTTCGCCCTCTCAACCCACACTTCCTCATCTGTAAAACCAGGGGGTGGGTAAGCACTTGGGTTATTCTAGTATTCTGGGGAAGTGTACACCATCGGTGTGTTCCCACAAGGGTGCCAAGCAACCAGCGCAGCCTCTTCATTCCATTGTAAGGAGAAAGAAGTGCCTCAGGTCAAAGCAATTTATTTGCAGGCACTCACCACGCAGGCTGGCCTACAGTGGCTCTAATTCCGTGCTGACATTTTCAATAGCGCCTGCCTAATGGAGAAAAACGACTCTATTCCCCAAACAAGACAGACTTAGGCAGGGGTTGGCTGGGTAGTGGGACACCTTTTATTTACATGTCACATTTCTCTAATTCTGAGGGATTTAAGCATCCTCTTTGCTTTGCTTTCCGTCTCCTACCCATCCCCTTAATAAAGACTAATGGAAGGACTGAAATCTATTGAGAAAAACAAATGAAAATAACAATTTTCAGCCCTTTTGCCCAGAAACAGGGATGCCCAGTTTGAGCATCTCATGAAATTCCATCCAGTTAAAACTGTGGTTATTAGGCAATTAATACTTAGTTTTGGTTCTGCTTACTCTCTGGAAATGCTGTTTTCCAAAAGCATAAATGTGACAGGAAATTTCTTCACTCCGCTTATCCCTAGTAGTTTAAATGTTATTTCATAATTGCAAATGGGCTTTCCCCCGCTTCTCTCACAGGCAGGCTATGGCTGGTCTCATCTGGGGTGTGGATGAGACAACGTGGTGTCTCTTTCCAGGGAAGAACATGAGCTATAGAGAGAAGCACACGAGCTCATGGATGGGAAAGCTCTCTCCAAACTCCAGACACACAGGCTAGGAGGCAACATGGCCATCGGTAGTCCTGGACGGGCTTTCAGTTCTAGGAGGTCAAGTGTCCTTCGGACAGGATTAGTCTGGGCTCTCTGGAGTGAATGGGGTGACACTCAGAGAGGGCTGTGGGATGGAGCTGGGTTCTGGAATACAGACCTCCTTAGCACAGTTTAAGAGCAGTCTCAAATGGAAATGCTTACACAAGACCAAGGTTTCCCCATATTCTTTATTTCTCCTTTCCTTTCACAACTTATTCTCACAAATGCCCTTTCACCCCCTGCTAACGGAGTGATACTTCTTGCCAGGCCAGTTCCTCAACCTCAAAATTCGAGGAATTTGCACATAGTCATCTCATGTGGCCCTGCCTCAAAGTTTCCTCATAAACACTTCCATCCCACGTCTAAAAGTATGTCCATGAAGAGCAGATCTTTGGGGCCTTTGGTGCACTGGAAAATTTTAAATGCTATAGCAATATTATTTATACTTACTCTCAAATATAAATATGCCTCTGAGAATAACACTCAAGGATTCTTTATATGGAAGGAATGGCTTCATAAGAGATTTAAGACTTAAGGGGCCAGGACAGAGTATTTTCAGTAGAGGCTTCTAGATTTATTTCTTGGCTTTTCAGTCTGACAAAGTCCTGGCTAATTGATCTATTAAGGAGAAATAAATTCATGTACACTTATTATATTGGGGACTGAGCTATACTGGTCCTGTCCCTTTTACTGCCAAATGAAGTACAGTCCTTCATGTTTTTCTTACTTGCACCAGAAAACTAGCACCAGAGAAGGAACTCTGACCAGGCAAACCTTCCATCTGGAAGAACATGTCTACTAAGGTATTGCAGAGTGGGTAGATCCCATTAAAGCGTCAAATAGGCAGAAGATCTTGTGTATGCCAATAGATGCTTTAATCTGGAGAGTATAAGGAATTCTCTTTAATGAGACCAAGTATGTACTGATCAGTTACTCCCTATTAAGCAATAGGATGGAAGAATACAGAGTTGATTAAAGCCCAGCATCACTGGTAGAAATATACAAATCTGACATCTGAATAGTGTTTTACAGATCATTCTGCATATGCCCATCATCTCTAGGTTCTCCCAGTCTCCTAGTGAGGCAGGCAAGTCTATGCTCTTTTACAGGAACCAAAGCTCAAAGAGAACAATGGACTTGCCAGAGGATACACGAATAGTGTACTACCCTGGTGCATGTCAACTCCCCTGGGTTCCTGCTTCTCAGGATTTCCCAAAAGCCATGGGCTTTGCTTCTAGGGAGCAAGGGCCTAGAATCTAGAATGCTTGGGGATTATAAATATTGAATTGAAATGAAGAAGGAAAAGGTCCAAGAGATCTCAATATAAGGCAGTGCAAAAGGAGAGCATGGCAGACGATGGTCTGGGGAGGGAATTATTGCAACAAGCACAGCACCATCTGACACGGCTCTGGTCAAGTCTACCCTTGACAGACCTGTTACAGGGTAGCCTTCGATGAGGGCCCACCTTGTGTTACACATCAGATGTTCTCAGGATATCCAAATGTCTTCCCAGAAACCAAGAGCTTTGGACTTTGCACAAGCTCACCTGAGATACTGGAGGTTTCGGGGCTTATGGTCAGGGAATGAAGTGTCAGCTACCTGGAAAGGTGGCCAAAGTTTTGCCATAGCTTTTATCTCCCTGAGCAGCCTTCACAGACACTGTGGTCATAATCTCAGCACTTTATTTGTCAATATTTATTTTTGAGACAGGGTCTCATTCTGTTGCCTGGGCTAGAGTGCAGTGGCATCATCATAGCTCACAGCAACCTCAAATCTCTGGGCTCAAGTAATCCTCCTGTCTTAGTCTTCCAAATAGCTGGGACTATAGGCACATGCCACCACATCTGGCTAATTTTTCTATTTTTTGTAGATGTGGGGTCTCACTATGTTGCTTAGGCTGGTCTCAAACTCCTGGCCTCAAGCAATCCTCCTGCCTCAGCCTCCCAAAGTGCTGGGATTACAGGTGGGAGCCACTACACCCGGCCTGCTCAGCACTTTAGAATCTATTACCAGAGACCACAGTGGACCTGTCAGAATTCACCCCTAAGATCAAGAAGAGTAATAGTAAAAGATGGAGAAGGAATTGATTGATAAGTAGAATTAGATGACTAATTCTTTCACTTACATAAAACCAAACTCCTGCTGGTACCAGACACTACAGCATCCAAAGTACCTACTTAGGTATAATTGCATGCCATGTCATCTCAGCATTAGTAATTGCTATTTTCCTTATTTAAGAGATGAAATCAGGACTCAGAGAAGTTAGTGTTTGGCCCAAAGGTGATGGTGGTGAAGTTTCTGAGCCCAAAGCCCATGCTTGTTCTGCCACACTGGTGGTGGTTCCATGGCACTTGATAGAACTCAAAAGAATCCGTGAATGTAATTTTGGGAAGCTTCTGTAGAGAAAGGGAGTGCCAAGAGGCCTGTCACCCTAACCGTATTTCAACCATAGCAGTTCCAGGTTTTATTTATTTTATACACTGGATTTCACATATGATTTCATTTGAGTAAAGGGTTCTGGACATATACAAAGTGCTGAAATTTATGATTCCTCAGCTTTTATCCTAACATTTCCAAGTGAATAGGCCCAAGGACCTTAGATATGTTATTTTTATATCCACTTAATCCTGGAGTGGTTTGAACTTTGGATCAGCCTGTGTAGAGGCCCCTGTGGTAACTTGGGCCTCTCTGTCATTCATGGCGAACCCACCCAGGATGATGAGACTAGGTTTGTGTCCTGGTCTACCACTGAAGTCCTATGTGACCGTGAGCAAGTTACTTTCTTCCTCTGACCTCAGTTTCTTTATCATAGAATGAGGACATTGGACTAGATCAGCTTCCAGGCTGACAGGCTGTGAAAGGTTGAGGAGGGCTTGGAGATTGCTATAGTTCTTCCAACATGAAGTACCCATGCGTACTGGCTGGAGACCTGGCAATCAGGTTGCCAGATTCAGCAAGGGAAAATACAGGCCTCCAATTTAAATTGGAATTTTAGATACATCCCAAATATCGTATTGCCTGGGACAAACTTATACTAAAAAAAAAAGTATTTGTTGCATATCTGAAATTCAAATTTATCAGTATTTTATTTGGCAACCCTACCTTGGTATTGTTATATCGTTCCCTCTATCCCTTTAGAAATAATTGAAACAAACAAGCAAACAAATCAAGAAAGATTTTTCTCTTTAATCTTTCAACTTGTGACATCATAGTACTCAAAAAAATATTAAGTGCAGAAGGTAATAACAATACTATTCCCAGTGTTTCCTATTTAATATTTATTTATTTGTGTTTAAGAAACACAATTCTATGCCTGTCATGTGCTGTGTTTGCCTTGCCTTGAAAAAAAATTTTTTTTTCATATCTGATGATTTAACAAATCCATTTGACTTCACAAGCCTCTCTTCTGCCTGCCCCAAACACGTTCCTTTGGCCAAAATCCACACTGCCATCCCAAGGAATTCTGCCGGCTGTCTGAATTTCCTTCGAACCTTATTACTTTGGGTCTTAAGACATACATATACATGCCCTCTTCCAATCTAAACTTGCACTTTTTGCTTTTCAGCCAGTGATTGCATGTGGCTGGTGGTTTGATGATTGTGAAATATTGGTGAAGAAAGTGTTCCTCCTGCATTTGTGGCCAAACTCCCCTCAGGAACTTCAGGTTTCTCTTTGCCTCCTTGGGCAGGAGGAAGCGCTCACTTGGGGTGGCCCTGGGGCAGGGAAGCAAGGTGGTGGCAAGACAGAGCTCCCTGCATTCATCCATAAGTGTGCTCCTGACATTGTCCGCAGATGTCCTTTGCCAAGTTATTCAATCCTAATGGGAAATTGCGTGCATCCTGCATAGAATAAGTTGTGAACTTGGGCACTGCTAAGCACATAGGTGGGGAAGTACAGAGGGACTGACCCTAAGCTGAGACAGAGAGAGAGCCCCTCAAGAACAGCCGGACAGAAGAGAGATGCAGAGGGGAAAATGTGCAGTGAGCTGGATCCAGAAGTGACGAGTGCTTTATGGGCCGGGCTTACCTGTTGGCATGGCTGAACGTCCAGCTGGAGGATGGGCCCTCCACCCTGGCCCTATATGTGCTGGACGTCCTGCACGAAGGACTGAATGAAGAGGAGGCATGTGGAGAGAGGACCTTGCCTGAACGTCTGGAGATTTGCACTTTCCTCCTGGGTCTGCCGGGAATTCACTGCAAGATCTTAGGTCTCAAGGTCCACCTGGCCACTGGCACCTGGTTGAGCTGATCTGTAAGAGATGTTCCAGGCCTGCCTTTCTGTGATTTTTGTTCTCTTTACTATTATTTAATAAAAGTTTGTTCATCTGAACATGGGTCTAGAAATAGGGAATTCTACAGCTTGGGAAGAACAGCAACAGGGAATGTAGGGTATACTTTTTCTGTGCATATTCACCCAGAGAGACTTTAAATTAGAAATCAAAGTTAAGTATCAGAACATGTAGGTAGAACCAACTTTCCTTTCATTCTATTCATATAGTAAACCCTTATCTCTGTTGTGCACCAGGCTCTGCTTAGGGGCCATAGATAAAGCAGGCAGAGTCACTGCCCTCGGATGCTCTCAGTCCAAAGGGGCAGAGAGCCAGGGAACCCAGCGATCCCAACACGTTGGGGCATTTGTGATGGTGGAGGGAAGGGCAGAGCTCTGCGGGGACTTGAGGAAGAAGTGGTTTGCTCACCTCCACTTATTTCTCTTGTGGAAGTGATATGTGGGGGCGGAGGTGGCTTGATCTATTGGGGCAGCAAATAGAGGAAGTATATGCTATCAAAAATAGAGGGGCAAGGAGGAAATAAAAGTTCTGATCTAACAGAAACATGGAGGGGCCTGTCAAGGCCTAGGGATGGGTCCCTTTCCCTGGTGCTGTTGGAGTGGGGGAGACTCCACATAGAACCGAGCTCAGGGAAAGGAACTTGCCTCAGCCAGGGAGTGACACCCTCCAGATATCAAAAGGCAGCACAATGGGTGCTCTGGTGTCCCTTAGGAAGGGACATGCGGGGCTTCCCATGGCTGCTCCCAGAGGTTTTGTGTTCCTCTTTAGGCCACCTGGTCTGGCCACTACAGCAGGTGGGGACAGGCTGGGCCCATAGATGCCTTCCGTTCCCAGACTCCCTGTTGAAGGTGTGGCTTCCCATCCCAGGGGGCACCTCTACACGTCTGGGCTGCAGCTGTCCATGCAGAGAGGAAAGGCCGACATGGACTCCACAGCTTTACTGTAATCGAGTCACAGGGCTCGCAGAGCTTCCCTGCCGTGGAATGTAGGCATGGCGTCTATAATTGTCCCTTGTTTCAGTTCCATGGGATCCTCCACTTGGGCCTCCAACCCTTTATCCACAAGCACAAACACCCTTCTCCTGCCGTAGAATTCACAGAACAATCTATCCACCCACCCTATTCATCCATCACACCTTATAGTCTGTAGCACAGTGTCGTGAGTCCATAAATAGTCAATGGCTGACTAAATAATTGAATGAATGTAATAAACATATGGTGAAAATATAGAACATGATCGTGCTAAAGTGTAACAGAGGGCTCTTTGAGATGGCATTGTGAGCTGGGCCTTAGAAGCTCAATGCCTCACAGTTCTCCCTTCTCCGGGCGTGGAAGACAGAGAGGCATCCCAGCAGGAAAGAGCATATGCAAAGCCATGGTTTAGTAAATGTCAAGCTAGCACCCAGGTTTTAGGAAGACAGGGAACCTAGAAGGTTTGGTTCAGTACAAGTCATGAAGGCATGCAATAATGTTTAGTCTCCGTCTTCCCAGTAACAGGGAACTATGTAGATCAGCGGTCCCCAACCTTTTTGGCACCAGGGACAAGTTTCATGGAAGACAATTTTTCCACAGACTGGAGGTGGGGAGGGGGGGATGGTTTCAGGATGATTCAA
This sequence comes from Propithecus coquereli, assembly GCF_000956105.1. Classification (NCBI taxonomy): domain Eukaryota; kingdom Metazoa; phylum Chordata; class Mammalia; order Primates; family Indriidae; genus Propithecus; species Propithecus coquereli. Next base: position 4,249,865 of record NW_012137192.1, read on the forward strand.
ACACATTACACTTAATGTGCAAACCTCTCTGCTAATTATAATCTGTATTTGCACCTGCTCCCCAGCCCTAGCATCACCACCTCAGCTCTACCTCAGATCATCAGGCATTAGATTCTCGTAAGGAGAATGCAATCTAGATCCCTCGCATGCACCGTTTATAGTAGAGTTCCTGCTCCCATGAGAATCTAATGCCACCACTGATATTACAGGAGGTGGAGCTTATGCAGTGATGCCAGCGATGGGAAGCGGCTGTATATACAGATGAAGCTTTGCTCACTCACCTGCCACTCACATCCTGCTGTGCGGCCCAATTCCTAACAGGTCACGGACTGGTACCAGTCCACAGCCTGGGGATTGGGGACCACAGATATAGTTATCTGCACAAACTTTTCATTGGAGTTCAAGAATCTCCCTCCAGAAGCCTTTTTAAGTTTGTCTAGAACATTCTCAAGTTGATTCTAATATTTTTAATTATTAATCTTTGTCACCCTTAAACAACTCTGCATGTCTGCTGAATGCCTCTAAGCTTTCCAAATCTGGGTGTGCTGCCATTTCGCTTCTGCCTCTGCTGATGGTGGCCCATACTGAGGACTCCCTGCCACCTTTTGCCCCACACCATGGCCTCCAAAGTCCAAAAAGCTAAGCATGATGGAAACCAGTCCCAGGAGCTATAAATCTTGGGTGAACCCACGCTCCTTTTATTTAAATGTTGCTGAGGCCAGAGCAGGCTCATAGAGCACCATTGAACTCAGTAGCTCTCAACACCCAAATCGGAAGGGTTAAAAACCCTCTTTGAGGTTATTTCTTAAGTCAACTCTCATATCTACACTTCAAGGCAATTCCATCAAGTGTCTGTGGCTGGCTGAAAAATCATGACCAGCAATAGTTACCAAGAAATTTGATTTTTATTGCTCTCGTTCCCATGTGATATTAAGAACTGAGAGAATTGCAGGAATAAGGCCCATATGCATCTAGGCTTTTGGAGATGGGTCAGCTCAGATTTGAAAGGTCGTGGGCTTAGACATTATTGAATGATGTCTCCCAAAAAGATATGTTGAAGTTCTTACTCCCACTACCTCAGAATGTGACCTTATTTGGTAATAGGCTCATTGTGGATGTAATTCATTAAGATGTGGTCATACTACAGTAAAATGGGCCCTTAACCCAATGTCACTGGTACCTCTGTGACAAATGCCATTTGATCACAGAGGCAGAGCTTGGAGTCATGTAGCTGCAAACCAAGGAACATCAAGGATTGCCAGCTATCATCAGAAGCTAGGAAGAGGTGAGGAAGGATTCTACCTATGGTCACAAAAGGTGCTGGCCTGGCTGCCACCTTACTGGTATCCTGGACGCCTCCAGAACTGAGACAGAAGACATTTCTATGGTTCAAGGCATTCGTTGTAGCACTCTGTTATAATAGCACCAAGAAACTAATACAGACACATATTACAAAAGGAACTGAGAACCTTTCCATCCCATCTTCCTGCCCCAGGAGCAACGCCCTTGCCTGTGTTAGAGGTGGACTGTATCCCCTGGGCAGCAAGGTCTAGCGAGTACTTCTTAAGAGCATTCTGGAGTATCTGCAGGGACGTTGCTATGTCCCACAGTGCTCAACAATGCCTGGCTTAAACCAGATTTTGACTTATGGTTAAAGCTCCATTAGAACAACAATGAGGGGAATTCAAAACATGGAAAATATGTATCACGTTCCCTCTTTGTAAAACTTTCCCTCTTCTCTGGCCCCTGCCATCCTTTTTGCACACACACGTGTCCTTGACCCACATTCATCCTTGACCCACACTCCACATTCATCTTGGTGAACTGCCCTTTTTCCCAACACGATATTGTTGTTACATCATCTTATACTGTCTACCTAATATTCCATCCAGTCGTTACACCACAATCATTTCACCATTTCACTCTTGTTGGTCACTAATTTGAAAGTTTTTTTTTTCTTTTTGACTCATGTAGGTAATGTCCCAAAGATCATCTTTATGTGTATAAATTTTTTATTCTTTTTTTCTTTTGGATTATCTCCTTTGGATAAATTTCTAGGATAGATTTACTGGCTCAAAGGGTAAAAATAGTGTCAAGGATTTTGTTGTATGTTAATATGCTTTTTTTTGAGAATCCAGCTGTCTTCCTTTAATTTTTTTTTTTTTTTTTTTT
>NW_012137192.1:4253664-4290657 GCF_000956105.1 Propithecus coquereli
TAAGTACCAAAAGGAAACCATTTGATATTTGTGTTAGGGTTCATTTAAGATATGCCTCCTTTATTGGGTGGGTCAGGGTAGACTGGCCTGGAGCAATTTGTTCTCAGTTATGGTTGGTTGGAAAGAGCTGGCTTCACAATTGGATCATCCCTGGGGATAAGTCCCCTGCCACACGACAGCTAGTTCAGGTTGTGTAGCCACCCAGGGCCTTACTGCCCTCTTAACCATACTGGGAAAATAAGGTCCATCTTGGTGTGTGTGGCGGGGGTGTCACTCTAATTAAATGAGGGAAGGGATGTGAAACAGTCAGCATAATGCCTGCACTTAATTATCATTTCCTTTTTATTTTCTCCCAGTTACAATTGGTAACTTCACTTGACTTTCTTAAGCTCACTCCAAATTTTAGTGTGTTTTAAATTCATTCCTCTGACCCTTTACACTTTCACAGGCTCTTGCTAACTCAGGAATGCTGTGGACTGTTGTCCTGTTATCTTGTTTCCCACCCCTTTGTGAAACTCATACGTCACTGTGAATGGTTCTGTTCAGGTTCAGGTTCTTGAGGATTTTTTAGGTAGATGTGGGGCTACCTTTTGACTCAAGTCTTCTGAAAGCCATGGCTGTGTTCCTAAAGAGTTGCTGGGGCATTTCAGTTCCTTGAGCCATGTTGAGAGAGGGTTGCTTCTACCAAAGTCAGGAGCTACTCTTCGTTTGCTTCCTTGAAGACTATATTCTGGTGTCTGCACTCTCTGAACCTCTCGCCAAAAGAGCCAAGTTCTTCCATAGGAAGATTGCAGAACTGAGTCCCCCTTGTGGACCTCCCTACCCCAACCCTGCCCTCAGCCAGAACCCAAGCAGCCTGTAGGATTTTCAGGTTGGGAGCTCCCTTTTGGCTTCCTGTGGAATTTTCACCATTGCAAATGCACCGTTCCTATTTACTGAGCAAATACTTCCCTCTGGAGCAAGAGAACACGCGGATGCAGCTGCCTCAGATGCCGGGGACTGGAGTTTACTTCTTGGCTCTACCACTGCCTGGCTGTCACTCATTCATTTATTTACATCTCTCTGTCTCTTCCAAAAGGGGTTTGAAGTTGCTTTACTACTCTAGGAAAAACGCAGAAGTCATAAGGTAGGGAGAAAGAAAATAAGAAAGTAGGGGCTGGAGAAAAATGGAGTCGGGAATGACAGAAACACAAGCACAAACCCTGGTGCACTTGTATTTGACTCCATTTGACCTTGAGCTTCCTAGCAGTCGGAAGAAACAGAGAAATGCTTTGGGCCAATTACTTTATCTGTAAATCTGAGTTTCAGCGTTGATAAAATGGAAATAAAAACATCTACCTCATAGCACAGGATGGTTCTGAGGATGACAGGACATAAGGGATGTGAAACCCTTAAGTATAAATGTTTAACGCACAGCAGGGACTCTGCAGATGCCAGTTTTACTGTTACTGTTATTTCTTCAGTGTCTGCTTTGAAGTTAGAAATCAGCACTGCGGCAGGTGCGCAGAGTGAGCTACAGAGGACTTATTCCTGTTACAGTGTGGTACAGGCTGAGCTACGGTGATCTGTGGTTAACTACACTACTGACGTATATGTGGGGAGTGGGAAATGAATCTACTTCTGGCAGGTATGATGGCACATAAAGATAGCGATGTCCCTTTGTGTCACATCCTTGCTCCAACCCACATCCCAGGAAGAATTGACCTCAATGGAGTTGAACATTGGAGCTTACAGGGATCCTGGACAGCTCAGCCAGCATCCTCGCTTTTCGCAGTGAGGGGGAGAGTTGAGTTTGCAGCTTAATACAGCTATAGGTTTGATGCTCAGATTCCAGTTCTTTCTCTAAAAGTACCCATTCATGGGAGGGAACTAATGTGGATTTGAAGTAAAGAAAAAAAAAAGCTGATTTATTTATAGTTTAGGGAAGTGAAAGCCAGTTTGAGTTGGGACGGTTCATTGTTTCATTGTTATTACTTTCAGCCCCTGGTGGAATCGTCCATCCTTCTCCTTCCCTCTGCTGGCCCTGACAAGTCAGATCCTCTGGAAACAGGGGTCTTGTGATTTTTCTCTGGTGTAGAGGAATGCAGGTATTTAAAGGGGCTTGTTTTCCTAAATGCTTTTATGCGTTGACGGAGAGGCTCACTCAAGCGCATCTTTGGGCTATTTAAAACTTCCCGAGGAGTGCCTTCCAAGTGTGCACATGTGTCCTGGAATCTCGGTGGAACACCAGTTTATTTTGACTGGCAGTATTTGACACTCTGAATCACAGGCCAAGTTCATTACGGGTCCCTCTCCGCCTGTTCCTAGCAATCGAAAGCCCACATGCATGTGAGTAAGAAGCAGCCAAAATGGTGATGATGAAACTATGTAGAAAGAGAATCCAGCTCCTAGCCCCGTGGCTAAATCGCCTTCATGCAGGCCACTTGGTGACAAACATATGATTGGCATTTCACGCCCCCCCTCCTCCTACCCTCCTGTCAACTGGGGAGGTGGGTGACATTATCAGCCTCCCCTTATTCACAAGATCAGTAAGAGAAGTGGGCTGACCTGCTCAAGATCAGGGTCATAGCCAACCCAGGTTCCGGACCCCAATCCCAGCACTGTTTCCTCGATACCACTGCCATCTATTCTTGGTGAAAAGAAAAGGAAACAAATAAATCCAAACCCAAAGGTAAATCAATGATTTCCAAAGAAGCCTCATTGTCTCTAGTCCCCGGCACAGCCATTCAATGTCTACTTTGGTGTCACCCTCTACATGAGTCTACTGTGTGTCAGGGAGATGAGTGTTGATCCTTTCTGTCTACTGGCAATGCAACTTGATGATTTTAAATAATTTATTTTTGAGGTCCAAAGCAGTGGAGTTTGTTTATCTGGTGAGTTGTACTTTCTCTCTTCCCTCTCCTATTTCCCTTTCTGAATTGGTCACTTGGGATGCCGTCTCCATGCGCATCTGTGTGCACTTGAGATACGAAACCCAAGCCGGGGCCACCACCAGCTGCAGAAGCACGCCACTCACTGTCATTTTTGGAAACCAAAAATGACTGGTCCCATAATGGTGATTAGATAAAGCTTGTAATTTGTGTTTGCTGTAGTCAGCGACGTGGTATTTTGGGACAAACAGCCGCTCTATGCTACATATAGCTTGGAATTTGCGGCTTTTGTGTAACCCACCATTGTACGGCCAAGGAGGGAAGGGAGAAAGAGTGGAGAGGGAAGGGATGAAGGGAGAGAGGTCAGGAAGCCCCTCAGCAGATGGGCAGGGGACCAGGGAAGCTTTAGAGCTCAAAGAGCCCGTAGAAAATCTGGAGTTGACTTGCCCTTAAGAGGGGCCCAGTTAGATGTTAGGCACTTCCGGTTTCCAGACAGCACAACCTGCCTTCCCTGACAGCTGAAGCCACTCGCCTCCCAGTGAGAGGCTCAGCCCTACCCTGGGCTCAAGAGGAATCCTTATCCAAGCCAGGATGTGATTTAAGAAGCCCAAGTTCAGTTCTCCAGTGACTCAGCTTTTCATTCTGGCTGATAGGCATCCTCCGATGCGACATTCAGTCCTAAAAGGCCAGCCTCCTTCCCGGCCTTGCTTTTCGTCTGATTCTGAGTCTCAGCTGGATAAAACCTTTTTTCGCTCACTAAATATTGACTGAGGGCCTTTATGTGCCAGGCCAGGAAGGGCATTAGGAATACAGAGCTAAGTGGGCCTGAATTCTGGCCCTACAGTCACCCGTAGGCAACAGGGGAGTCGTGACACTTTAGGAAGCTGCCAGTCTTGTTCCGACCGGACCCCACTGTGGCATGTAAACTGGGAACCACTGTCCCATGAAAATCACCCATTGGAGTGGGAAAGAAACAATTTTCCAGAAAAGCATGGTGCTGCTACCAGAACGTGGAAGAGTAGGTGAAGAGGTGCTGGACATATTAAACACATTTCTGATATTTGCTAATCAATACTCTCCAGTTAACCACTTAATATTAAAAGCCCCAATCTCAAAAGCTCATTAGGCTTTGAAGTAATGTAAATATGCAATAGAATTACCAATATTGGGTGAATTTTGTACACTTTATGTACAAAAACTTTTTTTTTTATTTTAAAGAAATAACAAAGCCCAGTGATCAGCGATGACTCAACCACACCACCCGCCAGTGGGAATTTTCAAGGACTAAAGCTATTCTATGATATGAAAAGAAATGTCATTTAAAATAAGAACTGATACTTAGAAGAAAATCATCTTTGAATCTAATCTAGAAAATAATCCTTTTTCTTCTTCTGGCCAAGGAACAGTAGCTGTGTAGGGTGGGGAGCAGTAGCTGTGTAGGGTGGGGATCTCTGCTGGAACATTCTTCTCATCAGTTCCTTCAGGTGGAGGTGCTGCCTTTGCCATCATTCAGGTGTGCTCCCAGGCTTTGAAACTCATGCCTTGAAAGCATTTCCTAGGTGCCACTTCAGACTCTAGTTAAATTCCCTCTCCTGTTGACACCGCCATTTGCTCTAGAGATGTACAGGAGGAACTAGAAGAAAACGTTTTCTGCAGCATTAGCATTTCTTAAATTTTTTTTTAAATCAGAACTCGAAATTTTTTTACAGGTTACATTAAAAAATGTTTGAGTGGTCACCATGTCTAATATTTTGCAAAGTGTGTTGCACCAAACCTAAATTCTACATGATGCTAATAGGATTACATGAGAAAAGAGGACAGGGGTGTGACAGGGACCCCTAAGTTCAAATGTATTTGGGGAAATTCTGATTTTAAATAAAGTTAAACAGGTGTCTTTACTGCAAGACTATTCAGACCTTTGAACACTCATATCCGTGGTAGATCTACAAGAGGAGCATATAGCTGCCGTCACTATAAAAGTTATTTGACAACCTGAGTTTTATATTAATCCAGCAGATTGTGATCAGATCTCTTCTCCTTCTCTAACTGATTGCTCAGCTTCCCTGTGCCCTGTTAGCGGAGAGTATCATGGCCTGGAATTAGCCAGGAGAGCTGCGCCTCCCTAGACCCTTCCTGCACTGCATTTCCCAGCCTCTACGTTCCTCTGGAGAACTTCGGCCTGCCTACCCATTCGTATGCCATTGTCAGGCCCAGTCCTTTTCATGGTGACCTCTACTTCTACTGCTCTTTGTGCTGATCCTCTCATGCTCAGTCATTGTTCCCCAAAGCAGAACAGCTGTGTCTAGGGCTCTGGGTCCAGGGAGTTTCTTGCACTAAAGGCACAGCAGAACAAGACCAGCTTTTCTTATAGATACCTGGGCCCTCCTGCCGAGCCTCTGTGCTCATGGCATGGACTCCCCATTCCCATAACATGATTTTATTTGAGGAATAAAGTTGTTCTACTTTGCCACTGGGCCTTGGCTGAGGTCCACAGGACTCCTTCACCTAGAATCTTGGGAAGAAGGCCCTGGATTCTTTATGCAAATTGATTCATTTCCTTGTGTTTGCTGTAGTCAGTGACATGGTATTTTGAGACAAATAGTTGCTTTATAAGTAAAAACTGGAACTTTATTGGGCATGGGTATCTCAAGAAATCCCATCCTTGATCAGGTTCAAAAGGGCAAAGTAAGTTTTATTGTATCCTCCATCTCTGTGTGATTTGCATACTGAAGGTGCCTTTTCCTGAACAAAGAAGGTATATCCCCAAATAATCTCTCATCTCTACTCCTATATAGGAAAGGAAAATGGTGACATCACTGGGCACCCCTATTTAACTCTGCCTTAACAGCTATCCTGTTACATGAGTTTCGGAGACACTGACTCTAGTTCAACCCTGTTACTTTACAGGTGGGGAAACTGAGGCCCAGAGAGGTAAGGAAACTTGTCAAAAGACAAAGGGCTCAGAGGTGGCAGATCTAGTGTGGAATCAGGTCAGCCTGACTCCTAATCCAGAACTCTTCCCACCGTTCCCTCAATTTTAGGGCATCAATATTAGGGCCACAGGCCATAAATTGGAATCATCACATTCAGTCAATCAATATTTTATTTGACTGCTATTTTCTTTAGGGGACACAAATATACATCACATATAGATTCTGCCCTTAAAGCCCTTACTATCTGTGGGTGGCATTAATATATGCATAAAAAGTTGTGAGAAATTATAGAAAATGCAAGTGACCCCAAGAGGAGCAGAGACTGTTGGAGGAACTTGGCATCTGGTTAGCCTGAGATTGCATTCTGTAGGGAGCAGGCATTTGAGCTGACTCTTGGAAGGATTTGGACAGAGAGTGGGGGGATTGAGAGGAGAGAACACGAGGGGCATATAGGGAACTGGGATTGAAAGTTTGGGCTAGGTAGGGCTTAGAGGTTTGATGTGCTTGGCGTGTTTTGGAAAAGGCTGCTGGTTGTCTACCATGGCCAAGAAGAACTAGAACAGTGAGGGAGGGACTCCTTCACCACTTATCTTGTGATCAGCAGAAACACACTGGCCCGGGAACTCTCTGGAGTGGCTGGGCTTTGACAACTTCACATATCTCAAGTATATTTTCCTGTATCATGTCTGGGCCATCTTAGGCATCCTTTAGAGTACTGCGAGTAGGTCAAAGTCCCTGCCCTGAGCTCTGTCTTTACTGAATTTACAACTCAACCCAAGCTCTGGCTCCATGATACCAAATATCTTCATCAAATGTGACAAAGACACAGAATTGTGTGGGTCATATCAGATCAGGGAGAACATCTGGATCTTTGGAAACATCTGGACAGTTTTCCCAAAGAAAAATAAAATAATACTTCATATCTCAGGGTTTGGTATGACGGAACATAAACAAAGTCTGAGTCACTGGCATGTCTTCTAGAGTTTGGGAAATGCATTCCTCTGAGAAGAGAAGGAATGTGTCACCCAGAAGCCTCACTTCTATCTCTTGTCCACTTTCAGCTTCACTGTGTGTTGCAGATACCACGAGCGATTGCACTTGAAATGTTATAGAACCGGATGGTTCATCTCTTATCATTGTATCTCTGGGGAGAAAAATAATGGGCCTTTTCCCATGTTTATTTAAAATTCAGTTTATTCATTAAACCTAAAAAATATTTATTAACCTCCTTCCTAGTTTAAGATTCTGTGTGTGACTTGAGGACAGAGAGATGACCAAGATACAGGCCTTGCCTTACAGGAGGTCCCTGTCTCATAACCAAGTTATCTCAACACAGAGTGACTAGAGCTGATAAAAGTAAGGACAAAAAGATTCGAATGCATGCATGAAAATGTTACTCGGTGGGGGTGTATTAGTCAGGGTTTTCCAGGGAAACAGAACCAATAGGATATATATATATGTATGTATCTATTTATATATAATATATATATGTATAGATATCTATAATATACACACATATATATTCTCTTCCTGTATATATCTATATTTATTGTAAGGTGTTGGCTCATGCAATTATGGAGGCTGAGAAGTTCCATCACCTGCCACCTGCAGGCTGGAGACCCAGGAAAGCTGGCGGTGTAGTTTGAAGGCCTGAGAGCTGGAGAGCTGATGCTGTCGATTCCAGTCCAAATATGAAGCCCTGAGAACCATGCGCACCAAGGGCAAGAAAAGATCCATGTTGCAGCTCAAGCAGTCAGGCAGAGCTATGAATAATTCAGCCTCCCTCTGCCTTTTCATTCTATTGGGGCCCTCAGTGTAGTGGATGATGCCCACCCACATCGGGGAGGGCAATCTGTTTTACTCCATCTACCAGTTCAAATGCTAGTCTCTTCTGGAAACACCCTCACTGACACATCCAGAAATGTTTAACCAGCTGTCTGGGTGTCCTATGGCCAGTCACCTTGACATATAAACTTAAACATCACAGGGGGAGAAAGGGAAAGGTCAAAGGAAGAATTCAATAAAAGAGTAATTTTTGTCTAGAGTCTTGAGGGATAAACAGGAGTTTTCCCATAGATAGAAAAAGGAGAAAAAGGCATTAGAACACAGGAATAACAAAAGCATGAAGACACGAGACAACTAAGATAGCCACGGGGTAGGGTGCAAGAGGGGGCCTTGGGGAGAGATAAGGGCAGAGAAGTATGTAAGGGCAATATCGCAGGAGGCATCACAAACCTTAGGCCTTATCCTGTGAGTCATAGGAAGCCCCAAAGCCTCAAAAACACTCCTGCTCTTATTTCCTATGGCTAAATTACAACCACCTAGCACCTATCAATTCCACTCTTAGATATACAACCAAGAGAAAAAAGCGTATGTATTAATATATACACCAAAGACATGCTCTAGAATGTTCATATCACCTTTATTCATAAGAGCTCCAAACCAGAAGCAACCAAACATCTACCAAGTGAAGAATGGATAAATAAATTGTCGTATATTCATACAATAGAATAAAAAAATGAAACAAATAAACAATGAAATGAAACAATAAAAAATGAAACAATAAAAAAAATCAACAAAATAATGATACCCACCACGACATGGATGAATCTCACAGTATGTTGAGCACAAGAAGCCATTTATATATAATTTCATTTGTTTCAAGTTCAAGAACAGATTTAATCTGTGTTGATTGAAGTCGGAACAGTGGTTATGAGGAGTGGAGCACTGACCCGGGGAGAAGGCAGAAGAGTCTTCAGGGCGCTGGGAGTGTTCTGTGTCTTGGTCTCGTGGTAGGTAGGAGGGGCGTATACATATGTAAAAATTCAACAGCAATACGATTAATACACTTTACTGAATAATGTATGTCTTAACTCAAAAAAGCAAAACAGAACAAAACCAACAAAAATTTTAAAAGCTGCTCCAAATAGAATTTTAGAAATCCAATTATAATAGTTGCCAATATGACCTAATCCTCTTCCAAGAAGTTCCTTTCCTCGTGACAGAGCCGCCCTTCTCCCAGGAACACGTAGCTTCTATGGGAGTTCGTTGCAGACAAAATACCCCTTATCTGGTGAGAACAAAAAGCAACTGAACAGAAAGGTGGCCAAGTGGAGCAAACATCTGGCAAACGTCACCCAGGCCCTCACCCTCTCTGCCTCTTCAGAGCCGAAGTGCCATGTGTCACTGGTGTCCTCTTTGCTATACACTTATCTTAGCCCGCGCCACTCCTCTCTGCAGCCTAGAAATAGGAATTTACGCCTCTCTAATCTTAAAAAACAAAAACAGAATTCCTCTTTGGCCAGCTGCCATTTTTTTTTTTGAGACAGAGTCTCACTCTTTGCCCGGGCTAGAGTGAGTGCCGTGGCGTCAGCCTAGCTCACAGCAACCTCACACTCCTGGGCTCGAGCAATCCTTCTGCCTCAGCTTCCCGAGTAGCTGGGACTGCAGGCATGCGCCACCATGCCCGGCTAATTTTTTTAATATACTTTTAGTTGTCCAGTTAATTTCTTTCTAATTTTAGTAGAGACGGGGTCTCGCTCTTGCTCAGGCTGGTCTCGAACTCCTGAGCTCAAACAATCCACCCGCCTCGGCCTCCCAGAGTGCTAGGATTACAGGCGTGAGCCACCGCGCCCGGCCGGCCAGCTGCCTTTTTGGTTTCTTCTCTCATCTCCTTCCTCTTCTTCTACATTAAACTCTCAAGAGCTTTCCAAACTCGGTGTCCCCACTTTCTAAAGTGACATTCGCTTCAAACCAATGGATGCTTTTATACTCCTTGTCTTTGAGGTTTCTCCTCTGACTTGACTTCTCAGTTGCATTTGGCGATGGTGATCACTTCTTTCATCCTGAAATTTCTCTTCCTTGATTTTTGTATGAACCAACTCCTCTGGTGAGCAGAAACGCCTATCGAATCCACCTCCATGAATGCTTACGATGGAAAGAATAACTTGGAAGCCAAAGTAGATCCAAGGGAGGGCCAGCTGGGCCCCCTCCCAGGGCACCGACCCATGGGCCAAACTTCCTGGGAATGAATTGGAAATACGGAGCCAGTTTATTTAGAAACTCGGGTGCAACACTTTACATAATTGGCAAAATGTAATTCGGTCCCTCTCTCACCTAAGGACAAAACGCCTTTGAATGGAAGTTAAAAAAAGAAAAAATGCCTTGCCAGCAGTTGCCTATTTGGGCTTCCTTATTTCGTGTGACATGCTCAGGCAAGAACAGTCAGCTGAGAGTCTGGAATCAGAGTATATTGATGTGGTGTTCTTTACGTCTGTGATTCATTTTATTATCTAAATTTAAACCCTTTAATAAGTTCTCCCAAGAAGTTGGTCTGCTTTAGAAAATCACAAAAGACAACCAAAGGGAGTTTTAGAAACACAGAAAAATGGAAAATGTCTTTTTTTTAAAAAAAACAAAAACAAAAACAAACATTGGATCTTCTTTGGCCATGGGAGAAAATTATCAGGAGAATCTTTTTTCTGAATGTACTTTGCATTAAGAGAAAATAATTTTTTGCCATCCTCATGAAATACATGTTGAACAAGTATTTAAAGAGAATTGTTTGGAGGTGTCACAAATTCTAATCCTGCCAGCCTTTTCCCCTTACCCCATGAAGATGAATTAAATGCAGGAGGGCTTTGCCATGAGGTGAGAACACAAGGAAGAGAAAGCGACCTCGCTCGGTTCAGATTGGAAGGGCAGCTGTGATTGGCAGAAGGGCTGAGAAAATCAAGTTTTGGGGAATAGGCTGTATAGCTCTGCTTCTTACCCTTGATTGCACTTTGGATCTCCCAACAGTCTTTAAAGCTGCTGGTGGCTTGTAGGCTGAGTATGGGACTTTACAAGCTCCCCAGCTGATTGTAAAATCAGCCAGGTGGAAGATTGCTGCTTAGAGAATGGTCCAGCAGGTAGAAGGAGTTTTTTTTTCCCCCCAAAGAGGATTTCAGGACTGTGGTTTCCAAAGTGCGTTCCCCACGCCGGCAGCCTTGGCGGCCCCTGGGAACTTGCTAGAAATGTGTATTCCCAGGCTCTACTGCAGACCTGCTGAAGCAGAAATGCGGGGGGTGGGCAGGCCCAGTATCTGTACTTACCAGGTCTTCCAGGCGATTCTGACACACGAAAGTTTGATAACTACTGATCTAAGGAAAAGTGGCCTTAAAGGGCAGCTGGGGATGAAAGCAATGTAGTTAGCGGTGACCCGAGGGAAGGAGGGAGGTTCCTGTCAGAGCCGGGGGAGGTGCAGAGACAGCAACCTGGAAGGACATGCCCTAGGGGAGGGACTTCAAATACCAGGAGAGCACTGGAGGGAAACAAAGGTCCAGCAAGGTCAGACGTCAGTTCAGGGTGTGGCAAACGGGTCCTGTTCCCGGTCTAGGGATTTGCTCGGCCCCCAAGCTCAGGACATGGAGAGCAGTTTTCTCAGCTAACTGGCGGGTGGTGGTTGTGACACGATGACGCTGCCTCCATTATGTGGAGCTGAGGGTGGTCTGAGAAAGAAGGCCGGGGGTTCCCCTCGCAGTAGAAAGAGGAGCCCCCGCCCCTGCTCTGCAGAGTGTGCTGTCTGCACTCGCTTCGGCCCAGTGCAAGCCAGGGAGGCCTCGTTGCTTTCTGGCTTGGTTTCACTTCCACTTTTCTCTGACTCACACCCAGCACGGCGTCCCCGGGGACAGTTGTCCCTTTGTTCGGAAGAGTCAGAGACTTGGAATCAAGTCTTCGTGGAGGGCATAGGGAAGGCACACTCTGCAGCAGGGATGTTGTCTGGCTTACTTGGTTTAGTCCCACTTAGCCAGCATTTCTAGAGTGTCTGCTCTGAGCTGGGCCTTGGGCCAGCCACCGGGGAGACAGAGAGGACACACAGACCTGGCCCCTGGGGAGCTTACAGGCAGGTGGAAGGGATTTGTTAGCGGTGGAGGAAAATTCATCAATCCATATCTCCAACTTGAAAGGTGCTACAGGGTATCCTGAAAGTCTCCATACAAAGAAAAACTTTTGTAAAATTTTGTAAATAAAGGTACATTTAGCTACAATGTCCCATTTCCCTTTGTATGATGACTTTTGGGACACCCTGTATCATGAGGGTGATCCTTTAGGTTTATACACAGACCAGGACATGTTTGATAGCAAAAGCGTGAGCTGCTAACAGTTATGCCAGGGTAAGAGGTGTGACCAGGGACTCCCTTGGGCACCCAGGAAACTTGGTCCCATAGCTGTGCTGTGCCGAGGGTGCCATGTTAGTTGGTCGTCATTGGCCCTCCACAGTCTGGGGCTAAACCCCACTTGTCAGGCTGCCCTTCTGTGGCTCCCCTGAACATACCATGCTTCACCCCGTACCAGCTTCTAGACTCAGCACCCACCATAGTCAGCAGGAGCCAGCACCTCCCACCTTGCTCAGAGCACCCATCTCTTGCAAGGACCCAGCTGTTGCTCAGACCCTTAGGTCCAATGTCCAGGCTTCTTTCTTGGCCACTGTCCCCACCTCTGCTTGACCTTCTGACTATGATATGCTGGGCAGTTTCCAAAGCTTCTCAGATCCTTGTCTGTCTCATCTATTAAATGCTACTCTAATTTACAGACATTTGTTGGATCTGGAGGGTCCACTTAGACTTATTTTAGACAGGCGTCTTTTCTCCTCGTAAGGTCAAGGTTAAATGCCTGCATTTCTCCTACACTGTCCCTTCTGTGACGATGCCCTGCTGGGTTTAGACATCCATGCCCCCACTCAGTGTCCACACACAATGATGTGTATCGCTAAAACTGATCTAAAACTATTTCTCTAGCTCCAGCAAGCATTTCTTGCATGCTCTGATTCACACAGTGAACTAGGTGCCTAATACATTCAAGCTCTTTTATCTTTTTTTAAAATAAATTTTGTCTATTAAAGATGTTTTATCTTAAGCCTCACAATAACCTTGTGATGCAGATAATACCAGGCCCATTATACCCATGAGGTGAAACAAATTCCCCAAATCACAGAGCTCAGACATAGCGGACTAGGGTTTCTGACTCCTGATCAGACACCGGATGTTAGACTCCACAGCTAGAAATAAAATCGAGCGAGGAGACTGGAAACATCATAATTTTGAAAAGATTTACTAAAGTATGTTACAAAAATCCTTATCAAGCTGACATGCTAGAAAGAATCACTTGTCTTAATAAAAGCATCATGCCATGGGCAAAAAAAAAAAAGATTAAATAGTCATCGAGTCTAATAATCTCAACAATGGCATCACCTGGGAGCTGGGCAGAAATGCAGATGCTCAGGCCCCATTTTGCACCTACTGAATCAGAATCTGCATTTTAACAAGATCCCTCGTCTTTAAAAATATCCGTTAAAGTTTGAAAAGTGCTGTTTTTGATCTTTATAGGCACAGGAGAGACCCTTTAAGGGTTTTTAGAAAGCCAGAGGTAGGACAAGGGAATCGATTTAATTAGCGGTACTAGAGAGGATAATCAACGCTGGCTGCATAAAAGAAACATCTGGGGAGTTTTTCTTTTTTTCTTTTAAATGCCTTTTCCCCAGTCAAGCCCCACCTAATACCAGTTCAGTTAGGTTCTCTGGCAATGGGGCTCGGGTTGGTATTTTAAAAATTCTCCAGGTGATTCCATTGCCAGCCACGTGTGGCGATCGCTGAGCCACTAGGTTTCAGGAACTTTTTAGCTCATCTCATTTAACCCTCCAAAAAAAAAGAAAAAATCACCTTTTTATGCTCATTTGCATAGAAAAGATCTGAGATTGCAAGCAGCCCAGCAGTAAGCAAGTGGTAGGTAGAGCCAGAATTGTAACCCGGATCTCTCTGACCCATTCAGGGGAATGAGCTGCCTCTGGCTGCTACTTCCTCGCGACTCTTCCCAGCTCTGCAGCCTCTCCCATGCCCCAGCTTAGCTGAATCTGTCTGTTCTTCAGGGCCAGTTTTCTCAGCAAAGCAGTTTCCCACCACCTGAGCCCAAAAGATGCCTGTCTTCTGCCCTCCTGTGCTCAGTCCCAGATCCAGGGTCGCCTTTCAGTGGCTGGAACGTGTGAAAATGGCCCACCCAGCCCAGGGGCCATCAAGTGCCTTCTATGCCCAGAGCAGACACAGCACCTCTGCCAATCAGTTGCCAATCTTCAGCCACCTCTTACCTCGTGCAATCCATCACGCTCTCTGTGCTCATTTCTGAACATCAGAAACCTTTCCTGGAGCAAACTTCCATCTGCACCACTGGCAAGGACCTGTTGCATGACTGCTGCTCTTCCATAGATCCTAGTTTTTTGTTTGTTTTTGTTTTTGTGACAGGGTCTTGCTCTGTCACCTCAAGTAGAGTGCAGTGGCATCATCATAGCTGACAGCAACCTCAAACTCCTGGGCTTACACAATCCTCAGCCTCCCGAGTAGCCGGGACTAAGGCCGGTGCCACCACGCCTGGCTAATTTTTCTATTTTTTTATACAGACAGAGTCTTG
This sequence comes from Propithecus coquereli, assembly GCF_000956105.1. Classification (NCBI taxonomy): domain Eukaryota; kingdom Metazoa; phylum Chordata; class Mammalia; order Primates; family Indriidae; genus Propithecus; species Propithecus coquereli. The sequence goes on from NW_012137192.1 coordinate 4,267,910, forward strand.
CTCTTGCTCAGGTTGGTCTTGAAGTCCTGACCTCAAGCAATCCTCCTGCCTCGGCCTCCCAAAGTGCTAGGATTACAGGCATGAACCACCACACCTGGCCTGATCCTAGTTTTGAAGAGTTTGACTATAAGACAAATAATACTTTGAGAACAATGATTGATTTTGCCTTGAAGATCAAAGTTTCTTTCACCTAAGAGATAACTAGGACTTCTGTGCAGATTTGACACATTTTATACCTCTGAGCCTAGACTTCCAGCATGTTCTTGATTCCTGAACATCCTTCCTCCCCACCGCCCTGTCTTCTCCTAGCCACTTCACACTTGTCCACACTTCAGCCCCAAATTCCTAGGCTATGTTGAGGCATCACCTTTGTTTTCCACAGTGGCAGGGTCCCTCTGTTCATTAATTATCATTTTTATCTTAGTTACTTTTAGTAAATAAAGTACTGCTCATTAAGCACCTAGAACCTGCCTGGCCATTAGAAATATTCAGTGCATTTTAACTTTAATCATCTTTCATCAATATTGTCTGCCCTTCTGCACCTCCAACAAACATTTTTTCAGTGCTATCTTCCAGTCTCTGAAACAGGTGCTGTAACACCTCCAGGCTCTTTTGTCTTAAGCCCCATTATAATCTTGTGATGTAGGTGATGCTAGCTTCATTTTATAGATGAGGGAAACAAACTTTCCAAGCTGCATAATTCAGAAGCAGCAAGGCTATTTCTGTCCCCAAGAGGAGCAAGCAGTGTGAGGCCAGGACTTGGATCAGGGTCACGGACAGTGAGGCTGGACTCATGAAGAAATGGGGGGACTCAGGGCCAGGATTGGGGTGAGGCATCAAGGCCATCATAGAAGCACAGGGGCAGATCTTATCTTTGTTTAAAATTTTGATATTTTGTCCATCATGAATTTTTTTACATTAATTTTGATTTTTAAAAGCAGTGCTTTAAAATGTTATTTTTTCTTGATCATTGAATTTTGGCACCCCCTTAAATTTTGTGCCTGAGGCCAGAGGCCTCACTGGCCCTGTGGGGACACCCCTAAGAGGCAGGATTTGACTTGATATGCAACACAGTCACTCTCTGCCAGGCCCTCCCTGCCCTCTGAGGCCAGCACAGATTTGTACTAATGAAGCACGTGGTCAGGTCTCAGGCCCTTCTGTGTCCCAGGAATTTGTACAAGCTTTCCCAGCTCTGTGCGTCCCTCTCCTGCCCAGGGCCTGGTCTGGGCTGTTAGGCGCTGAGAGTGTGCTGAATAATGTCCACCAAAACGAGCACTTTGACTTTTTTAGGTCACGCAGCCTTTTGGAGGATAAATGCTCACATTTCTCCAAACTTTGTAAAATGGTAATAAAAACTACTGGACCTCATATCTCTTTCCCTTCTTGGCTTATTGCCTTCAGTGGCCTACCACCCCCATCCCAGTAGGGATGGAATATGCACAGATGTCATAATTAACATTTACTCATGATGTACCTGGCACCATCTAAGATCTTAACATGCACAATCGTCCTTTGGTATCCGTGGGGGATGGGTTCCAGGACCCCCTGCAGATACCAAAATTCATGGATGCCCAAATCCCTGATACAAAATGGAATATCCTTTTTGTATAACCTACACACATCCTCCCATATACTTTAAATCATCTCTAGGTTATTTGTAATACCCAACACAATGTAAATGCCATGTAAATTGTTGTTATACTACAATTTTGTTTGTATTATTTTTATTGTTGTATTGTTATTATTTTTTTTTTTTTTTTCTTTTTTTTTTTTTAATTTTTTTTTTTTTTTTTTTTTTTTTGATCTGTTGTTGGCTCAATCCAGGGATGGGAAACCTTCAGATACTGAGGGCCAACTGCATTTACCCGGTTACCCATCATAACAAACCTATGAGGTAGATATTGTTATTAACCCCACTTCACAAATGAGAACATTTGGACATAGAAAGAAAAGTAGTCCTTATGGGGTCACACAGCTGGTACATGGAAGGGCTGTGACTTGAGCCCAGGTGGTCTGCTCTGCAGCCCACTCTGTGCCCACTCCTGGCTTTGCCTGCTGCTGCTCGAAGACGAGTCCTTCCTTAGCCATGAGGAAAGCCTGGGAAATTGCCTTGTCTCACTCTAGTTTGGGTGGGTTTGCATGACCCTAACTGTTGGGGAGAGACTGTAAACTCCTCAGTCATGGACTGAATTATGTCCCCTTAAATTTATATGTTGAAACCCAAACCTCCAGCACCTCAGAATATGACCGTATTTGGAGACAAAGTCTTTAAAGACATAGTTAAATCAAAGTAAGGCCATTAGGGTGGCCTTGCACTCATTATGGCTGCAGCCCTTACAACAAGCGGGAATTTGGACACAGACAGGTAGAGGGAAGACCACATGAAGACACAGGGATAAGATGGCTGTCTTAATACTTTTGGGCTGCTCTAACAAAATACCATAGACCGGGTAGTTTATAAACAACAGAAATCTATTTCTCATGGGTTTGGATGCTGGGAAATCCAAGATTAAGACATCAGCATTTCAGTGTCTGGTGAGGACCTGCTTTCTGATTCACAGACAGTGACTTCTTGCCGTGTCCTCACATGGTAGGAAGGAGGAGAAGTCTCTCTGGGGCCTCCTTTGTAAGGGCATTAATCCCATTCATGAGGCTTCCACCCTCATGACCTAATAACTTTCCAAAGTCCCCACTTCCAATACCATCACCTTGGGAATTAGGATTTCAGCTTATGAATTTGTGGGGGACACAAACTCAGATCATAGCAATGGCCATCTGCAAGCCATGGAGAGAGGTCTCGGAGGAAACTACCCCTACTGACACCTTGATCTGGGACTTGTAGGTTCCAGAATTGTGAGAAAATAAATCCTGCTGTTTAAGCCAGTGGTCCCCAACCTTTTTGGCACCAGGGACTGGTTTCACAGAAGACAATTTTTCCACAGACCTGGGTGGGGTGGGAGGCATGGTTTTGAGATGATTCAAGCACGTTACATTTATTGGGTACTTTATTTCTCTTATTATTACATTGTAATATATAACGATACAATTTCACAACTCACCATAATGCAGAATCTAATGCTGCCGCTGATCTGACGGGAGGCGGAGCTCAGGTGCTGATGTGAGTGATGAGGAGCGACTGTAAATACAGATGAAGCTCTGCCCACTTGCCCACTGCTCGCCTCCTGTTGTGTGGTCCAGTTCCTAACAGGCCATGGACTGGTACTGGTCCACGGCCCAGGGCTTTAAGCCACCCAGTCTGTGTGGTGCTTTGTTATGGCAGCCCTAGAAAGCCGATATATACTCCAGAGCATATATCCAAGGTGAGATACAGAAATACCACCAGCTGCATGCTTGGGAAACACACCCGGGACTGCATCTTGCTGGTGCATGGCTTGCCCTGTCAGCCTCGCTGATTAGAGCTGCTGTCAATGCCTCTCCCAGACTCCAAGGAGCAGAGAGTGCCAGCAGTCACATGTGATTACATTTCTGATCTCTCTGGCATGCGTATTCTCTTCCCTTTCCATGCCTGTGAACCTTGTCAGTCCCCCTTTACCTGGATTACTGTGCTATTGCCAACCTGCTTCTCCTCCTTTTACCCACTTCATTTAAAGCTTTCAGTTTAATCTCCTGGAAACACAGCTCTGACCATGGAAGGCATGTTCCTGCTCTAAAACCTTTTTTGGCTCTCCATTTCTTAAAGGGTGAAGCCAAGCTCCTCAGCTGGCCTTGATCCGCTATACATTAGCACTCAGTGGGACCTGGCACTTCATCCCTCTCCGTACCCCTCACTGGAGTCCAGAGGAACCTACCCCCACCTGGGACACGAATCATCCCTATGTCCAGCGTGTTCATGCTGTAGGATACTACCTGCCTGTTAGTCACTTAGGAGCTGACCTGGATATCAGATCACCTGTTGAGGTGTCACAGTGGTTGTGTTCAAGCAATTCTTCTTTTACTCAATAATGTCCCCAAAGCACAAGAGTAGTGATGCTGGGAATTTCGATGTGACAAAGAGAAGCCATAAAGTGCTTCCTTTAAGTGAAAAGATAAAATTCTCAACTTAATAAGAAAAAAATCATATAATAAGGTTGCAAAGATCTATGGTAAGAACGAATCTTCTATAAAATTGTGAGGAGGGAAAAAGACATTCATGTGTAGTATATGTAGGGTTTCAGGCATGCATTGGTGGTCTCAGAATGTATCTTTCATGGATGGGGGGTACTGTAATAAATGCACAATGTGTTTCAGCTACTCTGCTAGGTGTTGTCTCTCATTTAATCCTCCCAATGGACTTAGGTGGGAGGTGCTGACGTTATTCTCATGTTCCAGAAAACCAGGGCTTTTGAGTTGCCTGGGCTGGGTCCCAGCCTCTGTTGTACAGCCTTGGGAAGTCATCTGGGCCCAGGGAGAATTGAACCGGACTGGAAGGGAAGCGTCAGGAGAGCCAGCCTTGATGGGTTACATTGGAGCAATGCCTCCAGCTGGGTAGTCGGCTCGATTTCCAAGATTTATCGGGACTGTGATTCCCTCGCTGGGCTGGACACAATCTTGCAGCTAAGCCTCATGGGCCTGGCCGGTGACTGTGAGGATTTGGAATTTCTGGGCCTGAGCTGGCAGTGGTCTCCCCAAGCAGGAGTGGGGTAGCTCTGATGAGTCGATAATTAGGATGCTTCTTTCAGCTGGAGATAAAGTCCAGAGCCTCACTCCAGCCATTATCCTGCCAACCCTAATAGAGCCAGATTGATGGATACAGCGCGGAGGGAATTGGGAACATTCTTGTGCACACTATATCACACTCAATAACCGCCCGTGCACAATGTAGGACTTTTATAAGCCATTACAAAATCCATTTTGAAACATCTCTGGGTGTGACAGCCAGCTGCAAAGCATCTGAAGTATCCCTGACATTTGGGGCTTTGGTGGAGCTTGTGAGAACGCAGGGACTCGAGAGCACTTGCGCGCGTGCACGCACTCAAGCCAAGAGAGCTCTAGTGTAAGGGAAACAGATGCTAGCATTACAACCCACTGTACATCTCATACCGTATTTCTGCAAATGCACTAATCCTTCTTGTTAGACAAGAACAGAAACCCCTCAAATGCTTTCCATATGTCCCATTGTCTTCCTGGCCCTTTAATTTTATCTCAAAAGCCCCCAACTTAGCAAGCTTCATATTAATGCTAAACATATTACATCAGTTCTAACATTGATATGTTTAATATGAATACAATTAAAGTTGCTTCAACATAATCCTGTTAAGATAAACAGCATTGCTATTATTATAAACATCCCCGCAAGGTCTCTTGTAAAATATTATCAATACTAATAGAAGTTCCCCCCGCCCCAGATACTTGAGCTAAACAATGCCACTGCCTCCCTACTAATAACAAATATGTCCAGTGATTTAAACATCGTGCATCCAATGTAAACACCATTATAGCTAATGCAAAACAGTTACCCAGCCCGGCAAATCTTCAACCAGAAAGTTGCTGAAGAGAAAGAACAGTTTCCTCGGCAAGAATGCATTACAGCCTGCTGGTGACATTTGCAATAGATTACTTAAGCCCATAAAGAAATGAAAATTGCAGGCCCATTTTGAGCCAGAAATGATGAAATTGGAGAGCACAGGCTGAGTACAGTGTGGCACAGATCGGCTCCTGCCCAGGGTCTGCAGGCCCTGCGTGGCTTGGAATGCCTCCTCCCTGAGTCTTTGTGCACACGAGGCCTTCGGCACATCCTGTCCTTTTGGTCCTGGTTCCAGTACGCAGATTCCACACGTGTAGGCATGAGGCTGAAGACTGGCCCTTTCACAGCTAACGTGCTCAGCAAAGCCAGGGGTGAGGTGGGGGGGACTGAGTGTGAGCACGTGGGGGGATGTCTCCCTAGGATGGCCTGGCCTGGCCACTATGGCAAAGAATAGTGCTATGGTTTTGGGCTCATGCTGTGCAGTTTTCCTTTCTTCTTCGGGTGACAGAGAAGGTCAGGCCTTCAGGGAGAAGACTTACTAGACACTTCTCCAGAGGCAAAGCAGGATTATCTTTCATTTGTCTGATTCTTAGCTCATCGGGTACTTCTACCATCAGCAGACAGGTCCCCATGCAACAAGTCTTGGCCCCATTCACAACAAGCCCGTGTTCCTCCTTGCCTGTTCCCCCCTTCCTATCCACTTCCATGATTCACTGGCTCCTGACCTCTGGTTTGCATCTCTCATTTCTGAAAACTTCTTGGGTATGGTTCCAATGATTCCCTATTTGCTCTATTTTTTTTTTCTTCTTAAATCTATCAAGCCCACTCTTGCTAAATACCCAAACTCATCAAGCTCTTTTGGGGACCTCTGAAAAGTGATCCCAATAAGAAGCAGCTCAGCGCGTTCGTCCTCACTCGGTTGCAGAAAGTGTCTACGTGACCCTATGAACCAGAGTCCTGACTTGCCACTGCCCCTCTGGGGTCTCCCCAGGGAGTTTCCAAAGTGGGGCTGAGCTCTATGACATCTACTACAATGTCCCCAGAATTATAAGATTCCATCCTGATACAGAGAAAGGAGAAGGACATTTTCCACTTATTTCTCCCCAAAATATTTTAATTCAAATTAGCCACCTCTCCCTTAAATAATTTTTATGAAAAATGTAAGTAATCTTTTCTACTGATGACAGAACTTGTCTACAATCAAGGAATTCTCATTTTCTTGGTGTGACTGTGAGAACAAGCATCTGTATGTATCCTTCAAGAACATCACACACTGGGGTGTTCATCTGGCTCAGTGACGTTCAGGGTTTGCATCTTGGGGACTATTAATATCTGGCACCAGCTATTTCTTTGTTGTGGGAGACTGTGCTATGTACGTAGGCTATCTAGCTGAATCCCTGGCCTCTACCTATTAAATGCCAGTATCAGCCCCCTGGTTGTGACAATCAAAGATGTCTCCGGACATGGCCAGATGTCCCCTGAGGAAGCAAAATCCCACCCCTCTACCCCTGTTGAGAACCACTGAGTGATGTGGATAAATCAAAGTACCCAATGAATGAATGAAGACAAATTCAGATGCAAATTCTCATTCTCTTACTTAACTGCCTGTGTGGTCTTCTTAGGCAAGGAACTTAATTCACCTGAGCCTCGATTTCCTCCTCTGTACAGTGGGAGTGTTGACATAAATGAAGCAAGGGTTGCAGGAAACCACCTAGATCTTACATATGTAAATCAATGGTGTCCAATTCATGGCAGCTGTGACTCTCACTGGGGTCCCACATTAAGCACCTCCTCCTTGAACGAGCCTATGGAGGCCCAGAGCATGGACAGGGTGTTCTCATTTCCCCGGGGTCTGGAAATATGGGGATTTGGAATTCAATTCCAGCTAAACATCATATTATTAATGCCAGGCAGCTCTTTCCTAATAAAACCCCAAACCATGTAAACACTTGTATAGCTTTCAATTTGTAGTCAGATTAGACGCCAGGAGCGTTTGGTTCCATTTTATTTTATTTTATTTTTTAAGTGAAATCTTTACAGTGGATTTGAAAGCAAGCTATTTTCTGCCTCTCTGGAGAAGTGTAAGTTTTGGAAAGCAAGTTACCCTGGAATGTTTCAGCTTCAATCAGGGTGGATGGAAGAAAAAAATAAAAAAATCACATGATACAATTTCTGGACCTGGATTCATCAACTCATTTAGGAAGTGCCCTATGGAGTGAAATATGCACAGAAAGGAGGCTTTGTGTCATTCTAAAAGCTATTTTATGTCCTTGGAAAAGCAGGTGGGTGTTTATATTCATGCTCTTTGAGTGTTCTGTTCTAAGTGTCACGTACTGCAAATGTTGTGTCTCCAAAGTCACTCTTCCTGGGGAGGGTGCCTAGTTCTCCAACTCCCCATGTCCTCGAGTCTGTAAAGTACAGAATTTACATCATTCTTGTTACTCTTGCTACTGACAGCCAGGAGCTCTTACCCTACCTCCACTGAGGTCTCTTGTTGGACCCTGGGGACCCAGGGATGATTGGTCATGTTTCCTACCCTGAGGGGCCCACAGCCTGGCACAGAGGGTAGGAGGACAGAGCGCGATGGAGCCTGGTTAGTTCTTCCTCTTTCCCACAACAAAGAATTAGGCCTCAAGGAGCTGCTTGGAGTTGAGAAGTAGTTCTCATTTCTGAAGCTGGGGGGAAGGGGAAGGGGGAGGGGACAGTGGAGTTCTGGCTCCACCCAGGGAGCAGGGACCAAGGCACAGAGGCTCCTGTCCCAGGGCCAAACCTGAGGCCAAATTCTGTGTGTGAGGTGGTACATTTGTAAATGGCAGAGAACATGAAAATAGGGTGCAGGGGGAGCTGATATGTGGGGGCGGCTGGTCCAGAGCTGTTGTCACTGCCCAGGGAAAGGGGCTAGCAAAAGGGCAGCCTAGGGGAACAGGACATGTCCTGCCCCAGGGCTGGTCTCATGAAAAGGGAGGAAATGCCCAACAGGGCCTTGGTTTCCCCTGTGAGCTCCCTGCCCATCGACTCTCAAGCATGCCAGTAATCATTCCACGGACATGGAGGTCAACTGTGTTCTGAGTTTGGACTCAAGGACCCCCCTAGCCCTCTCCACCTTCTCTTCTGTTTCTGACCGGCCCTGGTGGGCTGAGCCTTCAATTCCTGCAATTTCAATGTTTATGTCGAGGCAGAAGACTCCATCTTTAATCCAGACAAGACCTCCTCATGGAGGCTGGTAGATCTATCAGCCTCCTGGAAATCTCTGCCTAGAAGGTCCTCAGACACCTTCGTCTGCCACTGCGCTGGGAAGTCTCCCCTGACCCTCCAGCAGACACTGGTGGTTTCAGCTTCCCAGCATGCGGGGCATCCCCCTTGCAGCATTTCACGGGTTGTCCCCTGGTTGTCTATTTGTGCCCATCTCCACGTGACTTTGAGCTCCTGGAGGCAGGTGCCACAGCAAAGCTTGGCAGAGGAGGTACTTCGTAAATTCTTCTGAGGCGAAGTAAAGACACGATGCAGAGACAGCGATTAGGGCTCTGAAAAGAACAGCGCTGAAGAGGGCAAATGAGTACATGCCAGTGTGTGAAATTAGCAAATTTGTGAAATGAAAGTTGTCACATGGGAACTCTGACAACCTCCAGCTGCCTTTCTGTGACAGCAGGCTCATGAAATGTGGCCTGCATCCCTTCCCTCTTCCCCGCCTTTCCCAAATGCCACTGGGGGCATGCAGGCCCATGCTAGACAGCTTGCCAAGGGGTGGTGGGCCCAGGGCAGCGCAGGGCCTCTCGGATTTCACTTTCATTACGGCTTAGCCATCTCCACACTTTCCCACAAGACCTAACACAGAACAGAGAGACCAAGGCGGCAGTGGGTTGGTGGGTATTGCTGCTGTTTGGGAAGATCATCTCCTGGCCTTGATATGGTGACAGAGAAACCAAGTTAAAGCAACAAGGAAGGGATCATATAGTGACAACACATAGCCCCGAGCCAAGAGGGAAAATCTGCACTTGTCAAATGTCAGGAAGGGGAAGGTTTATTGATTCACTGAGGTTCCCAGGGGAACAGGCAGGGAGACAGACAGCAAATGACAGCAATGTGCCAGCAATGCCTGCTAACCGTGTGGGGCCCAGAGGTGGAACCCACTGGCCAAGGCAAAAGAAGAGGTCTTTTAAACCAGGCCTTGGCAGAACACCCAGAGAGATTATTTGGAGAGACTCAGTAGTTCCACTTGAACTTCACTCCAACCAAGAAGGGGGAATCAGCTTTTATAAAGCAGAATTCTGTAGGGAGACTGCTCCCCTGGATTTGCTTCCCCTCAGCTCCATGTCCCTGCATGCCATTGCCAGGAGGGCAATACCTGTCGATATACATTCTTAGCTGTGAGGGTGGAGAAGAGTCTCTAACCTGACCTGGGAAGACAGCAGCAAGGTTGTCATTAGGAAGGTTGAATTCACACTATGGAATGAAAACTAAGTACATCTGTCTGGAACAAACACCTATATAGCATTTGCTGTGTGCCAAGAACTTTTTCAAGTACTTCACGAATATTGACTCATTTAATCTTCAAAAACATCTTTATGAGATATGCACTATTATTATGCTCGTCTTACAGATGAGGAAACCTAGGCATGGAGTGTTTAAGCTCACCCGGCTCCTAAGTGCTAGAGGCAGCATCTGAACCCAGGAAATCTGCCCCAGGATCCACACAATTAGTCACTGCCCCATGCTTCTTCCTATCCACTGTAGACATGTATGCATCGTTTTTAAAAATGGGATTTAAATACTATTTTCTAAATTCCTCCCAGTAAGGGGTTGATAAAAAGTCTTAGCCAGTTAAGCGTAAGTGTTTAGAATTTATATTGGTTGTATGAAGATTTTCCTTCTCTGTTGTACAAAGTTGGGTGGCCCTTCTCTAGGCTGTATCATTCTTATTACCTGGAGTCTACAGCACCTGTGTGTTAGGATCCTTATTCTTAACTTTTGCGAATAAGCAGCCTGCTAATGCATCTGCTCACCATTCACTCTAAGTACCAAATCAGTTATGAACAGTATTTGTCTCAGTCCATTCAGATTTCTATAACGAAACCCATAACTGGGTGGCTTATTAACAACAGAAGTTTATTTCTCACAGTTCTGGAGGCTGGAGAGCCCAAGATCAAGTTGCTGACAGATGCAGTGTCTGGTGAGGACTTGTTTCCTGGTTCATAGACGGCGCCTTCTCACTGTGCCCTCACGTGGTGGAAGGGGTGCGGGATCTCACTGGGGTCTCTTTTATAAGGGCAGGCTTTCCATTCATAAGGACCCCACCCTCATGATCTAACCACTCCGCAAAGGCTCCATCATTAATACCATTGCATTAGGGATTAGCATTCCAATATATGAATTTGAGGGGGACATAAACTTTCAGCCCTTTGCCATATTCCTAACGTCTGTTTTCTCCAAGTCCTCGGAAAATTATCTACTGCATGCTACATGCTAATCAAGAATGGCTTTTCTCTGTGTGTTTTTATAACCTTGGAACTTTACGTTTTTCTGCAGTCGCGAGATTCTGTGTTTTCTGGCTGACTGCCTCTGTCTTGCACAGCGCCGGGTGTGGTGTGGGGGATGTGGGATGTGGCTGCTGCCTCGGTGCAGCCACCACCTCTGTGGGTCTGCGGCCAAACACGTGGGGCCACAGCATGCAGGAGAGGTGGGTGCTGAGCCACTGGGGCGGGACCGGCAGGGATCCATGGGGCACCTGTGTGCCTGTCTGCCGTCCTATCTGATCATGACTAGCTCCTGAAAGTGAGAGCTGTGGCTTCACCTTGGCCTTACACATCCCATGCAAGTTCCTCCTTTAGTCAAGTTTCTCCCAGAATCATAGAGTGCAGGAGATTCTGGGAAATTAGTTCCAGCTTACCTAAGTCAGCCCAGCAGAATGAGATGTGCTATTGTGCGCTTTTGAGATTTTTCTGTCAGCCACATCGGTGACTACTGCTTTGCAATGAGATGGTGGATAAGTAAATAATCAGAAGTCTTGTTGAGCATGACATCGGAGCAAGGGTTATTGGGTGGGTGATTTTAAAATATCTTCTTCAGGCCAGATGCACTGGCTCACACCTGTAATCCTAGCACTCTGGGAGGCCAAGGTGGGAAGATTACTTTAGGCCAGGAGTTCAAGACCAGCCTGAACAAAAGCAAGAACGCATCTCTATCAAAAATACAAAAATTAGCCAGGCGCAGTAGTGCATGTCTGTAGTCCCAGCTACTCAGGAGGCTGAGGCAGGAGGATCTCTTGAGCCTAGGAGTTTGAGGTTGCAGCAAGCTACAGTGATGCCACTGCACTCTAGCCTGGGTGATGGAGAGAGATCCGGTCTCAAAAAAAAATCTCTTCTTCAGCTAAGACAGCCTGATGCATTCCCCCACCCCCACCCTCAATATGGCTATTCCTGAGAGTGGGACCACAACCCTTGACGTCCATTGTCTAGAATGTTCTTTCCCCTGGAAAGTGCTGGAATGAGCACCACCAATGCCTATCTCTGTGCTTGAGAATGAGAAATTTATCTTGATCCTCTGAATCTTGAATCAATGCTTTTGCCAAGTGACCCATACATGTGTCTTCCTATGAAGGTATATACCAGCTCTTATTTGGTCATGAGTTCTTATTTAAATTAAGTAGAATAATCAAAGACTTGCCTAAGGGATAACAGTTCGTGTTATAGTTTGAATGTCATGTCCGCAAAGCCGGACCTCTTCCAGCACTTTTAGTGCTTCTACGGTAGCTGTGGAAGTAGGACTCTTCCTTCTGTGTGTTGGCAGGTTATAGACACCAAGCGTCTTCAGAGCTTAAAGCCAGGCACCATCCACGCAGTGCATGCTAAGAGACTGCTGGCATCAGAGATGTCAGCCAATAACAGTGGCTTCAAGGATGGTCCTTGCAGGGCTCAATGTGAGTCCGGTATGTGATCTGCACTGGCACAGAAATAATAGGACCGAAGCCCCCTTGCCTGGTGGCAGAATGAGAAGAGAAGGCAGCTGTGCCTCCCTCCCACTGTAGGTGTCCCCTGTGGAAAGGCCTGAACTGCAGGTAGAGGGGAGAGGTTTTACCTAGGTTAGGCTCAGCTGTAGAGTTGATTATTATTCTAGATAGGACTTTTTAATTATTACAACGAGAGTGTTTTGTGAACCAAGGTAATTGGAAAGCTTATTAACCAGGCAGAATGCCTGGAAAAGTTATGGGACCAGTTTGCGTTTCCCCCCTGGAAGGTGGGGAGAAGAAAAGAACTTCTCAGTGAGGCTTCTTAATGGAGAGTGGAAGGAAAGACTAAAACCGGTTTCTGTTTGTATCCTTTAGCACCTGCTCACGAAGTATAAGAAGTAACCCCACACTGTTTTGTTCTACTTAGAGCCAGGTGGAGGGGACGCTCCATTTGGGTGACTATAAACCACCTAGATGGGTGATTTCTCATCTGAAAGTGTGGATAATAACAGTGGACACCTCACAAGGAACTTCTGAGTTTTCAATGAGTCCATGCCAGGCACGAAGTAGATGCTTAATAAAATGAGGAACCTGAGTAGCAATCTTGCCTCCTTGCATGAGCTAGGGGCCTTCCACTTAGACAAAATGATTTCCCATGCTAAGGACAAAAACCAGGATGAAACTCAGTCACCAAGAGTGCTTGTCACTTTGACTCAACAGCAATAGATGGCTCAGGCAAAATAAAACAAGATGGCAAAATAAAACAAGCATTCTGCACCCGCTGCTCACTTGTACTGCTTTTCTCATCAGGGTTTGGCTTGAAAAGAAGTCACAAGCTCTAGTGAAGGCTGACTAGCAGGGAAATCCTAGGAGGACCTGTTCACACCAGCCCTTGTGGCAGGGCCCCCTGGTCCAAGGGAGAAAGCCTGGCCGTCTGGGGCAGGGTGGGTGGACAGGTTGAGACGTGGGTGCCTCCCATGGGCTGAGGTTTGCAGTGGTTTCACTCCCCAACAGAGTGTCAGGAGGGGTGAACTGGAGGGGCAGGGTCTGGGCTTTGGATTCCAACCCCCTGGTTCACGCTCCAGCTACACAGTGTGATGCTGAACACGGGGCTTAGCATTCCTGTGCCTCGCTGTCCCTACCACGTGGTGCTAGAGTGAGGATGAAATGAGATGGTGTCTGGGAGGTGCCCTCGATGACAGTTCTTCGCTCTCCTCATATTGGCTTCAATGTCTTCCTTCTACATTCTCTGCAGAACTGCCCTGTATCTTCCAGAGCCCTAGCCCTCCTCAAGGACTCCTCTCCTCACTTTCTGCTGATGCTAGCTTCCCCTTGTCTCGATTTCCACGCCTCAGCCTGCCCATCTGGTCCACGGCCCCTTTGTGGTTGGCCTCCGCATTTTTCTTCTCCTCTTGCTCTCTCCTCCCTGCCCATGGCCGTCTCATCCTTCTCTCTCCCTGTCTTCCCACCACTTTCTTTTTCCTTTCTCTTCCTCTCCTTCCACCTCTCCCGTCCTTCTCTGTCTGTCCCCATTCTCTGTTTTCATGTGACTCTGCTCATGTGGAGAGAGGTGCTTTCTGCACAGGTATTTTCCCTCCATTCTCTTTGGCCATGTGGCCACTTCTCCAGGCTGCCACCCAGGCACTTACCAGCAGGAGACTCAAGAATGAACACAGGAAGGGAGCCAGGCGAAGGGTCTGGCAGCCCACCAGAGAGGGCAGGATTATCTTGGGAATTCCATGATTCTATAGCCCTCTGTGACCATTTTGGCCAGAGCATGACCTGCCTACTGGGGAAGATGGTGTCTGCCTTGGGCACTCATTCAATTAATTGGCATACAAACAAAATTAAAATACTAATCCTAAAAATGCAAACAAAAAGAAAACTTCAACATCTCCATCCCCCAGGCTAGAAAAAAAAAATGATCCTCACGTTTTGGCTTCTTTTCCTCCCTCTCTTCTTCTGCCTCCTGGGTTCAGCTGATGTTCTCTTGGAAGAGAGAAAGGCCCTTCGCTGAGGGCAGGCCAGGAGACAGGCCATTTAGGGAAGACAGGATCAGGGCTAGTGCTTCAATGCCCACTCCTCTCTGTCTGACACTTGCCACAGACCCAGGCATTGCAAATATTGATTGGGGTTGACTTAAATCTATTTGCATAGATACAGAGATAAGTTAGGTCTTCCTTGCTGCTCACCTGGCAAGGTGAGAGTCAGGTATTGTGAGGATTAGAAGTGATGACATGATGAAATCTGGCATGTTACCTGGCACAGAGGAGAGCTTCAGAAATGCCAGTTTCTCTTCCCTTTAATTATAGAAATAATGAGGAATCACAACTCCCCAGCTCACAGCGTCTTCGAAGTGGGAAGGGCCTCTTACTTAATGCAGAAATCCGCCTCCTATGAGGTGGCTTCCAGAGCTGCAGGTGCAGGCTCCGCTGGACCCGGCCGCTGGTGGGGAACTCAGGCCTTCACTCCCGATGTGTTTTCGATTAGCTGGCATTGCTAGAAGGCATTTGTCATTCTCATCTCTTCTGCTCTCATAGTCCAACCACCAATCCTCATTAGTTTTCTAGAGCCTTGTAGAAGAGTTCTGCCTGTTTCTTCTTGTGGCAGCCCTTCTGGAATCTGAGGGACACTTTTGGGTTTCCTTTCTCCAGTGTGCTGAATCATGTCTTCAATGACTTCACTTCCTCACCCCTCGCTTTCCTGACCTCTGAAAGGTAACACGATGCAATAGAAAAATCAGACAGACAGAAGTCTGTGGGCAAAACTGTGAGTGACTCTGGCTAAGTCACTTCTCTGAGTATCAGTTTTTTCATCAGTACAATGGGGATGTCCATCAGATAAGCAAAGTGGGAAGCACAGTACTTGGCCCATCATAAGTCACTGATTTTTGCTTTCCTGATCATACCGCTCTGGACATGGATGATTTGCTGTCGTCACTTCAAAGTGTGGCTTGGAAGTGTATGTGGCTGTGTCCAGGAAGCCTGCACTGGACCCCAGCAAGCAGACACTGATTCCCTCCTTTGGGACTATTTTGTGTAAATGAAAATTTCCATTTTGTTAGACTCAATTCTATTCTCCCCAGAACATAATATTCCAAAAACAGTTTGTGCCCATCCTTCCCTTGTTCCTTCCTGAAGCAGCTGCGGTGGGGGAAATCACCTGTGCTTGCATGGGCATCCGGATTGCAAGGCAAGCTGCGGGGTCACGCAACACAATCAGCAGGCAATAGAAAAGTCACAGCCACGAACGAAGAAAAGAATTGCCAAGAGCAACGTGATCATCCTCTTCCAAGTTTTGTTTTCATATTCATTTGTATCTGTAGACTTATTTGACACCTGTGTTTGCCAGGTGATAGCAGGTGCTATGGGTTTAAGAAAGAAAAGCTCATAAAAATATGTAGCAACAACAAGTCTCTATCCATTAACTTCATTGTTTCTGTGGGTAAAGGCTGGGCCTCACAAGGCTGGATTCTTATCTGGAGGCCCTAGGACAGAATTTGCTTCCAAGTTTATTTAGATTATTAGCAGAATTCAGTTGCTTGCTGTTGGAGAGCTGAGGTCCCTTGTATCCTTGCTGGTTGTCAGCTGGGGCCAGCCCTGAACGTTTACCTAAAGGCCTCATTCTGATTCTTGCATGCGGGTCCCTACAATCTCACAGCCTGCAATGGTGGATCAAATCCTTGACATACTTGGAATCTCTCCACCTTCCCCTCTGACACATTCGTCTACTCCGGGCGGAGAAAGTTCTCTGCTTTTAAGGGCTCATATATTATATTGAGTCCATTTGGATAATCCAGGATAATCTCCCTGTTTTAAGGTCCATAATCTTAATTATTTCTGCAGAGTTCCTCTTGTCATGTTATGTAACACATTCGTGGGTTTTGGGGATTAGGGCGTGGACATATTTGAGGGGGGCCATTGTTCTGCTCACTATAAATACTGAAGCTAACCATTACCTGTTGTTGAATATTGAGACAGTTTGTAAGTGTTTCATTTATTTGTTTGTTTGCTTTTGTAAATAACACTGCAAGGAATGACCCCAATGCTTCATCTTTGCTTCAGTAGGATTAGTTGCTTAGAAAAATTCCTACAGGTGGGTCAAAATTATGGACATCTTTACGACTTGATATTTATTACTTTGTTGCTTCCCCAAAGAGTTGTACCTGTTTGTATTACTACTGGCTTTAGATTTTTATCTGTTCTACTTTTCCCTAGCTGAGTATTAATGAGCACAAGCTGTAAAAAGGGATCAAAGAGTGTCCCATTAATTAGGCATTTTTGTTTTCCAAATAAACTGTAAACAGACAAGGACTGTCCTTATTTTCTGCTTACCCCCATAGTGCTTTGCAGAATGCTAAGATCGCACCTGACGGGGGTGGTGTGCTGAAGCCATCAGGTACCAGTTTGTGATAGTTAATCGTGTGCATTACTTTCTAACTTTGTATTCAGTGATGACAAGTTGGTAGCTGAAATCAGCCATGGTGGGAATATTTACACCATGGAAATGAGCAAACACTATAAGACAATGGTTTTTTTTTCCCCCCCTTGAGAGCCACTAGTTGATGGGTAATCAACGTGTCTTTTTATTTTGGTTTTGTAGTTGTCCTTGAATTCCAGACATTTATTTCTTGTGTAAGGCAGATTTTGTAAAGCACAATTTGAAAAGGAATAGAAAGATTGTAAGAGAGAGGACAATACCTTCAGACACAGCCTGGAATAGAGGAACAAAGACAGATTTGGGAACGAGACAGATCTCGTTTCAAATATTGGTTCCACAAAACTAGTAGCTTTGGCATTTGAAGCAAGTTGTCAGACTTCTCTAAATCTCATTTCTTGAACTAGAAATGAGGAAATCTATACCTACCTCAAAGGATTGTTGGGCAGATGAAATAATATATTGACACAAATAATACAAAATATATAAAAACAACAAATATAAGTTATGATAAGTAGAAATCTCTGAAGTGGTTGACAACTCACTGCTATTTCGACTAAATAAATGGCTCTATTATATTTTACCACTCCAGAAACACTGTTATTCCTACTTTATATCTGGGCTACATCTGCAAGATCCAGAGAAACAACAGTAAATACATTCACCAAGAATAAAGCTTCTATTTAATAATTCCCATTCTCTTGCTCTAAATTCTCAGGGAGATTTATAAATTTAGAATCAGAGTGCATGTCTGATTTACATCAAGGTCCTGGGCACTATTTGAGTCAGTGTTCTCTGTCTCACAAGAGTCATTTATTCAACAAGTATTTATTGAGCTGCTGTCTTTCTGGTAGTAACAATAATCTCTCTCATTTCCATGGCTCTTAAGAGTTGACAAAGTAAGTTCACGCCCGTGATCTTATTAAAACCTCATAACAATAAAATAAGTTAGATAGTTGTTATTCCCATTTTAGAGATGAAGAAACCAAGATTTAAAGAAGGGAAGCCACTTTGCCAAGATAGCCCGGCTAGTAAAAACATTGTGACATCAATCATTCCACCGCAGTGAATGAGAACAAGGATGCCTACCCACTACGTAAAAGCAGAGCTCCTTGATTGGGTAGCCCAACTGGGCCAATTAATTTGTAATGATGTTTTTATAGCTGCACAACATCATTGTCATTCCCCTGAAAGTTTCACAAAATGCTTTTTCATGTATTATTTGAAATGAGCCCCACAAAAACCTATGAGATATAAAAAGAAGAAAATATGTGGCCAAAAGAGAAGAAAGAGGACTACATGGAGCACCTAAAATTAAAATCTTTTGTCCTTCATAAGACAATATTTAAAAAAATGAAAAGGCAAGACATACTAGAAAAAAATCATAGAACATATATCTGACAGAGGACCTATATCCAATGTATTAGTCAGGATTCTCCAGAGAAACAGTACTAATAGGACATAGATGATATAGATACAGATATAGCTAATATTTTCTATATATAGTTTCTATTTATTTGTTATTATGAGATTTATTATGAGGAATTGGCTCATGTGATTATGGAGTCTAGTTGTCCCCCAGTCTGCCATCTGCAGCTGGAGGAAGTTGGCGGTGCAGTTAAGTAGGAGTCTGAAGGCCTGAGAACAAAAGGAGCTGATGATGTAAGTCTTAGTCCAAGGGCAGGAGAAGACCCATGTCCAAGCTCAATCAGTCCAGCAGAAAGGACAAATTCTTCCTTCCTCTCTGCCTTTTGTTCTATTTCGTGCTCAATGGATTAAAAGATGCCCACCCACACTGGGAAGGTAATCTGCTCTACTAAGCCCACCAATTCAAATTATAATCTCATATGGAAACACCCTTACAGACACATCCAGAAATAATGATTAGCTGAATATCTGGGTGCCCCATAATCTAGTCAAGTTGACACATAAAATAAACCATCACATCCAGGATATTCATGTGTGTGTGTGTGTGTGTGTGTGTGTGTGTGTGTGTGTGTTTGTGTCTATCTGCCTGTCTATTTATCTATCTACCTACCTATTTATCTCACAGCTCAATAGTAAGAAGACAAACAGCTCCAATTATTAAGAAAAAGTACAAAAGATTTTAAAAGAAGCTTCACAAGAGAAAATATAGCATGACCAATAAGCACATAACAGCATTCATTATCAGATAAATGGATACTACTACATATCCACTATAATGACTAAAATTAAAAGGACCAACAATATTAAGTGTTGGTGAGGTTTTTGGAGCAATCAGATTTCTCATACGTTGTTAGTGGAAATGTAAAATGGTAACAGAACACTGGAAAACTCTGACAATTTTTTTATGAATTTAAATGTACATTTGCCATATAACTCAGAAATTTGACTCCTATGTGTTTCCCTAAAAGAAATAAAAACATATTTTTACCTCAGATTTGTAACTCAATGTTCATAGCAATTTTATTCATAAGACCTTTAAATTGGAAACTATACAAATGCCAATCAACTGGTAAATAAGGAAACAAATTGTCGTATAGTCATACAATGAAATTCTACTCAATATGAAAAGAAAAAAAACTACTGGCGGAAGCAAGAACACGAATGAATCTCAAACATGTTGAGTGAAAGAAACCTTACACAACAGAGTATATGCTGTGTGATTCCATTTATCTTAAACTCCAGAGCTGAAAAAAGTAATCTATATCAACAGGGAGCGGATCCATAATTGCCTGGGGCTGGGACTAGAGATGGCAACTGTCTGGGAAGAGGCACAGAAAACTTTCTGGGTTGATGGAAATGGTTTTTATATTGATTGGGGCTGTGGCTACATAGGTATATACACTTTGTCAAAACTCATCAAACTGTACACTTAAAATGGATGCATTTCATTTTATCATATGTAAATTATACCTCAAAAATATGATTAAAAATATCAAGCTCACCATCCCCACAGATCTCTTCACATAGCAGTAAGAGCTCCATGGGACCCAATGGGGAAGCCTCAGACTAAAGGATCTCTGAGCTGCCAGGATAACCCAGTGTTCCAAGTGGACCTCTGCAGTATCCTCAGTTATAGTCACGCCAGTATTCAGACATGCCTGGGCATGCCTTTAGGGTCCAACTAGGTCTTTTATCATGAGGAACCTCAGAGCCTCCCGTGAAAGAAGGTACCATCAAGAAGGAGAGAGTGGGTCATCCAAAGTTGGTACACATTGAGTAGTCTGAGGGGTCTGATGACAGCCTGGGCTCTGCCACTCAGATCACCTCTGTACAGCTTGCCTTCCAGGGCAATGGGCTGAAGTACAAGAGAGAAAAGAAGAATGGTCATTATGCTGTCATGAGTATGGCCAAAATAGAAGCTGTGACAGATGTCTGGACCCAGGCACCAGAGCAGGCAAGGAGGCCAAGAGCAGAGCCCTGTAAGATGCGCCCTAGAGCCTCCCAGACAGGTGGGTGGGCATTTGAAAGTGACTGAAGGACTAGGAGCAGAACCAGAGAAATACTGATTCTCAACAGTTGTCATGGTAATTGAGTGTGCCCCATGATGGGGCAACAAAACACTGAAGAACAGGTAAATAATTCACGAAGGGGCATTATTTGCCTGTGTGTGTAAAGCACACATCTTAAGCACTTCGAAACAATAGATGATAATTTACATAATTGATGTGCTCATTGACTTTAGATCAAGAAAGCAGTTACTTTAGATTTACAGGGTCACCCAAAGTGTGGGTCACACCCCCTATGGTCCAGTCCCTCTCGAGAGTTAAGTTCATACACCGAGAGTGCAGTTAGAAAGGCTGGTGGCAATAGCATCAATGGACTTCTATTTTGTAGCTCTTGTTTTTCTTTTTTCACTTTTTATAGTATCCAATTTCCATATAAATTTATAAAAGTAACCGAGAAAGCTTGGAGATCTTAAAAAAGAAATGGCCCATTTACCACATATAGTTTGAGAAGCATCCCCCGGAACACAGCCTGGGAAACTACAGCCCATAGGCTAAACCTAGCCAGTCTGTTTTTCTACGGCCCTTGACCTGAGAATGGTTTTTACAATTTTAAATGGTTTAAGAAAATAAGAAGAAGGCTATTTCATGACATGTAAAAATTATGTGAAATTCAAATTTCAGTGTCCATAAATAAAATGTTGCTGGAACACAGCCAAGCTCATTCATTTACATATTGCTCATTGCTGCCTTCTCACAACCATGGCAGAGTTGAATAGTTGCAGCAAAGACCCTTGAACTCACAGAGCCTTAGATATTTAATATCTGGCCTTTACAGAGAAAGTTTGTGCACCCTGCTCTAGAAATACTTACTCCTCACTGGCTTGCACCCTGGCATTCCAGTATGGGGCTATTTGAAAGTCATTAAAACTAAAGTGTTTCTTTAAAAATTGTCTTCATGAGCTCTGGGCTAATCCTGATAGGACTGTCCCAGCTCAACCCACTGACCAGGGTCTGCTACTGTCCTGCTCACTGCTTTTCCCCGGGTGCCCCGTGACTGCCAGCACGTGGCTTGGCTCGCCCCTGTCTCCCGAGGGAAATGGCCTGCCGCCTTTGTTGTTCTGGGCATTCCCATTCACGTTTTCACCAGGCCTGACCCTGCCTGGCTTGTAAAATCTGATGGGATCCCTGCCCAAGGAGGGATGGCCGCGGGCGGGTGCAAGTGCCGCGCAGAAGAGGTGGTAACATCGAAGTAGAGGGCAGGCCGCAGAGAGATGGGTGGCACCTCGCTCCCGCACGCCTGTGCTGCGATCGCTCAGCTCCTGGGTTTCCTGAACATTAAACTCACACACGGCTTAAAACAACTCATTAGCGTGCCTGGGGAGAGTTGAACAGTTCAGGCTTCTCAAGAGTCCAGTGTTTTCCTAGGAAGGAATTTACTGGGGTGGGACGGGACTGGGGAGTGGGAGACTCCTCGACGTGACCGAGAACATCACGCTGGGTGCCTTGGCAGGAGCCGAGCTGGGTAAACAATGTCACTCGCATAGGCCACATGAGGAGGAGTAGGGGAGATGTCAGAGCTGGGCTTTTGATTTTGGGTGCTCGCCCAAACCTTGGGCCAGTATGGAGGCAGCTGAGATACGCTGGAAAGAATACCGGTGCTTGATGCCAGAAGGATATGTCACTTACCAGCCACGTCATCTTGGAAATTCACATTGCCTCTCAGAGCCTCCTCTGTGCATTAACTAGCTCGTGGGGCAGCGGAGAGGATCACGTTAAATAAAGCAAGTGAAGAGTTTTGCCAACTGCAAAGCCCAATGCAAACATGAGGGGTTATTACAAGGCAACATGTGAGAATAATTCCTTTTAGTGCCCTGTATTGACAAGGGAGCAACTCTAAGGTTAGGATTGGGAGAATAGAGTTCTGCCTTTGACTTTTGTAAAAATCATTTTAGGTCTTTCTTCAACTTTGATGTTTATGTTGTAAGCGATCTTTAAAGCCCTTTAGACATCTCATCTCACCCCTACACCAGCTTCCTCTTGTACTTGGCTTCCTCTCTCCAAATCCCTGCCAGATGGTTTGCCAGATTCTGCTTACATACTTGCAGGGATGGGGAGCTCACTGCCTGATAAAAACATCCCTTTTGTCTTGGCTTAGCTCAAGCCATTGGAAAATTCTTATTGGGCCCATATACTTTCATAATTCTTCACCTTTTTTTGTTTCCCTGAAACTAACAATTATCAAGCTTACTAGTCTTTGAGCCACTTTACATTCTTAAAAAATATTGAGGGCCCCAAATATCTTTGCTTTATGTGAATATGTAGCTATCTATCAATATTTACCTTATTAGAAATTAAAACCAAGAAATTTAGAAAAGTATTAACTCAGTTAAGAATGAAAGTAATAACACAACTGTATGATAGCAAATCAAAAGTTTTATAAAAAAATAATAATGGAGTCCAAAAACTG
>NW_012137192.1:4291057-4293490 GCF_000956105.1 Propithecus coquereli
ACAGAATGGATTGCAAGACAAAAATGTGATTTCCAGCCTGATGCCTTTCAGGTAGAGATGGAATTGATCGTAACTCAGAATTCCCTTCCAACTAGCCTATGGCCTTCCGGTAGTATACAACCATGGGCCCTGGCGCAGGACAAATTATTAATAATGCCTATTGTAAATAATAACATGCCCCTAAGAAATCAACACAGACCAGGCAAAATACAGCTCCCCCTTTCTGCAATAACTGGTGGGCTGCATCTCAAACATACGTTGGTGGCCTTTTACCTGGTAATTCAGGATAAGCTCTGAAACTAACTTGTGCACCTTCTGCCACCATATTATAGAATAAGCTCACAGAATCGAAGATTCTCAGGGGCAAGACAGGCAGCCCCTCCCTTCTCTGGAGCTCTAGCTTTCTCTACAGCACCCTCTTCGCCTCCTAAGATGGGCATGACCCAAACTGCTTTGTGGGCTTTGCTGAGCAGAGTGTATGTGGCGTGATCTGAACAGGGCACAACCCAGATATGCTTCCTTGGGACCAGATCTCCATTCCTGGGTTCATTGCCTGTCTCTGTAGGAATAGGAGTCTCCAGGACCCACCATTTCTATGTCCCATTTTAACACCCTTATCATGCCCACCTGGTTTTCTGATCTTTTTGTGTCATTAAGTTGCCAGGGAGTTGGTTTTTCACAGCAGAGATTTAAGAGCCAACAAGGCTGGGAGGTTGAGGCGGGAGGATTGCTTGAGCTCAAGAGTTCGAGACCAGCCTGAGCAAGAGCGAGCCCCTGTCTCTACTAAAAAACAGAAAAATTAACCGGATGTCATGGCACATGACTGTAGTCCCACCTTCTTGGGAGGCCGAGGCAGGAGGATCGCTTGAGCCCAGGAGTTGGAGGTTGCAGTTAGCTATGTTGATATCACTGCACTCTAGCCTGGGTGACAGAGTGAGACTCTGTTTCAACAAAAAAAAAAAGCCAACAATGTATGGGTCACCCATCATTTAAATATTTAGGTGCTCTTCTTTTTGGTACAGAAGTTGCACCTCCATGTTCACATCCAGACCCTCACACTCTATGTGTCAAAAGAAATCTAGGCAGTTGCTATAAGCCTTGGCATTCATTCCTAGACAAACGCCCCAGGTCTTCCTGGAGAGTCCCACACAGGTGAAGGCGCTGGGCCAAAGCATCTCTGTTTTCCCTTCCAAACCTGACGGGTCCAGCTCCCAGAAAGCCACTTACTGGGCAGGATGCACTTGTCCAAGCCCATTTTGCTATTTGGTGTCTGTCGTGAGGAGATGGAAAAGTGGGGAGGGCTATTATTTATTGATGATGTGCTATATGCTACGGCTTCTCACACCCTCTCTAATTTAATCCTCATCCTACGGGCAAGGTGGGTTTTCTTATTCTCATTTTACAGGTGAAGAAACAGACTCGTAGAAATGCATAGGGTTGCCAGATAAAGCACAGAACATGCAGTTAAATTTGAATTTCAGATAAACAAAGAATAATTTTTAGTGTAAGCGTGTTCTATGAAATATTTGGGACATACTTATACTAGAAAAATGATTCATTGTTTATCTGAAGTTCGGATTTCACTGGGCATCCTGTGTTTTTACTTGCTAAATCTGGCAATCCTAGATGTGAAGTAATCGACTTAAGGCTACACAGTTACCACTTGCCAAGAACTGAAACGTCCTTTTTACTCTCTCTGGAGGCTTTCGCTAATGCAAACTGAAGAATGTTTTCTCAGATTCTTGCTGGCCCATAAAAACCCAGAATCAAAACAGAGTCCGTGACGAGTGCCAGGTGAGGTGGTGAGATAGGCTTTTTCTTAAGCATTTTGCATATTTCGATTCTGCCAGATTTTAAGGTCCCCACAGCCAGCAACCACGTCTAATGCACCCTGTATCCTCAGCTCAACGGCTTCCCCCAGGAGGCACCCAACAGAAGCGCGTTCAGTTAGACCAAAAAAGCAGGCATTGGACAGTCCCACCAAGGATGCTGACTTCGGGTGGCCAGTGGGCTCTAGCTCTTCTGACCTCTTCTATCTCTGGCTTTCATTCTAATCCAGTTTTGAGGACGAGAGGGGGCAACCTCCATGTAGACACTTGTGTTCTACTAATATCAGGACTGTCGTATGAGAGACCTGGCATCTGAATGTGGCCTCATTGGCTGGTCAATCCAGTCCCTATATTTATCCCTTGAAAAATGAAGGGTTCTGACTAGAGTAGCCTTAGAGCCCCTTCCGGCTCTGCCATTCTACAGCTTAGCAATCGTGGGTGGCCCTGCAACATCTCTCCCACATTTAAAAATGTGTGTCCTGTTATTCTGACTTCTCATCCTCATCATGACAGTTAACCTGGCAAGGTCCACCCTCCCCCATTCTGTCTTCTTCACTGACCAGCTGCCCGGCCTATCCAGGAGTACAGCGTCAGTCCCCTGGGG
>NW_012137192.1:4294817-4303205 GCF_000956105.1 Propithecus coquereli
AAATTTAAAAACAAATAAAATTTAATACATACATAACTTTTTAGGACTATGTATAGATACAATAAAACCATATATTAAGAAAAACAAGAGAATGAAAAATATAGGATATAGCGTGATGGTGACTATGTGTGAGGGAAGACGGGAAGGAGTTGGTGGACGAACCACGAAGTTAGATGGATTTTTACCATTTTTACCATTTTTACCAATTTTTAGAAGATTATTACCAAGGTCCTATTTCTTAGGGCTAGTTTCATGAATGCATACATTTTTAAAAAAATAACAAACTAAATGGCTAATGAAATAAACAAAAATGAGTCATGCAAGGACCAGTGATGAAAATGTGATTAATTCAGTTCTGTTAACCTGTGATCCAATAAGAAAAACAAAAACAAAACCAAAAACACAAGTCTCTAAAAGGCAGTTGTACCTGACTTAGAAAAATAGGGCTTATTTTTTACATAAAATATTATGAAGGTCTAGAGGTCCTGCTCATTTTGTAGTCACACCAACTGTATTATGTGTCATCCCCGGTAAGCAGTGGCAGAGAAGATACAAGAAACACACTAACTTTTAGTAACCTCAGCTTGTAAATAACATGTGTCACTTCTGCTCATAGTTCATTGGCCAAAACTTGTCCTATAGCCCCAGACTAATTGCTGAGGAGATATGTAGAGGAGGAAATGAGTATTTAGTGAGCACTGTCTGCCACACTGCTTTTTTTCCTTGTTAAAGAGGAAAAATTCTAGGTAAGATTCTATTTTTACTTGTTCTTCTTGTGAGCTTTAAGAGACAGGAGAGCTTCCTGAGAATAGCTTGGGTTTAGAGGCAGACATATCTGGGTTTGAATCTTAACTCTCCTCTGACTGACTTAGGTGAACTTAAACAAGTCATGTCCCTTCTCTGGGCTTGTTTTCTTATCTGTAAATTAGAGACATAATCCAAATGTTGCAGGATTAGGTGTAAGGCCAAAGTTGTAAAGTGTCCACTAACATGTTAGAATCTCAGTAATTTACTAAATGGTAGTAATTATTACTACGCTGTTATGAGGTCATTGTTCAGGTTATCCAAATCTCAGTGTAGCTTTAGAGATTGTCAACAATAGCTTTCTTCATCATTGCTTTAAAATTAAGCCCTTGGTGGTGTTGCTACTTTCAACAGATTCTGCCTAGAACTAGGCAGGTACAAAAGGAATAGCTGTCCCTTTCCAAGGATGCTTAGGATTGGTATCCAAAGAGGAGCAAGTAAACACATTAGGTCCAGGCTGGTCTTTATAAGACTCTTGGTCACTTTTTAGAAACTCTTGGTATTATTCAGAATAAACGAGTTCATGCTGCCATAACAAACATTTCCAGAATTGCTTAACACCAGAGGTTTATTTCCTGCTTGTGAAAAGTTTACTAAAGATCTAGGAGATTTTCTAAGCCATTGGCTCTCCTTGTAATGACTCAGTGATCCACGTATGAGCAGCCTCCACTCTCCTGTAGTAAACTATTTGGAAAACACAACCTTTTCAGTTGACATGGCAGGAGAAGAGGTCCTAGAGATTATGAACTGACAACTGCTTTGGCCAGGAAGTGACACTTACCACTTCTGCACACAATGCATTGCCTGGGATTAGTCAGATGGCTCTGCCTAGATACAGAGGTGATGGGGAAATAGAATCCTTCCTCGTGCCCAGAAGAAAAAGAAAGCTAAATGTAGGTGAGCACCAGAAGTCTCTGCCATGCTGTGGTTCTCCACCAAACCTCCACCATAGGGGGCTGTCTTCTATGGACAAGGATACAAGAAGAAGGTTGTGTGTATGTAGGGTGTACTACACCATCCATATACATCAAATTCCTTACTCTTTAAAATCCTTTGTGTGTGCTGCCTCCATGTTTTTGTTTATGTTGTTGCATTGGCCTAGAATGCACTTCCCTTCCATTCCTACACTTCCAAATTTTACTCATTTTTCAAGGCTTCATCTTAAATACCACCTCCTCTTTCCTCATCTCCTCTTGTGTTTAATTTTTTTTTAATCTATTCTCCTACAGCATGTCGTTCTTCCTTTGAGATGCCCTGGCACGTTTGTTTTTACCTTACAATTTTTTGTTCAAACATTTGAGCTAAATGCAGAGGAACCTTTAGAACTTGGAATCATAGTCACAATCTTCTATCTGAGGATTGGGAAGTACATTTGTGCCCTTTACGTGGGTAAAATCTGGTCTGCCTTTTGAACTCATAATTTGGCCGGATATCAAAAAGAGTATGAACAGAGATGCAAATATAGCTCCCCCAAGCCCCTCAGGAGAAGCTCTCCCCTGGACTTAATGATTGCATCACTTACTGAGGTCAGTCAACTTGTCCGGCTGGATGTCTGCTCCATCCCTAGGACAGAGAACAGTTGGCAGCCAGTTGGTACTGGCCAGGTGCGCCAGACAGTGAGGCCCAGCTCTCCATCAAGGTAGCAGCTCCTGACAATGGAAGAATTTCCTTTGGAAAGTTCCACTGCTTACTCATCTGCTATAGTCTGTATGTTTGTGTCCCCTCAAAATTCATATGTTGAAATCCTAACCTCCAAGGTGATGGTAATAGGAGGTGAGGCCTTTTGGAGGTGGTTTTATCATGAGGGTGGAACACTCATGAATGGAACTAATGCCTTTACAAAAGAAGCTGAAGGGAACTCATTTGTCTCTTCTGCCATATAAGGACACAGAGAGAAGGTACCATCTACGAACCAGGAAGTGGGCCCTTACCAGAACCTGACCATGCTGGCACCATGATCTTGGGTTTCCTAGTCTCCAGAACTGTGGGAAATGATTTCTGTTATTTATAAGCCCCTCAGTCTAATGTATTTTGTTATAGCAGCCCAAACAGACGAAGACACCATGGGTCTGAAACTTGGTTACGGAGCAGACAGACCTGGTGTCCAAGCAGTTTGTTAAAGTGGGCAGTGTTCTTGGGTTTCTTATACTTTTGGGGTCAGATGCAGATGCAGAATACCTACTGGTGATTGTTCTCTTAATCCCTTTCTTAGGGGCAGACATTCCTTTCAGCAGCATTTCTGATGATGAAGGCTTTCCCACGGACCTACCCATGGGAAGTGAAACCCTTATTGTTCTATGTCCTTGTGAAACTCTGCCTCATGCACAGCAGCCACACAGACGTGTGCAAACCTAACCAGGCTTTCAGGACTAATGCATGAAGGAAAAAACACCCGTGGAACTCCCCTGACATGCTAGGCACCGTGCCAATGCGTTCACATACTTTCTCTTACTTAATCTGTACAGCAGCTCTGTAAGGCAGCTATTACTAGCTCTATTTCAGAGAAGATGAGATTGAGATCCAAAGAGCCAGCATCCCAGATTACACAGGCTGGATGGCACAGCAGCCAGATAGATGCATGGACTCCACATCATTGGTTTGTGTGATCATGGTAGACCATTAAATTCTGGACCCCAAATTGTCCTGTATCAGGCAAGTGGATAGGGGCAAGCTGGACCCCAGAAACTGCTCACACATTAGGCATCACCAAAAGTTCTACCCCCCCCATCAGTGGGATGCCTACCTCCTTGAGAAGATAAATTAGAGTCTGAGTGAAGAGCTTACCATGTTTTCTTTGACTTTTGTAACAATCTTCCCAGGTGTTCAATACTTCAAAAGGTACAGAAAATACATACATATTATCTCAGTTAAACCCTGTGATCACATTACGGCAGGCAGAAATTAGACAGGAGGAAGCCGTGGCTCAGAGCAGGTTAAGGCGAGAGTTCAAGGGCACACAGCTGCTTGGGGTGGTGCTGGAACCGTCCTTCTACTATCTAGGGGGCCCTCTGAATAGCCATCGTCACAATGATAAGAGCCAGAGCAGATCACGTAGACCCAGCAGCACCATACTTGGAGGGGTCTATGCCGGCAAGTATCAGTTTCTCCTCTATCCCCTGGTTGTAAAATGGGAATAATAATTCTCACATTTCAGGGTGATTGTGAAGATGAGATAGAGATAATGTGTGTGAAAGGCCTGGCCCAGCTCCTTCCTATGAGAGATACCTTAATTAACATGGGTTGAAATATTAGCCGATTATCAGCAGAAGCGTATCCCAATCATTTCTAGAAAGTTGCAAAGAGACTGCTTTGGGTTCGCCTCTGTGGCCCTAACTCCTCATCACATGTGCCTCTGTTTAGGGGTAGAGGCTGGAGAAGGAGCCGGTAAACCACTCAGGGATGAACTCACATCTCTTTTATTTCTTCAGCGTGCAGTGGTTTGCAGGATCGCCAAGGAGCAAGAAGAGAATTCATTCATGACTTTAGCCACATTTTGCCCTGGTCCAGAGAGGGGTGGGCTTTGCCAGAGCCCGGGGAAGCAGAGCCGCTGGGCTTTCTGGGTAATGGCTGTAGTTAAGTATTTATCCCGCTTTTCACAGCCAGCTGACTG
This sequence comes from Propithecus coquereli, assembly GCF_000956105.1. Classification (NCBI taxonomy): domain Eukaryota; kingdom Metazoa; phylum Chordata; class Mammalia; order Primates; family Indriidae; genus Propithecus; species Propithecus coquereli. The sequence continues at coordinate 4,299,232 of NW_012137192.1, forward strand.
ATAAAAAGGATCTTGACAGCGAACCCACCCCAGCAGCAGGTAGTTAATGGCACTTTCGGCTGAGCTCATTTCTGGCACCAGCAGCAGAGGATCATAAACCAGAACTCTAACCTCAAGATGGATTTGATTTGCCAGATAGGGCTGGTGGTTTCTAAGCCCTGAGCGGTGTTAAGCATCCTGTTTCCAGGAGGAGTTTTGTTCTGTGCGGTGCTTCCCTGTTCGCAGAGCCGGCTCCTTCGCATAAACACTTTGATCCTCCCGGCAGCTCTGCAAGGTGGATAAGCTTGTTAGAGATTATCGCCCGGTTTCCTCAGAGAGGAAACTGAGGCTCAGGGAGGGCGAGGGCTTTGCCCAAGCTTGCACGGCTAGACCTGACCTTCTGCCTTAAGACCCCTGCACTAGGATTTCTTCCTCTCATGATTTTGTCAGAGTATGATTCTAAGAGGTTTTCTCACCTTTAATCAGTACTTTTGGGCATGGTAATCTAAAATGGGAAATTGAGGCTTTAGAGAGATTACGTTTCCTGCTCCAAAACACACAGCTAGTAAATGGCAAAGCCAGGATTAAAATCCTGATTTCTGAGTCTTGAGTTTTTAATTGCTTTGCCAATGTTTCTCAAACAAGGATTGGTTCATAGTTCATGCTCAGAGATCCCAGGCTGACAAAGTGTTAAAAATTGTGCATTTTTGTTTTGATGATAGTCTTTAAAATAAACTCATTTTACCTATTATACATGAACAACTATTTTAAAGAATGTTAGTTGATAATTTGAGATTGAAAGATTTCTTTTTAATGTATAAAATAAGACAGTCCTTGCTTCAGTTTGTAGACCTCAAAGTGAGACTGTCTCATGTCTGTGGTCACTTTCTAGGGTTCTATGAGGATTTTTTTCCATATGAAAGAGTTTATATATTACACAAGTTTCAAGAACCCTGAGCTGTGATTCACAGCTTCCCTGTTGAGTTGTAGAAACATTTCCCTGTTCTCTCCTTGAAGTCTGTGAGTGATTATTACAATTATTTTGCAGCTGAGGAATCTGGAGAGAGGTTTAGATTTGTACCCAAGCTCAAACACCTAGTCTAGGAACTCCTAGATCCTAGCTTCAAGCCATGTCTTGTAGCACAAGATCCACCCAAGCTATCTCCTAAGAATATGAAAAATTCAGTTTTTTTTGCCAGAGGGTGACTAAAAGGCTCCAATTTCTCCTTGAAAGATCTAGAGGGCACAGATTCAAAATGGGTGGGGACAGAAATGAGGAATGTGAGAAATTTCTTCTGGGTTAGTAAAGGTCCTCCTCGTAGGAGCATGAAATGATGTTTATCCCATGCACGTCGGCCATTCACCTGTCTGAACGCAGAGCCGTCTCAAACTCAAGGATTCTACAAGGTGATGCTTCCTAAATTCCATTGCAGTGTTTCCAATTCTGCAGCCAAGCACTCTGCGTACTTCAGCTTTAAGCAAAGGATTGCACATGTTTGCATCCATTTTCTTATCTGGACCGGTTCTCCCACGCCTCCTACATGTGGTCTTCATATGGGCTTTTATGAATGCACGAAGTCTGTTCCAGCTTGTTCTAATGTTGCAGTGTTTTAACTGCCATAACACTGTGGTATCAACAGATAAATCAAACAGATATGCTGGAAAAAAAATTATGGGCAAAAATCCTGTTCTCCTCACTCGGCCTAATTCATCCACAGGAAGGATCTGCCTTGGGAGTTGCAGGGAGAAGAGCTATATGAAGTACAGACCAGAAAAATAAACCAGCCCGATGATTCTATTATTCTGAAACTTCTGGACTGTTTTCACTTAAGTCAATGGCAGTTTTCTCCGGAGTTGCCCCCTTCCTGAACCTGGCGAGTCCTCCCTTAGAGTGTTCTCTGAGCCGCGTCGAATGGGACTTTCTGCTGTGAATCACGGCAGTGCAGGTTGCCGACTCATAATATTTTTGTATCACTAAGGATGTCCTTGTCCAGATCTCAGAGTCGCACTTCTCACTTCCCGAAAGAGAAAGTTTCTGAAGAACTGTCAGGGTATGTAGCACAAAAGGCCTCTTCTCCTCCCCTCCACATTCCAGCGTCCAACGTTTTCCTCATTGCTTCACTGTCAGCTTCTTATTTAGACTTGGGGGAACATTTGCTTTTGGGAAATAAGCTCCGTAATCCTGGTCCCTGAAGTGATTTTCAATAGGAAACCTGAATTCCTGCTCCATGTAAAGTGGGTCTCAGATGCTTGAAATTAATATTTGAGTATAATTTATGGTTTGTTTTTCATAAATCAGAGCTATTTTGCCTACAAATAATTTTTGGAAAATGTGATGGCTTTATGAAATGTGAGTCAGATCAGGGGATACTGATTAGATACTGTTGGTCCCTGGGCCTGTCCCCGAGTAGTTATGTGACTTTGGCAAGTTGCCGCGAGTTTCTGAGTTCCATAGGGGGTTGTAAAATTATTAAACTACATTTTTAAGTGATTAATTTATTAGTTTAACAAATATTTATTGCCTGGCAACTCTCTGCCAGGCGTCATGCTGGTCCTTTCCAACCCTTGTATGTTGTAAGAATCCAAGTCCTTGATTGGTTACACACGTATAGGACGGATTAGATAGAAACAAGCTGCAATTCTAGGAGTCAGAAAGATAAATTTATTTTATCTTCGTACTGTCTGCAGAGTGGTAGCTCCATTTTACAAAGAGGAAACTGAACTTCTAGAGGTTGAATGACATGCACAGGGTTACATTTCTTCTAGGTGGTAGAGCCTGGCCTGCAACTCTCACTGATTCCCTAGGACAGCCAAACTGTCTATAATTGATTTAGCTGGTTTCTCTTACCGGGACAGATTCCTTCCCATACCTGAGAGTGGCGCTGCACACAGTTCTGTGCAGGGGAAAGAGCAGAGTGGCTTGTGGACCCTCTGGGCCACAGGCTTGGACTATCTGGACTGCTTGTATATCTGGAGGAGAATGTGTTGGGGATGGCCCTGAAGTTTGGAGTCTATCACTATCTCTGCTCTGCCTTTAAGGTATAGACAACCTAGTAGAAGTGTAGGAATGCCAGAAAGAGAATCATTTCACAAGCCAGGAGGGCAGGTTCCAGGGAAGAAAATTAGCTCCGGGGCTAATTTACCATGCACTTCTTAGCATTCTTTCAATTTATGTGTAAACTCTGCACTTCTTAGCATTCTTTCAATTTATGTGTAGGTAGGAGACATTGGTAAGTTAATAGCTTTGAGTTCCAAAGGGAAGACTTTAAAATGATAGACTTCAGATGACAAAAATATTTTTCAATCAGTTTAAGTGCAGGAAAAAGAAATCACTCTAGCAATTTTAAGCAGGATAGGGTTTAATATAAATAACTGCATGCTTACAAAATAGTTGTAAAGGCAGAAGGAGCAGGTTCTAGGCCAGGCCTCTTGAATATGTTTCAAGAAATACAGAGCTGACCTACCTGGGGAGCTACTACATCTGAGGGTGCCCCTGGCACTAGGTAGCTCTTGAGTGGGAGCCACCACCATGGCAACCACTGGACAGCAGGAGGCTGGAGGATGGATATCTAAAGCTGCAACCCAGGGATCAAGAAGTCAGATCAAGAAGCTAGCACGGCTGCCACTGTTTGTTAATACTCAGGACCCTGAAAAATAGACACTGCAACCTGCTGTAAGAAAACTACAGCTTTTCTAAGCAGCAGTGACAGCCAGAAGTCTAAGAGACAGCCTCTGCCTTGCTTCTTTCTTTCAAATCCTGAGTGCGTCAATTGGCCCTCCAACCTCTCCAGTTACCAGGAAGGTGAAATGGAGGTTGAGAATGTCAATGCAAGTATCTACCACAATGGCGGGAAGTCATTCCTCACAGAGATCCTTTTCAAGCACTACTTAAAACTCCAAGGGTAGAAGAATTTCCTCCAAAAATGCAAAACAAAACAAAACAAGGCCACTTAGACATTCAACTTTTACTCCTTTGAGAGTAGAAGCCACCCCAA
>NW_012137192.1:4303855-4317815 GCF_000956105.1 Propithecus coquereli
AGACTCTGTCAAGCAGGAGAGACAGATGAGTCAACATATTGTCACATAAATGCTATAATAAGGGTAGTCCAGAAAAGGTGAAGGCATACAGCTGGACCTTGAAACAGGAACAGATGACATTAGGGAAACTAGACTCCATAACTCCTATCTGTGCAGCCAGTCTGCTCCAGTTGCCCACACAGTCCACACCTTGACACAAAGGAGTACATTTTCCCTGGTGGCAATGGTTCTGAAGATCAAGGTGCTCTGGTAACTCCTTGCAGCTGGCAGCTTCTGAAATGGCACCGAGTAAGCCACCCATTTGGTATTTAAGCCTTCTGTCAACACCTTCTCTTGACAGTGGATTGGACTTAGTGATTTGCTTCTAACAAATAGAATACGGGAAATGTGATGAGATTAGGTTACAGTTCAAAATGTTAAATGTGCCAAGGTTAAGAAACCCTGGGCTAGAACTCAGTCTTCCTTCCCTGGCTATTCTCCTGGCCCCCTTGGCAGACCCAATTCCAGATTTTCCCGCTGACTTTTCTGCCTCCAGCCACTTTGTGTGGAACATTCATCCCACCCGGCACATCCTATCTCCACACCCCCAAATACTCATTTCACCCCTGCTATAGACTGAATGTTTGTATCCCCCCAAAATTCCATGTTGAAGTCTAACCCCCAATGTGATGGTACCAGGAGGTGAGGCTTTTGAGAGGTGATCAGGTCTAGAGGGTGGAGGTTTAATGATTGGGATTAGTGCTTTTAGAAGAGGCCCCAGAGAACTCCCTTGTCTCTCCCACCCTTGCCCCTTCAATCCCTTCTGCCTTACACCTTCCACTAGTGAAAAGGCACCATCTATAAACCAGGAGGCCAGCCCTCACCAGACACCAAATCTGCTAGCACTTTGATCTTGGACTTCCCAACCTCCAGAAATGTGAGAAATATTAATACATTTCTGCTGTTCATAAGCCAATCTATGATATTTTTGTTATAGCCAAAATGGTTCCCAAATGAACTAAGCCAACACCACCCCCGCCAGACAACCTGGCTCTATGAGGGCCACAACTCTGATCAGTGTTTCCTAACACTGCCTGTTGCAGGTGGAAGCACGTTCAGTTTCTCCTCCTCCTCTGCCTCTCCCAGGATCTGAGGGTCATGAGGCAGTGGAGGCCGAGCCTAAACCCTGGCCTGTGAATCAGTTCATCAAAAGTTCACCCCCTTAGCAAAGGTCTGTTTTCACTTAGCCCCACATATGATGGTGGCCTCCACTCAGACCCACTGAGAACTCTGCTGACAGTTTTGGGTGAGAACAAATGCATTTTCTGAAAGAACACGATGTAGCCAGGCTTTCTGGATGCCAGGAAGACAAATATCAAAATGCAAAAAAACCCAAAAAACCTCAAAACAAAAAACATTCAAAAACACTCAAAACAACCTTTTCTGTTTGTGTTTCTGGAAGAGCAGAGACATCATTGTTACTTTGTCATTTCTTTTTATTTCTTCTGAAAGCTTCAACTCTGAGAAGAATGGCTTTTGCCAACAACCAGCCCAGCTGGCAGGCTGAGGCAATGCACTCTACACTCTACAGGGAGTCTTGGATCCAAATGGAAGACTCTGGAAGAAGGCCCTCCTTATCGTTACTGGGAGCTATGCTTGGTTATGATACTTCTTTCCACAGGTTTTCATGAGCTGGAGTCTTCTTTTTGTTTTCCCTTTCTGAGAGTAAATAAGAAAAATCTGGTGTGTCTGAGAAAGGTAGAATCTATGCTCTGTGGGCCATGCACGTCCTTTCTCCATGTCTGAGGTTGGTTCCTCATTTGTCAAGCTCAAGATGAGAGGAGTGGAGCACCGAGAATGTTCTGCCTAATGGCAAGTGCTTTGTACTGATTCAGAGACTCAGTCCTGGGTCCACGCTGCTTTCCCCACCCTGCAAAGGCAGAGAAGGAAACTGGAAAGTTCTGGGCACCTTTGTCGGGTTTAGTCATCCTTTCATTTAATAAAGATGGAAAGCCTAATGTATGTCAGGCTCCATGCTAGATGGCAGAGGTTCAGAGATGGGCCAGACACAATCTCTAGCCTCTGAAAGCTCATGACTTTTGGGATGGGATGAGGGTGTGGATGAGGGAAGGTAGATGATGGACAGTGATGATACGGGCCGGTTAGGGGAAAGTCAAGGTGGCCTCCCAGAGCAGGTGATCATGAGTGGAGACACCAGGCTACTGTTTCCCCTCCTTCCAACTTTTCTTGAGCATTTGGGAAATAGTTATGGTACCATTGCATTCTGACAACTTTTATTAAAAACACACATAGTCACATATACTCAAAAGTACTCTTAAACCAAGATTTCCCCACCCGGGGGACTTACAGCATTAAAAAAACCCACTAATTGAAGCTCGGACTTGGGGCGGGGGGCAAGGGCATCATACGTAACCTAATCATCTGTACCCCCATAATATGCTGAAATAAAAAAAAAAACGCTAATATATAATAGCTTATATGTATATGCAGATGTTTTTCATGGCACTCTTTTACACTGACAAAAACTGGAAAACAAGAGAATTCCCAAATAATTAATTATACATTCATCTTACAGGATATTTTGCAGCTATTTAAAAGAATGAATGAAGCTCTCCCAGATGACTTGGAGGATTGGTCTGTGAGCTCTTGTTGAATGAGGAAAGCAAGATAAGCACATATGTGTGCAATGTGTTGCTATTTTTTTGTAAAACAATGATAAAACTCTAATGTATAATATACATGAATATTATGGATCTACAGAAATCCATGGTAGAATGCACATAGGTTGTGTTGGGTATTTTCTTTTTCCTCTGAAACCTACTCCCTGCCCTTCCCCAACCAGAGGTGTGTCCAGAGCCTGACCTTTATGGGCTGTGACAGGCTTCTGGTTGGTTTGGCAAATGGGAAGCACTGGTGGGACATGAGAAGAAGGAAGGAGTGTGAGGCCAGGGTGTCTTCTCCTGGCTCCTTTCCCGCCAGTGGTGGTGGCCTGGCCACAGGTAGCTGCTGCCTCTTTAGTGAAGCCCACAGCTTCTGGGGGACGGGCTGTCCATGTGACCACTCACTCTCTCCCTGTTTTATAATCTTTACCTTTGGCCCTTCAGGCCTAAAGGGCTGTGTGCTGCTGTTTCACCATCTTTTGCTAATTTTTCTTAACCTTGCTCACACTTTGCAAATTGTCTCTTTATTAAGATCTCCTTGAGTGCTCTGAGTACGCCACCTGTTTCCTGCAATGACCCTGCCTGATGTGGTTGTTAACACGGGCTCTCTGCAGGGAGAAAATGTGGGGGTGAGAGATGGAGATGGAGGGGAGGAGAGAGGTGATTGGGGAGCCGAGCCAGAAAGGGAAAGAAAAAATGCACCTGTGGAGTCAAATAAATGTATGCATATGCATGGGTATATATGGAATGAAGTTAAATAAAATAATAAAAAAGGAGAGGACTAGGGAAAAAAAATCCCCTGTCCCCACCCTTTTGCTCTCTGTGTTTGCTCCTTCTTTTTTGTCCCACGTGACTTCCCCAAGCCCAGAACAGGAAGCTCCTCTTCCAGCCCTGCCCCGCTGAGTGGACGCTGAGTGGACACTGAGTGTATGCAGGGCAGGGAAGGGGCAGCCTGGAGGCTCCAGCCACAGCTGGGCATTGTCCCTTGTTTTACATCGTCAGCACTCTCCTCTCCGCAGGTTTTGTGCATGCTAGTCGTTCCGCTTGGTCCTTCAAAGGCTAGTTCATGTCTTTCCTCCCCCAGAAAGTCTTCCTATACTTCCCTCTCCCCACTCTTCAGACAATGGTAATCAGTCCTTTCTTCCCGTCTCTTTCCTTTTCCGTGTATCTATTGTCACTTTTTTCAACTGTAAGTCATTGTTTGGTCTGTTTCAGGCACTGGAATGAAAGCTCTTTGAGGGCAGGCATCGGGTTTAACGTCATACATAATTCTAGCCCCTAGCCCAGGGCCTGGCTCTCAGAAAGTACTCATTGACTGTGCACTGGATTGATTGGTTGATTGGTAGGTTATAGAGGGTCCCCTGTGGAATGCAACTCTAAGCTGAACCAGTTCACTTAGCCATCTCATATACAAAGACTTCCGAACAGAGAGCGCAGTAGCACAGAGGCTCAGAGCTAGCGTTAGCAGATCTACATCTGGAAGGCCAAGCCCAGGCCCATTCTGAGCACATGCATGGCCTCTCTCAGTCTGGAACCTCATCCTTTCCTCCCGGCCTCAGGGTGTCCTGGCTGGAGAGGCACGTGGGTAAAGTGCTTCTTTCTCCTGCCACTCTGAGCCACTACCTGGCTCTCACTTGGCTCAGATTTGCTCTTCTGTACCTGACAGTCTGCCTCAGGATGGCCACTTGTCACTGATCCTACAGGGAGAGGCAGTGGGGAGGCATAGCTCATTGGGCCCTGATAAGTTATACTTTCCAGAAACCTAGAGTGAAGTATGTGAAGTTGACAGTCCTGTTTTATTTCAGGAGAGAGAGGGCTATGCAAACTACATGAATAACCAGAGAAGAAATGCTTATTCATCTTTTTCTGGCTTCCAGAAAATTTACATTCCTTCTAGCCCGAGACCTATTGCAAACATCTCCCTACAGAAATGATGACCCTGGTGATTTATGGCCCAAAATTGACTTCCATCCAAAAGAATTATGAGACACTCTGGGCCTGAAAAGTAAGTTTGAGGCACACGCACACATGTACACACACACACACACACACACACACACACACACACAGACACATGCACTCTCTCTCTCTCTCTTTCTCTCTCTCTAACCGAGTCATAATCTCATTAGACCGCAGACTTGCTGGGGCCCATGATGCCAGTGTGGATTGGAATTCATGTCACTTGGAAAGACTGTTGTCATGGGTGTTCTGGCCCCCTGAACCGGAGTCACTCTGAGCTGCTCCCACAGCAAGGTATGGCTTGATGCTGAACATAAACAATGCACATCACAATACTGTTGTTGTTGCTCACCCCACCTCTATTCAATCCCTTCCCTCTGTTCCATCCCCCACCTATTGCCAGAATGATTATTCCAGAACACAAACCTTACTGTCTTTCTCTCCTTAATGCCTCTCCATGGCCCAAACCCCCACTGGTCACATGATGAAACTCGAGATCTGGAGCCTGTCGTTCCAGTCTCCTGCCAACCTCCCCAGGCTCAGCTCTTTCTGCTTCTCCCAGAGCCAAGGTCAGTGGAGGGTGAGAGTTGAGATTCCTCCACTCTTCCCTGCGTTTTCATCGTCTATCTCACAGCATTGCTGTTTTGCATATTCTGTTCCTTCTCTCTAGAATGCCATTTTCAGTTTTCTTCACCTAGAGATCTTCTATGCCAAGAATTGGATGAAATCCTGCCCCAAAACTTATCTTTTTTGTGGTTTTCTATAGTATTTTATTTTGTTTCTTGCGTTCATTTGCCACTAATTAAAAATCATGTGATTTCACACAAAAATCCAGATTCTCAGCCTCTCTTGAAAAATTAGCATATTAGGTAACTGTGCCCTTGCTTTTGCAAAGTAACAATCTATGGGGGCTGAGTAGCAGATGCCCATTTTAAAACAGAGCATGGACACTTCTGTTCATTTCTGTCTCCATGTAGCCTACTTGAAGGATTTTCAGTTTGTGACTCCTGTCCTCTGTGGGCTTCACAACTAGCCCCACGGTCACCTCTTCAAAGAAGGCTTTTCATTTCCCACCAGGTATTAATAGAATATTCTCTCCTTCCTCTGTGCTCTTATACCACTGTGTGTGTATTGTGACCACAGGACTTTTCATATTGAGGTGCACATATGTTTGTTGAACCATCCTTCACTGAGCACACTGATGGCTACTGCATGGTTAAATTTTCACTCCAGATAGATCCATAGAACATAGGTCAGTGAGAGCTGGGACATTCTCTCTCTCTCTCTCTCCCGCTCCCCCACAAACCCCCGTATTTTTCCACTATTTAGAAAAATATGTGTCACATAGTGTGTGCTCAAAATACATCTGGGTGCTTGAATCACTCTAGATGCTGTGTGCATGCTGGCGATGAGGTAGCCAGAGGATGGAGGCTGTAGTTACATTTAGAAGGTTGTTGTGCTGATTTAAGCAAAGATGGTGAGGACCCAAACCATGGTAAGGACAGATATAATGTGGAAGACGGGACAGATTCTAGACCCATTTAAGAGGAAAAGTATAGAGAACTTAATAATTGATTGGATGTGGCAGCAGAACAGGCATTGAGGGAGAAAAAGGGTGTTAAGAATGACTCTCAGAGGTCTGGCTTGGGAAAGTGGGTGGGTGGATTGTGTTAAGGGAGAGTGAGATCACAGGAGGAGGAACAGGTCTTGGGCAATCGTGAGAAGTTTAATATGAAACACATGAAAGTGGAGGAACTTGGGGGGGGTATCTGAGAAGGAGATAAAACACGCATGGGTCCTCAGCAGACAGGTGGTGAGTGAAGGTAATAGAAGGCATGATAGCTCCAGGAGACTAGGGAGAAAGAAGGGTGAGCAGGAAAAAGCACAAAGCCTAAGAAATGCCAGCATTTAAGGGATCATCACAGAAAGAAGAGATTAAAAATCAGTAAGTAAGGAAGGAGAACCACGAGGGGCTTCCAGAGAGAGCTGTTGTGATGGAAGCTCATGGAAGTGAGGGATTCGAGAAGGTTGATCAGCAGTGTCTTTATGCTGCAAAAAGGGCCAGAAGATACCGATGAAAAGGCCAACTGAGTTAGTCAATTAGGAGGTCACTGGTGAACTTGAAAAAGTCTGGGTTGGTTGAGTGGTTAGGTCTGAAGCTGGATTAGCATGGGCTGAACAGTGAGTGGGAAGTTGAAAAATGGAGATAACGTTAGCAAGAAGTATGGTAGAAGGCTAGAGAAAGGGATAACAGGGGATTTAGTCACAAAAGAGCTTTCGGGGATTTGCAAAACACATGTAAATCCTTAAAGAAATAGCCAGGAATCAAACAAAAGTGCTTTTGACTGTGGAGTTGGAGATGGTGTCCATGAGTTGGAATCGACCACTAAAGTTTTAGTGGATCTCATCAGAGAGCTCAACCTGTCGTGCGGGTCCCAATCCTAGCCCTGAGGGCAGGACCCACCAGTTATACACTTGGGCAGGCAAAGGCACTGTTTCCCTCAAGTCGGATGTGCCCGCAGCCTCAGCACCCTTGCTGCTTGGGATACAATTGGATCCAACCAGAAGGTCATGTGAGGGGGACTCAGAAGCAGCTGTGGCCTTACTGAGTAGCCCAAGTGCCTGCTGAGAAGTGCGAGACCTGTGAGTGGGAGCTGGAGAGCAATGGTACCCTCAGCATTGTGCTAGAGATGTGGAGTCACCAAGTCCCCCAGGGCCTGTGGTGGCTTAAATCAAGGCAATAATTTCTACCTCATGGAGCTATTGACAGGATGAAATTAACTAATATATTTAAAGTACTTAATACCAGTCCCAGCATATAAAAAGTGCTGAGTGAACAGTAGTTCCCTTCTGTGATTATGTTGCTTCATTGTCTTCTCCCTCATGTCAACTCCTGGTGCTGCTGCTAAACCTTTGATATCCATAGTGTGGTTGATGATGTGGCATCTCTAGAGGAAACCAGTGAGATGTGGCCTGGCCTTACAGAGACAAGGAGTCAGACCCTTAGATTCTAACCCTTGCTCTGACTCTTGCGAAGAATCATAAACTCTCTCGTTCCTGCTACATCACCCACCTGTGAATCCCAGCTGTGGTTTCATGGTTGTATGACTTGGGGCAGGTCTCTTCCCCTCTCTGCTACTCACTCTCCTATCAAATGAGATTATTGTGAGATAAATGAAAGTACTTTGAAAACTATAAAGCACTGTCCAATTTAAGGTATTAGGGCTAAGATGATTGCCTACATAATTCATATGGGAAACTGTTCTTGCCTCAACTGAATAATTTAGGAGAAAACATTTTGAACTTGAATTACCCAGATGATTGCTTTAGTTCTCCAATTCCCATTGTTTGTGTTGACACAGCCTTTGGAATTTGGAAAGGAATTCTGCCATGAACATGAAATTGGAAACTGCTTTTTCCTGTATGTGATTTTTTGCAGTATCTTTTAACAACACTTTGGACTGTCCAGACTCTTCCTGTGACCAGAGTTCTCAGTTGGCCAAAGGCAAAACCTACCTCCAGCTTCTTGGCAGTGTCTCTTATTAATCCAATCCTGCTCCTCTTTATCTGAAGGAGAGAGTGACTACAGGTGTACGATACCTTTAAAAGCATACAGGGTGGTTCCCGCCTTTATTTACTAGCTAGAAAATAGTTATCTCTTGGGCAGCGTGACAAAATTACATCGTGATTTCTGGTTCTCCAAAGCGGAAGAGGGAATACAGTTTCTTCCCAAGAACGCTTTGGTTTGGCAGTTGCGGTTGTTTGAGCTGTGATAAAGGCTAATATTTATCCAGCCAGCTTCCCAAATGTGATCTGCTCCTTGGAATCTGCTCAATGGTGACCAAGTGTTAGTTATCTCAGTGCCCTGTTTGTTCTCACAGCCAAGAACCCAGGCTGGTATCAAATACCAATATATCATCCCTCAAGGACTGGCTCGTTGAATCATACGGCAGGGCCTAGGGGAGATTTCCAGCTTAATTTATTCTAGTTTGTAGAAAGTTGATGCACAAAATAACAAAATCTGGGACTTGGTCCGGGATTCAAAGACCAGCTAATGGTCCTCAAACATTACAGATGAATGACCAGAGGCCCAGAGAGAACTGATGACTTTTCTGGGTCCCTTGGTTGGTTTGTTGTAGAGTCATAGCTAGAGTTTCCATGACTAGGGTTACTATTTATCGAGCAACAACTGTGTGCCAGGCGTTGGGCACTTTGCATATATTACCTTAGCTCTCACAGTCCTATTCACTGGTGAATCCTGTTATTCACCAATGTAGAAAACAAGGTCAGAGAAATGAAATAATTTTTCCAAAAGCACACATGGAGGAAACATGAAAAGAAATTCTTGTGTGTGCTCTGAATCCATTAGAATGCTTTGTGTTGTGAATAATAGAGGATATACCTTCAAATGGCTTGCTTTATAGAGGGACCATCTTGCTTATGTAACTACATTGGCCCCGGGAGGGCTGGCTTCAAGACTGGATTCAGTGGCTCAAGTGATTAGATTGGAACCTGGCTTCTCTCTCTTCTTTCTCAGCCCTTCTTCCTTAACATTAGCTCTCTACAAAGGCTTTTTTATTATGGTTGCAAGGTCACTGCCAGCAATTTGTGGGGCTACAGACTCTTGGGTTCAAACTTGGTAGATATTAGAAACTCTTTGCATATAGCTCAGTGATACATCTCCTTTTGTTCCAGGTGGCCTGACTTGGTTTTTGTAGCTGTTGCTGAACTGATCGCTGTGACCAGAGGTATGGACTATGTTGATTCATATAAGTCAATCAGGGCATACTCCTGGAAATGTGAATGGGAGTCAGAAATGAATTCTTCTGTACTCACACAGCTTACTGTCCACACTAACTTGAATTTACTATTTGGCTGTCTTCACTGACATAACTTTACTCTTCCACCGTCTTCATCGATGTAGCATTACTCTTCCAGGGAACTCTTGCCCAGGAAGTGAAAAGTTGCAAACTACTTTATTGTTCATTTCAGGAATTTCCTCTGCAGTCCCCACCAAAAACCAAAACAAACAAAAACCATTTATATAAACATCAGACTTGGAATTTTCAATAAACAGCATCAAATGACTATGAGACTGTTTGAAACCCTGGCTTGAAACCCTTGATTGTCTAACAGTCCCAAAATGTTATATTGTGATCCTTATCCAATCTTAATGAAGCCTCCCCCCTTTGAAAGTTCATCTTAGACCAGTCTCCAAAATCTTATAAATATCCCAACTTTGCCCCATGATGCTACTAAGATTCAAAATAACCGGTTGATAAGACAAAGCTGAGTATGTTCTTATCGAGATATGGGAGAATACAATCAACTGGTTACTTTGGTGATATTTTCAGGGAGTCAGCATTCAAGGTTGATTCCGCCCAAAACACCTTACTAAGAAAGTCACATAGTTAGGAAGAGGGGAGAGGGGTGTGGATGATGGGGACAACCACCAAATGTCCACATATGCTGTGTGGCTGGGACTCCATCTAGTCTTTACATCTTACTTGGGTAAGTGCCCGAGGAAAGAGACCCTGGAAATCAGGCGTTGGACATGGCTTGAGAACGCATGAGAAGCCAGAGGAACCCTGGTTGGTTTTCCCCTAAGATGCCTCCACTGCGCTTCTAGAAGCTATGGGCTTTGAAACAATAGTTCAAGCATTAGGGAGAGTCCGAGCTTATTTGTGGCAATTCTGACACAGTGGGAGAGCACTGAGCTCAGAGTCAGAGACCCGGAGTTCTAGTTCTGGGTACCCTCATTTACCAGTTATGTGGTCCTGAGTAGTCACAGCACTCTCTTTCCTTGAGCCTCTGTTTGCTTCTGTATAGAATGAGGGTGGTAAAACTCAACTCACCCTATGTTGGAGGCTAAAAGCAGATACTAAATATGAAAGGAAAATTCAATATGAAGGAATACCATAGACATGGGAGAAATTATTCATTTTGTTAGCTACCCTCAAATTCTCACTCAGTTGCTATTGTGACTAATCTGTTTAAAATCTGGCAGGATTTAGAGTTCAGGCTACTGGGACAAAGAAAACCTAATTGCCCCAAGCCAGGTCTACAACCTTGACCACAATGGCATAGTTCTCTTGACACTACACAATTTTCCCATTTGTAGGTGATCTAATTCTCCTGCTTTAATTCCCAGGTTGCTCCATGGAAAGAGCACAGTGGTTAGATCTAGATAGACAGGGTCTAACGTTTCAGGTACATTTACTGGATGTCTGGTTTTGGACAAGTGACTTAGACTGCCAGAGCCTTAATTTACTTGCCTGCGCCGTGTAAAAAATGCTGCCAACTCACACGACTGTTGTAAGGATTATACACAAGTAGACTCTCAGTACGTGTGTCTCTATTTGGATCTGATATTTAGGTCATGTTCTGTGTGATGTTTTCACGACGAAATTACCCTTCGTATTAGGTCACCTTAACGTACCAGTGACCTCAGAGAAAGGAAACACATGAGGGAGTGCACCCATGTCACTCTGCAGCTAACTGCTTGTGGCAATAAGAACTTTGGTAATTCTGAGGATGAAACATCTGGTGACTGTTGCAGGGATAATTAATGTCCCTTATAATTGCAGGTATTGCTATCATTTCCTAGTGTTCTAGAATTCACACAAAGCGGCAGTGGTTGGGACACTTTTTGTACATTTGTATTTCATGGTATACTTTTATATAGCAAAGTATCTCACAGTGATTTGTGTTCTTTGCTTCCACACAAGAGCCCTAGTAAATACTCACTCCTTTTATGGTTGTAGACCTTATGTTCCCTTAACAGACTACTCAGGGATGCACTTGAGTGGTCTGGAATGTTGGAAGCAGTGTGGCTCTGTTCGCACAGTTAGCAGATAGTATGGTTCTGTCTGTGTGGCTACTGTTTTGCATGGGTTATTTAATTAACATGGGGGCTAAGATCTTTGTGGTAGAATAAAGTAAAAATTGCATTCAGCATAAAAATTTATGAATCATAGAGAAGAATGTCACTTTACTAGGGACTCTGTGTTCTTCCCTTTATAGAGAATGAGAGAGGATCAGGAACATGGAGCCTCTCATTATTCCGGATCAATTCAGCACATGGTGAAAGAAATCCTGGTAGTTGCTGCTCATCAAGAGGCCAAATGGGGTGGTCCAAGGGTAAGGCTAAGATGAAGGGATGAAAACAGCACAGCATTGAGAGAACCAGGTGCAGAATGAATAAAAGAGAATAAGAGAGATGGAGAGGGAATGATGTCTAAAGAATGTTTTTATTTGTTGGATTCTTTTAAATCCTTGCATTAATTCCTTTGAAAAAACTTAGAATATGGATCTAAATTAGTTCTCAAGGATTTTAGAAGCCATACCTGTCACTGAATACAACTCCATGTAGAAATTGGTCCATGTAAGTTTGTATCTCATTTTTTGGTTACAAGAGAGTTAAGAATTTACTATATAGTTGTGGTATTATTTATTTTATTTTATTTAATTTCCTGATACCAGACTGACAGACTAACTAACGTCAGTTAAGTAAATTATTGAAGCACCAAGCAGGTTTGCTCATCTTGGAGAATGAATAAAGAAAGTCTCAGAAGACAGAACTCAATACTAAAATGGCATTTTCCTATATGAACTGTTAAGGTCTGAGGTGGCCAAGTTTTTTGGTTTCTTTTTCTCTTTTTATTTTTTTCATGAAATCATGCAAAACTATCTTTCTCTTCTCTTTGATAGTTTTGGATGGCTTTAAATCTGTCATACATCATAAGAGGTATGACTCTCTGAAACCATTTCAGAAACTTGAATAATAATCATAGCTACCATTTCTTGACCATCTTCTAGGTGCCAATTAGACGGTAGACACTTTATATCTAATCTTCACAACAACTCCCTCACTCTGTAATCTTCATCTCCTAACCTCTCTTTCTTATTTTCCTACTCTTTGTCTTCATGGGATGCATTCTGAGTAATTGCCCAAGAGCCATTTCCCAGTTCTTGAATTATCTCTTCAGCTCTGATCAATCTAATGTTTAACTTAAATATTGAGTGTCTAATTTCAATGACTGTATTTTTCATTTGTAGAAGTTCTATTTGATTCTTTTATAACTGCCTGACCAATTTTGATAGTCTCTTCATTATACTTCGAGTAGCCTCTTTTTTTTCTGAAAAAAACTTTCTAAAATCTGTTTTTCTTTTCTTATTAAAGTTCAGTATGTGAACATATTATAATAGAAAAATTTTTAAAAACTATTAGAAATGTTATAATAGATACGACCATCCAGACATAATCAATATTTTCACTTTCGTATATTTCTCTCAGATTTTCCTAAAACATGTAAATATAAAACACTTTCATAGTGCTTATTATGTATCAAGTATTTTTATAACTGTGTCATATTTATTAATTTATCTAATCTTCATGATAACTCTATAGTTTGGAAGTTACACATCTTTTTACTATTACTTTATTGTTGCTCAAGAATTTTTAAATATTTACACTTAAGTATTCAAAGTGTAAAGTTGATCAATACCTTTGCCTTAATCTTGGATAGCACAGGGACTTTAAACCTCTTTAATTCCAATCAGTGCCACTTTGATTTTTATATCTTTATTGCATTCTCTTTTGCTTTTATTTTAGCCCTGTAAGACGTTATTATCAATTTTTACAATCAAAATTTGTTTTTTGATTTCTTCTTAAATTTCAGACCTTTCATTTGGGAGTATTTTCTTTCTCCAATAACAATAATACTAGCAGTTAACACTTATGTAATGTTTATTATATACCAGGCATTAGTCTAAGGGCCTTAAATCATGTAATTGTTATGACATACCTATGAACTAGATTTTATTATTCTTTCCATTTTGCAATGAGGATATTTGGGCATGGAGAGTTTAAATAACCTGTTTAGATTATATAGCTGAAGAACAACCTTTAAAATTTCCTTTGGTGAGAATTTGCTGCTAACAAACTGTCTCCATTTTTGTTTGCCTGGAAGTGTCTTTATTTTACCTTTATAAATTGGAAGATATTTTGGTATAAGTTGAAAGTTATTTCTTCTTCAGTGCATTAAAGAATTAATTTTACTATCTTGTTTTTAAGTGTTGCCATCTAGAAGTCAGCAATGATTGTATTGCTTCTTCGAAGGCACACTATTTTTTTCCTCTGGTTGCTTTTAAGATTTCCCCTTTGTATATGAGATGCTGTAGTTTCACTATAATATATTTAAATGTAAATTTCTTTTTATTTACCCTGATTGGAATTGTTTGGGTTTCCTGAATTTGTAGATTTGTGGAGGTATTATGCTTTGTTCTGTTTTTCATCAGTTCTCAGTTAAATTCCCCACTATAATCTTCTAATATTGCCT
>NW_012137192.1:4318650-4342809 GCF_000956105.1 Propithecus coquereli
ATATAGTCTGTCTAATATTTCTCGTACTTGGAGTCTGATTCTGCTATCCGCTGTTACTGAAGATTCTCACTCATGGTGACTAGTTTACTTGCACATTTAGTGAGTTTTTCTGTGATTTGCTCATTTACTTTGGAACTTTATCTGGGGGAAATCCTTTAAGATTTGAATATTCTTCAGGAATACTAGTTCCTGCAGGAAGTTATCTATATTTACTTTGCCAGGTGTCTAATGGCATTACTGGTCTTTAAAATAAATTTTAAAAATAGATTCTTAAAAATAAATCCTTACTTGTGGTTATTGGGACCACCAAGTGAGTATGAATTTAGGCCAAACGGCCCATGGGAGGGTGGTTTGTGGTTATGAATTCTTAAGGGAGATTTCCCCCTCCACTCTGCACCAGTGTGTGAGACATAGAATTTTCCTTGCAGTGTTCTTTGAGGCAATGGAGGCCAGGTTGATTTCCAGCCCAACTTTACAATGAGGGTGTAGATCCTTAGGGTTCAGCTTTACAGATTTTTTAGTGGACTCCTCAGAACCCTATGCTTCTGTCATTCACACACCACAAGGCAGCAAAATAATGCTCATATTTATCAGGTGTGGCAAATATCATGGATATGAAAGCTGGCTCCAGGGCTCTGTCATACTCTCTGAGTTTCTACCTTTATTCAATTCCTCATATGAATATTCTTTTATTTCTTTTTCCTCATTTATTTTTTTTATTTGTATACATTCATGGAGCACAAGTACAATTGATTACATTGATATATTGCATTGTGATGAAGTTAGGGTTATTTCTTAACTTGTATAGGACGTCCTAGCCAGAGCAATTAGGCAAGAAAAAGAAATAAAAGGCACCCAAATTGGAAAGGAAGAAGTAAAATTATCTCTCTTCTAAACAAAAGAGGGAAAAGAGACTTAAAAAAAAAAATGAACAAAAGCCCAGGGAACTGTAAGAGTATAACAATAAAAATGAAGGAATTATTGATAATGCAAAAATGTGGATGAATCTCCAGAGAATCACGCTGAGTGGAAAAGCCAATCCCAAAAGGTTACACTGTTTGTTTCCATTTATTTAACATTCTTGACATGACAAAACCATAGAAAGGGAGAACAGATAAGTAGTTGGTAGGGCTTAAGGACTGGATAGGGCCAAGAAGGAAATGGTTGTGGCTACAAAAAGGCAGCAGAAAGGATCATTGTAGTGGTGGAAATGTTCTGTATCTTGACTGGGTCAATGGCAGTATCCTAACTGTGATATGGTACTATAGTTTTGCAAGATGTTACCATTGAGGGAAACTGGTAACAAGGTACATTGGATTCCTCTGTATTATTTCTTACAATTTCTTACAATAATCTAAAATTATTGAAAAAGGAAAAGTTTAATGTAAAAACTCAGATCAATTAGGATAACCAAGTTCATGCAATAAAAGAACTTGACTGCTTCTGCTTGATAGCAAGTTCACAGACTGATCTGGCAGTGCCAGCAGATGCCATTTGTGCAGCCAGTTTGGTAATTATACCTCATGGGTTCCATAGTAATTACAGTGGAGCTCACACTATATTTCCCGTGCCGGAAATCATCACATTCCCTTAGTAATTACTCAGGGCCAAATACCTTTGGCAGTGTATGGCTTGCAATTGATGGCTGACAAACTGTCGAGAAATAAAGAAATCACCTTAACTTGTAGGTAGGGTTGGGCAGTGGTCTACAATCCTATTTCTGTCTATCATGACCATTAGCAAGATATCTGGGAAAATTATGAGAAATGTCCAAACAATAAGTCTGTAGTTTGTGTTCAAGAATGATAGCTCCAAAATAGTGCTTAATTTCCCTATTTGTTGCAAAAAAATAATAACTCAAGATGGACATGATGACAACTGCTTGGCATATGGTCATTGTCTATCTTCACTTATCTCCCCAAAGGGAAGCTTGGCAGGAGCACTTAGCATCAAGTTCTCCAGAAGAGCGGCACTCCTCACTTGCGTTGATTGCCCACTAAGTGGAGGGCATACCGTACCCTTTATTCCACTGGAGCCTCACAATACAGAGATGCCAGTGTTCTAGAAGGAAAATCTAAGGCTCCAGGGAAGTAAAGCAACTTCCCAAGGTTGAAAATGGAGTTAACGAGAGCTGAAATTTGAACTTGAGTCACTCCAACCACAACGGTCTGTCTCCTTTTGCCCCCTAGTAGCAGGTGTTGCTCCAAGTTCTCCAAGACATTGATTTCAGAGCTAAGAATAACAGCAGTTCTATGAGCAAAGTCACCATTAAGTGGGAGGAGGAAGGACCCTGTATTATGGAAAGAGCACTGGATTTTGAGATCTAAATCTTGTATTCCTGTACTGTCTTTAGCTTTGAAGCTTTTGCATAAAGCCCTTCACTTCTGTGAGCCTCAGTTCCTTCATTTGTGAAAGAGTTGGTGTAACCATTAAATTAGATGATGAATGAAAAGTAGCTAGCATAAGGCTTGGCCCATTGTCTAATAAATACGATGTTGTTAGAGATTCTCTGAGCTAAGGACAGGGCAGAGTGAGTGGGTACTCTGTCTATAGTTAATTGTTAACCCCTAGTTTACAACAGGTACCTCTAGGCCACTTGCTTCGCAAAGATCCATTTCAGGTACACGTAGGGCGGGAGCCTTTTCATACCCTTTCTGGAGGTTGCAGCCTCAGGGACTAATATAACACTCTTAAGGCCTGCCAACCCACGTTCTCCTTAGGGAACCTCACTAACTGAAATGTCATCTTCTTCAGTAGACTTCTAGATCTGGCCTCCCTCAGCTGTGAGCTCCTGTCTCTCTTTCAAGTGGAGCTCACATGGCTTTCATTGTGACTGCCTGTGTATCTGTCTCCCTATTACAACATTGATTCCCTGAAAGCAGTGATCTGCCTCATACTGTGTTCTCAGGACGTAGTACAAGGCCTGGAAAAGAGAAAACCATCATGTTTAAAAGAAAATGACTAAACAGACAAGCACGTGCATGATCTTCTGGAATCTGTGCTGACTTTCCCCTTAGAGTGGTCAGTGCTCAGAGCCCACTGTCCAGGCAGCATTTGATGGCAGAGGGTGTCAGGAATGTATGGCTATCCAAGCATAGGCACTCTGTGTTGGGCAATCAGGAACTTTTCCAGCAGAGCTGATCCTATCTCATGACACCTGTTGATTTTCATATTTGGCATTATGTACGCATAAAGAAAATTTCACAGACTCAAAACACTCTGACTTGTGGGCTCACCCCTGTATTGTTCTCGTGTTTTATTAGCACCTCTTTTTTATTTCTTTCCATAGAAGCAGAACTGCAGCCTGGTTCCCAGCTTGGGCAACTAGAGACCATCAGCAACGACAGAGGAGGTCTCCACCCACTTACCTGCACACTTTTCTGATGTCACGGCAGAGGACAGAGGCCACACTGTTGGGGTTGCTGGTGCGGAGTGTGCAATGAGGAGTCCAGTATGGGAGAGGCATCCGCTATGCTCTTCTCTCTCCTCCCCTCCTCCCTGAGGAAACACTGTGGTTTTGAGTCCTAACTCTGCCACTCTCTAGCTGTTGACTTTGCCCACAGAGTCAGATCTGGGTTTCTTAAGCTTTAAAATAGGCGATAATAACCGTCATCCTTAAGGGGATGGAGATAGGGTTTATTCACCAATTCAGGAAGTGTTTATTGACTGCCTGCTATATGACAGACACTGCTTTAAGTGGTGGAAATTTATCAGTGAACAAATCAAAATTTCTTCCCTCAAGGTTCTTTATATGGTATATTAGAAGGTGATAAATGATACTGGGGAAAATTATGGCAGCAGTGGGTACCCAGTGCCAGGGGTGGGCGTGCGGTTAAATGCAGTGCTGGGGGGACCTCACTGAGAAGATGACATTGGAGCAAAGACTCGAAGTTGGTAAGGAGAAGAGCCACTTGGATACCTGCAGGAAAGCTTTCCAGCCAGACGGAATAGCAAGCATAAAATCTTGGGGCTGGAGCGAGCCCGAAGTATTTGTCGAGTTGCAAGGAGGCTTACAACTGCATCTGAATGTGTAATTATATATTACAAAAGTTGATTAAAAATTAAAAAAAAGCAGACCAATTAGGACACACAAGTTCATGCAATAAAGGCCAGAGGCAAGGAGCAGCGGTAGGACCTGAGGTCAAGGAGGTGGGGGCGGGATATGTAGGACCAGGAGGACACTTTAAAGCCTTTGTGTGTATTTTGAGGGAAAATGGATGTCATTTGAACACTTTGAGCCGAGGAGAGAACTGATATGACTTGAGCATGAAGAAGACTCTCTGGTTGCTGCATTGAAGGAGGCTGTAGGAAGACAAATAAAGGAGTGAGGAGACCCCTTATCCAGTTAGGGTTGGAAATGATCTATGTCAAATGCCTAGAACGATGTCTAGCATGGCACCTGGCAGATGATGGGACAGCAATGTAGCACTGCTATTCTAGTGTTGACAAGAGACCCCTGCTTGGTACACATGGCCCAAAAGATGGATACACTCAACTGCCATTTCTCCTTGGCCACATAAAGCTGATAGGGTCTTTAGAAGAACAGTCTCCTTTGCAAGCAAGGCAAGGTAGTAAAATAAACCCGTGAATTCTGTAGTTAGATAAGTCTATCCTCAACTCCTGGCTCCAAAACCTTCTCTGTGACCTTGGGAAAACTCTTTCACAGCCCCCTAAGGTATAGTCTCCTCACTACAAACTGAATAATAATAATCTCCAGGTAGGTTTATTGGAAGCACATATTATAATACCTGTAAAGTGTCTGGTCCCTCGGATACGCTCCAAAATGCCAGCTCTAGTCACCATCCCTCATGCTCATTCATGCTGAATTTAGTTATAATTTATATGTCTCTACATGATATTCACTGCTTTTTAATATTTTCTGATTCATGATTCTGAAATAAAAAAAATCTTTAATGTCTACTAAACATTCATGTTTAATAAATTAGTATCTTTGATCTTAAAAGGACAAATGTTGGAGGCACGTACTAATCGCTCTTGGCCAAATGCCTGTGGGAAGTTTGTTCAGATTTTAAGGCTGACCCAGCACCTAACTGAGTGCTGGGCACGTTAGATGCTCAATAGTGTTTGTTGAATGAATGTGTGTGAAGCTGAAATCAAGGCTCCACTATTCATGTAACTAATGACATCTTGCCCTAATGATAGCCCAAAAGGAAATTAAGGGTTAATTATAATAATGATATGTGTAATACTTCACACATTCAAAAGTTTTCAATGTGCTAAGTAGATTGATTCTTGCACAGTTTTAAAAATTGGTATTTTAAAAGGTATTTCTATATTACATAATTTTACACATTCAACACAAGAGCATTAGATTTGTAGTCTAAAGCTCAGGGCTGCAATTTAGGTTTCTCTTTCAGTGTCTGCTGTGTGGCTTTAGACATGTGACTTTGGTCTTGGAAAAGTCCAAATTAAAATATAATTGACCCTACATTGCCAGTGAAACTGAGAATATTCCAGAAATGGATGGACCATGAAGGTGATTTATGGACTTCCAAACCATCTTGGTCAGTCCAGGGTGAAGGAAGATAACTAGAGCATAGACAATTCTTCACTGTTCAGCATCAAGGTGAAAAGCATGCAACTTTAGGGGTTTATTTCATTATTATTTATTTTAATCATTTTTATATTTATTATAAATCATTTTTATTATTTATTATAAATCATTTTTTTCATTTGATGGTTTTAAATTATAAAGCAATATATGCTCACCATAACAAGACCAATGATGCAAAGATATATAACCCAAAAATTCTCTTACCCTACTCTACTTCCTCTCTCCTCTCCCAGATAGCTAATGTCAACAGATCAATGTGAATTCTTCCATCATTTTCTCCTATCTCATTTATGCATAATCAAATAAAATGCACAGACATAGGGTTCTATTTTATTCTCAAATAGAATCATACTATGCACATTACTCTGTACAGTACATAAATATATATACACATATATAAATAAGAGCTTATTAAGTTGGTAAACAAATGTGGGATCATATTATACACACTTACCTGTATCCGGCTTTTCTCACGCAACATGACTTTAGAAAATTCCTTCCTAAGTCAATTGATATAGCTTGAATTTATTCTTTGTGATGGCTGGTTGCCAGGCAACATTCTTATTTCTCTAAGCCAATTCTCCTCCTGAATAGAGGGGTTACTAACAGAACCTATTTCATAAGGCCATTGTAAGGATTAAGTAAGAAAAGCCACCTAAAACAATAGAATTCTTGGCACATTCTAAGTGCACAATAAGTATTAGATAATGTTATAATTTTTCATGAAATGCTTTACTGGTGTGGACACCCTTTTTCAGATTTGAACATGCAAAGACCTTGACATTTTTGCTCTCTTAGACTTTTTATACCCAATTACAGTTTCCTTTACTGTCATGTTCCTCTTTGCTTTAAATAAAACTCTGTTAAATTCTTTTTCTGTGGCTATTTTAATCACTTCTTTTCCTGTCATTTTGGCTTCTCCATGGGGCATGACAGATTTTCAGCTTGAGCTGGGCACAGTGGCACATACCTATATTCTCAGCTACTCAGGAGGCCAAAGTGGGAGGATTGCTTGAGCCCAGGAGTTCAAGGCTGTAGTGCACCATGATTGTGCCTGTGAATAGTCACTGCGCTCCAGCATGGGCACCGTGGCAAGACCTAATCTCGAAAAAAAATAAAATAAAATCTTCACCTTGAAACTTTTGAAACTTTCTCTTTGTACTTGAATGAAATTTCAGTGGGAAAAAAGAGGCTTCTTGGGCAGGATAGAAGCCAGGGGGTAGCCAGCCTTCCAAGGTGGAAGAAATATCTAAGGGGGTTCATGGTTCAAAGGGCATGCGACACCAGGAGCAACACCCAATTCAGCAGATGGGTAAGGAGAGCTGAACACGCTCAGGTGTGATGCTTCATTGAGTGCCCAGCCACAAGAGCCCTTGGAGCAGGCCATTACAACATCACCTGGGAGATTCCTAGTCCCTAACATGTAGCAAGCAGAACTCCAGCTACCCCTGGGTCTACCTGGAACAAGTCTAGCCTCTACAGTAAGAGTCTGGCATAAGCAAGGTAGATTGGAAAGACCTATCCAGCTGGCTAGATTCCAGTGGCAGCAGGGAAAGAGCATGCTTAGCAGAGAAATCCAGATAGAAACTCAGTCATATGGTTTGTGCTAACACACAGGGGATGAGGGAAAGACTGCTGGGCAGTGGGCACGGGGGTGTGTGGACTTCCCCATGGTTTGCTGGGGCTGGATTTCAGGATACATGCTCTCCTTGTCCTGGGCTGGACTTGAGAGACAGGGCGCAGGTGACTCCAGCTGGGTGGGTCTGAAGAGAGGAAACAGTACCATTGTCTTAAGCAAACATTCCACACGGCTGCCTGTCACCCGACTGCACTTTGTAGACAGGTAAACACATGACACCCAGTGTGGCACTTGCTGTAATAGATGTAAGGATTATGGGAGCACAGTGCAGAGTTCATCTGAGGGCCCTAAACAAATGGCTGTGGGTTGACTATTGAATGAAACATCTGTGCTTTGGGAACAAACAGGAGAGAGCCTCTGCTTTTCCCTGCAGGAGTCAGGAACTCTTCCAGAATAGCTGGGATTGAGTGGGTCTTAGGCTGAAGAAGAAGAAGAAAGGGAAGGTTCCACAGAGGGAACTGTTCCTTGGGTAGAGAGGTAAGAATGAGCATGTGTACTTGCAAAAGGCTAAAAGCGTGATGTGTTAGACCAAACACATCACATGTGTTAAAGGAGAGGACAGATGAGACTGAGAAGAAGCAGGAGATAGAGCTAGAAAAACAGATGTAGAAGGTCTTAATTGACATGCTAAGGGGTGTGAATCTTAGAGCAAAGGAAATAGAGAGTCAAGAGAAGACAGCAAGAACGTCAATGGCATGGTCAAATAAAGCAAGACTTGCATTTCTGAGAAGTCAGATAGAGACATGTCAAATTGTTTCCCAACGTTGTTGCGGTAGAGTGTTTTTATCTTTATGGCTACTTAGATAACTTTAGCTCCTAATAGTTTAGCCTTTCATATTCTTGTCCTTGCAACCCTCAGATACTACCAGGACATCGTAGTCACAAAGATTTAATTAATATAAGAAGGTCTGCTAATGAGGACATCAGAAACTAAGAAAGTACTGTGCATCAGAACGGTACAGAACTTGTAATCAGGAAAGTTGTATCACCCTCCCTGGAGGCCCCTGAAGGATCTAGCACAGGAGACAAGGATTGGTGATTTACAGTCTACGGTAAGTGAGTTCCTTCACAGTCAGATTTGACAAGGGGAAAGGAGCATGCTAAGGCTAGCTAGAGAATCAGGGAACTAGAGTTCTCATCCTGCTCTAAATAACCCAAGAGTAACATGGCACTTGAACCTCATGTGCTGAGAGGCAAAGTCCTAGAAAGTTTACAGAATCCTGAAAGTTTCTGGAAAATATGTGAAGAGTTCCACTATTTTCTGAACAGAGGCGATATCCAGAATGCCATGACAGGATGGGCAGATAAGGACATGTCTAACATCAGACTAGAGCTGGTGCATCAGATGATGTTGCAGACCAGTAATTGAAGCTCCCTTCCGCACATCAGCTGGTGTGGCTGCTCAATGGAGAAGTTTTCTTTTATGTGCTAAGCTCATGGAACTTTCATCTTCACTTTCTGTTTCTTTTGATTCTTTATTTGCATCTAATTTTAGAAGTACATGTTCATTATTGAGAACAAACCAAAATGGAAAGCAATATATGTATAAAGAAACACAAAAAAATTGTTCATACTCTCACAAACCAGAGACAGCTATGGTGGACATTTGGGATGTTTTTCTTCTTGCACTTTTTCTATGCAATTTTTATATGATTGAGCTTATAAAACTCTCACAAGAATAGGTAAATAGACAGAATCTAGTTAGTAGTAGAGTTGGAGGGAAAAGTTAGAGGACACCTACAATAAACAAGCTCAGTGTAAGGATAAAATAAATCAGTAGCATAACTTTTAAGAATTATGAAAACATAGAAATCAGGATAACAGTTGAGTCCGACCTAATAAAAATCAATAGAAACATTAACATTTGTTTTCCTTTTTTATTGGCAGAAACCAAGATTTATTTAGCATTTATTATCTCAGTGCTGGAAATAACTCTGTGAAGTAGGCATTATTGCTGCCATTTTCCAGGTGAGGTTCAGTGACATTAAGTGACATATGGAGGGAGATTAAACAGCTGACAGTCTGGGGATTCAAACCTAGGTCTGGTGGGCTCCAAAGCCTGTTCTCTTCATACTCTACTTGGCTGCTTTTTTACTTCTAGAATTTAAAAAAAAAAAAAAAAAGAACCACTAAGGATTTTTTCCTTAAATCTTCTAATAAACTATTAAGTTCTATTAAATTTAATTTTGAAGTTCTATAATATGTTCTACTAACGGATGTTTGTTGTATTTGTGGCTGCCCATCATCCTTTGACTATTCTTTCTCTGGGAACTCCCAGGACAGGGGTCAGAACTCAATTTCCAGAGTCTTTTACTCTGAAGGTGCATGATGTGTTCCAGCCTCCCTCAATTGGATGTGTCCATGCAGGACGTCAAATCGAAAGTGAGAAAGTGAGCATCTTGAAGAAATGGATCTTCTCAGGCACCCTACATGTTCACATGGTTGATGCAGAGATGTAAAATGTCCATGGGGCCAGTGGTCACTTGGTTGAGTGTCTCGGGTAGAGGTGACATCAGGGATGGTGATAATGGAGGTTGCATTAAAACTATATTCTTGGCACTTCCTGGTTGGCATCTGGCAGCAGCGACAGTCCTAATGCTCTTCTCAACAGCCTTTCCATGGTGTGGTGTGTTTTGGGTTTTTTTTAAACAACTTCATTGACATATATTCACATACTATATTATTCATCCATTTCCAGGGTACAAGTCTCTGTTTTTAGTGTATTGACAGAATTGTGTATACATACAGCACTACAGTGGATTTTGGAACATTTTTATTACCCCCAAAGAAACCCCACACCCATAGCTGCCACCTCCCAACTTCTCATTCACCCTTCCCTCCAGCTCTAGGAATCTACCAATCAGCTTTCTACTTGCTCATTCTGGACATTTCATATAAACAGAATCATACACTGCGTGGTCCTTTGTGACTGGCTTCTTTCACTTAGCACGATGTTTTTAAGGCTCATCAATACTGAAATATGGATCAGTACTTTCTTTCTTTCTGTTGCTGAATAACAATCCCTGGTGTTGTGGTTTTGAACACTGTTCCTGGAAGCACAGCCTCAAGTCTGTTTCTTTACTCTTCCTAAGGATTCTCTGATATCCCTTTTCACATATTTTAATAAATTCATTTTCGGCTTAAATGAGCCACAGTGAATTCTGCTGTGTGCAACTAAGAACTTCTGCTGACACATATGGAGATATTAAGACTGTGATTTTAAGAAGTTACTTAAACCAAGGCAACCATACACCAGACAGTCTCTAAAGAGCCATTCAAACTCTGATGTTCAATGAGTTCATAAACTTGTAGAAATAAGCTGTTAGCCAGACACCAAAGCCCACATGGAATGGCAAGTGGCTGCAGGAACCGCTCTGACAGTGGGCTCTCTTAAGATTTAATACTCGTTGGGGATAGGAACTCCCCTTCTCATTTTGCTGCCTCCTTGCCGTGACGCCCTTTTAGTGGGGGGCCACACACTCCACTCACCTTCACGGGAGATGTCTAGCTTCCCTGAGCCAGGCCTCTCTTCCAAGGTCTGGCCTCATATCTCCAAATCCTCGCTGTCTCTTGTCCTTACCTGAAATCCCACTGGCCAAAGTGGAACACTTCACCTTTCCCTCCAACCACTTCCCTCTCTGACCTTCCTCATCTTCCTCGGTGGCACCAGCCTTCTCTTGGCCAAAGATTGAAAGCCTGCAGTTGGCTTTGTCTCTTCCTTCTTCTCTGGTCACTTGTTCTTCATGTCCTGTCTTTTGTCCTGTGTAACAGGTTCTTATATTCTTTCTTCTGTATTCCCACATAAGCTACTGTTCTATTTGGGCCTCCGTCAGCTCTCTCCGATGTCTTAAAGAATATTCAAATGGGCTTCTGCATCTAGTTTCTCTCCTTCTAACGGAGTGAGTAGCATCCAAACTTTGGATCATGTGCCCCATCAGAAAAAAAATTTGAATACACCTTCCCAATATCCACACATGTATATATATGTGTGTGTGTGTGTATGTATATTTATAGTATACATGCACTACTAAAATATATCACTTGCCTTTAAAACTTACACAAAAAATAATTTTTACAAGAATGTGATTTAGAAAATATACATAGATGTTATAATTTTTTTTTTTCCCATGCTACAATGGATTGCCTGGTCCATGGGTTGCCAAGACCATCACTCTCACGGGTTCTCTGTGCTGAACCAGAGCAGTCTTCACACTGCAGATCTGACCGAGTTGGTTTCCTGGTCAAGCCTGCCAAGATTCCCAGGTAGAGCATAGTCCTAATACTTTGTCCAGGTAGTGAGATCTGAGCCCCTTTTTTTGGCTTTATCTCAAGACAACTCTTCTCAAGCTCGTCAGTTGGTTTCTCTGAATGAGCACACTCTGGCGGCACAGTCTCCGGGATTTAGTTCCTGCACCTGTTTGTTCACCCACCTGTTAAAACCCTCCCCAGCAGTGACCCCCATCTCACACTCCAGATCTCAGGTCAGTACATTGAGTTTTGCTTCCCACAACACAAAACCCCACAGAACATTGTTGCCAAATGTCTGATGAGTTTTAATTTAAAAATCTCTTA
This sequence comes from Propithecus coquereli, assembly GCF_000956105.1. NCBI lineage: Eukaryota > Metazoa > Chordata > Mammalia > Primates > Indriidae > Propithecus > Propithecus coquereli. The sequence continues at coordinate 4,330,437 of NW_012137192.1, forward strand.
AATATACTCATTGAGAATTTGACTTTGACATGCATATTACATGTACAGTCTCAGACTGTCAGTTGGTGAGGTGTTAGGCCTCATTACCTCCCTTTCCAAAGGGAAAACTGAATTTTACAGAAGTTGAGGGCTTTGCAGAGTTAGACCTGGTACCCAGGTTTGGCTGGTTCCAGAGCTCGTGCTTTCCCAGTGTCCACTGGTCCTCTGGTAGGAGGATGAGAATAAAAAATGACAATTCGATTTAGTCCATTCCCTGGTATCTCTTCCCCACCCTGCAAGTAGTCACCATTTGGAGCCTGTTTCCCCTGGAATCCAAGGTTCTTAAGTGGGGATAAGACATTCACACCTACCCACTTCACAAGGCTGTTGGCAGGATTAAAGAGCTAATCTTTGCAAAATACTTTGAGCTTCAAGAAAAGGCAGGCGCCAAAGAACTACAAAGGGTTATTAAGACTGTAGACTTTAAATCCCCTTAACAAGCTCCCTCCCCTCCGAGCTAATCTGGTGGGGATCTTCCCTCCCAAGTCCTGGATAGTTGCTCACCTGCATCTTGAGGGTGAGAGTGAGGTCTCTTGTCCTGCTTTCTCCACTTCCAGGACTTTCACCCCTTCCTCATCTTAGCCACAGGTGTTTTAATATAGTTTACTGGATCTCTGCAATGTGTAGTATCCTAGCTGATGAGAGCACAGACTTGGTTTCACACCCGTAGGTCCCAGCCCCAGCTCTGTCTCTTTGTAACTATGTGATCTTGGGCTGGATTTGATCCATGGGCTATCATTTGCTGACTCCTCTTCTGAAACACAATCCGAGCATGTCACCTCCATGCTTATTGCCACTGTCTGCTGGCATCAGATCCTTGCCAATAAGGACGTTGTCTGCCTCACCTCTTGATACGGGCATTTCTGCCAATCCCAGGGGTTCCCTGCTCATGCCATGTTTCCTTCATCCCTGCCTATTATATTGTCACGTGCAGTTCATTTTAACCCCAGAACACCATTCTTCCCTATCTCATTGGATTGGAATATTCTTTCACTCAACACAAAGTCTAAAAGCTCCCTTCTCTCTTTACCTGCTTTGAGAGTCTCTCATCTATTAGTTAACGCCACAGGCATACCTAGTGCCAGGCACCAGGCTAGGACCCAGGAAAGCAGGAATGAGGGGGGCTGCCTTCCTGGAGCAGACGTGTCATTAGAGAACTACAGCAACATGATGATCCAGGGGAGGACAGAGCTCTGGCAGAAACAGAGGAGGAGCTGGGTACTAGGCGGATGTGAAGGGAAATTTCCTGAAAGAGGTTGATGCTAAGCTGGGGTTGGAAAGGTCTTAGGATTCAGCCAGGAAAAGGGTAGAGAATGGGAGATGGAGTAATTCAGGCAAAGCAGGTAACGTGTATGTGGATAAAAGGCTTTTCCAGAGAGCTTTGTGTCTACATGTCTCTGTCACTACGCTGTTTGTCTGTCTCCCCCACTAGGCTGTGGGAGTCCCCAGGGTAACAAGTCTTCCTATTCATCAGTGGAGAGGGAGCAAGGCTTAGGCCAGGGATTGACAGACTATGGCCTATGGGACAAATCCCACCTAATGCCTGCTTTTGTATGGTCTGTGAGGAAGGAATGGTTTTTTTAAATGTCCGGGAAAAAAAATCAACAGAAGAATAATATTTCAAGACACATAAAAATTCTATGAAATTAAATTTCAGTGTCTATAAATACCATTTTATTGGAACACAGCTGTGCCCATTCACTTATGTATTATCTGTGGATGCTTTTGAACTACAAGAACAGAGTTGAGTCATTGTGACAGAAACAATCTGGCCCACGAAGGCTTAGATATTTACCAACAGACTAAGTTTGTTGACCCCTGGCTTAGGCTGTGGCATCAGACTGTCTGGAATCAAATGCTGAACCCTCTTCCTCTTACCTGCATGACACTGGGCAAAGTAATTAACCTCTCTGTGTCACCGTTTCCTCATTGGAGTATTAAAAATAGGGCTGTTATGAAAACTGAGTTAACGTGTTATTAAATCTGAAATGTTTAGAATAGTGCCTTGCATGTAGCAAGCACTCAATAAATGTTTATTATTTCCATGGAGGCTGCAGAACCCAGGGGCAGGTTTGGTGCATCTTATTACTCAAACTCAAAGAGTGTCTGTTAACAGAATGAATAAGCGAGCAGGTGGATGGATGTGTGTTCTAACGTCCCTCACCTGACCCTGGGTAGCCTTTCGAAATGGCAGGGAAGGGAACCCAGCCACGAAAAAGGCCTATTCCACTCGCCTTTCCTCTCATCAGCACCCCCAGGGCATCTGCTAGCAATCTGGGGCTGTGGCATTTTTTTTTTTTTCTTATGCTGTTAATTTTAAAATGAATTTTCGGGCTGTGGATGATGGAGGGAAAAGCAAAGGGTGGGGGAGGGCCCCTGTGAAGTGTGGACAGTGGGGAGCCACAATTGCAGAGTTTAGGCACAAGAGATCACATTTCCAGAGACTAGGGGGCCCCCAACATAAACAATTTCTCTAAGAAAAAGAAAAGAAGCCATCGTTTCTCAGAGCCCCCTCTTGAGTCCCGTTGGGAAATGGTGTTCTTTAGCATTTGGAACTGGTTCCAGCCTCCCCGGGAAGTCAGCACACGGCCCCTGGAACAGAAGGGCAGCCTTGCTTGTGTGTAAGCTAAATACTTTTGTGGCTGCAAAGCTCCCTTGTGGTTTGGAATAAGGCTCTTGAACCTGGTAAGGCATTCTTCCCTTAAAACGAGCCCAGAACACTCTGAGCTCCTCAAGTGGAGCTTTGAATTCATTCTTCAGAGAAAGTTCTATCTATAAATTGACTAGGATCCTTAGGACTCTGAGCCCAGCCCAGTCCTGGGTCACTACAGCCCCCGCCTCTCACTGGTTCGAGTTCCCACTGTCAACCCAACATTAGTCCGGGAGTCCCTCGTATTCCCACAGGTTAGCTCAGACTAGGAGAGTAGGTACCACCAACTATGTGTCCTGTTGGAGGGAGGGGGAAAAACCCAAACCAAAACCACATGGCAGCCAAAGAATTCTGCTCCATGTACTAAATCCCCAGAGGGTGAGCCCGATCAAAGGAGAAGCACCGCAGCCTGTGGGCCAACTGGGGACCACACCGTGTTTACTTCCACCTTCGTTCCTTGTTTTCAGATGGAAAAGGGTGCAGCGTGTGACTCTTATTCACTTACCTCCCAGGACACGGAGAACTGGAATCTCGCTTCAATAGTAATTACCATGATTATAACTCCCTGTGGAACTTGTAGGGTGAGCTCCAAAAACAATTCCTCAAGCTTGTCAAACCACTGCGTCGATTTGCTTATGAAAGGCAGTTCTAATCAAAAGGGGTAATTACAATTTAAGTGCCAAGCCTTGGTGTGCAAACTCTTGAGTCATAAGATATTAAGCTTAATTGAACTCCATTGAAGGAGGCATGCAGCATCACGCACATGTCTTTCTGAGTCGAGGTGAGCCCAAGCTGAAAACTTCACTCCAGGAAAGTGGACAAATTACCTGATCTATTAGCTTCTCTGTGACCACAGTGTCCCACGAGCCAGTGCACCTGCCATAGGAAGTTGTTTCCTCTCTGAAGTTCTAATGCTTTAGGGGTTACTGAGTGAGATCCCACCCTGCCTTACAAAACTCTCTGTCCTTTTTGGCCATAACCACACAGTGGCCTAGCCCTGGACCTGAACCCATTTATTTGCTCATTCATTCATTCAATACATATTGAGATTTTCAGTATGCCAAGTGCTGTACTGGGCATTGTAGAGGCTGAGATAAATAAATAAAATCTATTCTAGGTCTTCAAGAAACTCACCGTTGGTTTGGGAAGTTTGGCTCACAACAGGTAATCAACCCACAATGTGAAAGTACTGTAATAAAAAAATACTCAGGAGGAGTCGACCAAGGAGTGGCCCAGCCTACCTTGGAGAAGTCAGATAAGGCTCTCAGGGGAGGTACCACCTGACTGATTCTAGAAAGATGAGTAGGCAAGAGAGGCTGTGGGGTGTCCCAGGCAGAGGGACCAGCATGTGCAAAGGTGTGACAGAATGAAAAACCTCTACGTATTACTGGAAGCTATAGAGTTCACTGTGATTTTTTTTAATTTTATATATATGTGGACATGTACAATACACGTGCAGCTGGACGGAGGTTGTAAAAGGGCCCAGAAGGGGAAGGAGGAGCTAGTAACAGTAATAGGATGAGGCTTGTTGGTCATCTTAGGACCATTCCAAGCCCCTCTCCCCAGAAAGAGGGTCAGAATCCAAGTGCTGTATTTTGAGGCATCTACACAAAACTATGGAAGCAATCAAACGGACTCCACGAATTCAGACCCTGATGCACACCACACAGGTAGTCACAACCACACAGGTGTCCCCGCTGGGTGTGGCAGTAACCAAGTGGATACATACCCTTTCACACATACAGAAAATGACCCAGGTGCCCCCAGGGACACACCCTCATCTCAGAGCACAGGTCTGATCTGGGGCTTACCAGCAGGAGAGGAAGTTTTCCCATAAAATGAGCGGAGTGATCAGTCATCCCAGTGGGTGGATTGCCTCGCTGACGTGTGTGCGTGCTGTTTGTACTCACACGCTTTCATCAGCAATCGAATCATCCTTCAGTTAGGTCCAATTTGGCCAAGGTACTGAAAAAAAAAAAAAAGAGAGAGAGAGAGAGAAGTACACATTTGAATCCATTTAGTTCAGGACTTTTGCTTTTTTTTTTGTTCAGTTTTTAAGAACATGAAACCAAAGATTTCAGGAAAAGGAGAAAAGAAACAGTGATTACATCCTCTTGATGTCCTGTGCCTTTTTTTTTTTTTTTTTTTGAGACAGAGTCTCACTGTGTTGCCCAGGCTAGAGTGCTGTGGCATCAGCCTAGCTCACAGCAACCTCAAACTCCTGGGCTCAAGCGATCCTCCTGTCTCAGCCTCCCGAGTAGCTGAAACTACAGGCATGCGCCACCATGCCTGGCTCATTTTTTCTATATATTTTTAGTTGTCCAATTAATTTCTTTCTATTTTTAGTAGAGACGGGGTCTCGCTCTTGCTCAGGGTGGTTTCGAACTCCTGAGCTCAAACAATCCGCCCGCCTCGGCCTTCCAGAGAGCTAGGATTACAGGCGTGAGCCACTGCGCCCGGCCCTGTGCTCTTAATATTCTTTTAAAGTTTATTTTCAGACTAACACTTGTGGTGGCAAAATGACTATTTTCATTTTAAAGTGAAGAAGACACAGAGGCTTAGAGAGGTTAATCACCTAATCAAGGTCACCCAGGATGTGGATCAAGGACTGGATCTTGTAATAAAAAGCCACGTTCTCTTCTGATAAGAATGGAGGAGGATAGTTACGTTATTTGTATCAAATAAATTGTTAAGTATTTTATCACATTAATCATTTATTTATTTTTATCAAGTAAATCAACCATGGGCCTGGTCAAGACATGACCCACAGCAATCAAAGAAGAGCAGGTGTGATACTGCCTGTCTTCCACAAGAACCCAAACGAGACATGCTTGGAGGAGCCAATGTCTGTCACTGGTCTGGACTCACACTGCTCACTGCATCAGATGATACATGGCAACCTTTAGAAATGAGACCTGTTGCGGATCCTCAGCTGAGGATGTTCTAGGTCTAAGGAGGCCAAGTTCATAGGCCCGATGGTCTCCTAAGTCATTTAGATTCAACATATTCTTCTCTTGCCAGCTTGCAACAGAGAGAGTGGAGAGAAGTTGTACTGTTTTGGATAAATCTATCCATCTACAACAATAATCATTCTAGGCTTGGGGCCAATGACCAGGATTTCAGAACCCAGCCCAGGCCTAATGGTCTGAGACAGAGAGACAGACCATCTGGCCAGTCCTCGAGGTTCTAGATTTCCAAAGTAAAGCTTGCTATGCCTCTGCCCCTTTGGCATTAGGAACAATTGTAGATCTTTTGGTTTGATCAGGTAGGAGGGGCAAGAGTTTTTCTTTAAGCTCTTTAAATGAATAAATAATTACCTAGACATACTTTTTTTTTTTTCATTTGAGACTTTCTTTTTGTTCGGGAATGAATGGTCGCAATAATTATTAGTGCTTTGCTCACTACTTCCTAAAGTCATGAACAATGCTAATCTCTGTCCTTATTTAGAAACACTTCCATTCCCATGAAATGTTAAAAAAAAAAAAAAAAACAACTATGAAGTTTCATTTGACTTCTCTCCGTTTCAATTCTAAGTGAGTAGAAATACAAGGAAAATATGCTCTTGCTACTCCTGGCCGAACAGTTTAAAGCCTGATTAATATTAATATAATTTCATCCCAGGAATAAAACTAGTGCTGTCAAACTTTTCCTTGGGAGGTTGTGAGAGAGGCTTGGAGATTTGGTAACAAGGTTATACTAAGTCATATCAGTCAGAGCTTTCTGATAGCAGATTTCCTGGGAGGCTGGTATCTTTGATTGGACTGTCATTGCCAGGCTTTGAGAGTGTGAAAAGAGCAATGAGAGGTTAGTCAAGTGATGATATTTCTAGACTAGCTTAGTGACCCTTCAGTTTTCTTATCTGTAAGATAAAGCGCTTGTGCCAGAAAGTTCCTCATATGGCATCAGAAATTTAGCCATACAGCAAACATTTATTGAGCATCTACTATGCTTGGGACACTGGGCTAAATGTTGCAAATAATAAGGTCTTACCGTAACTGGTCTTATCCTCCTGAGTTTTCAGGATGTAGAGGAGGAAGCAGAAACTGAGAGTGTTAACACAATGTGTATGCTGTGTTAGAAATTTATAGGGCCCATTATTCTAGGAAACGTTCTCTTTACATCCAAGCACGTGGGCAAACTGGCTTTTGAATCAATGGAGTAAAAGGAAGTTACACTGTAGGTTTCTTCAGGACCAGAGTTGAGTCCAAAGCATGGAGAGTTGATTTATTTGGGGAAACTCATTTCGTTTTCAGTGTTGTTGTTGTTGTTTTTTGCTTTCATGCAACAGAGTGTTCTCCATAAAGGCAATGGCAAGCAATGCAGAGAGAAGCTCTGTCAACAAACCTGTTATTAATCATTATCATAATGATCTGAACCAACCTGCTGAGCTTTTTGATGTTTGCTCAGCTCCACAGACTAAGATGAAAATCTGGGTGTGATCTCTATCGTTGCTGCATTAGGATCTGTGGCCCATTAATCTCAGGCCACAAATGACCATAGGTAACCTCAAATGGACACATGTCATTTCACCTCCCACCCTGGGGTTCTAGACACCACCCCCTACCCCCTGCCCTGGCTCCCACAAAACTCCGGGAAGGTTTCCCACGTGAGATCCAGCCAGAATGGTTTGCCTTCCCTCTATCCCAGAGTCATCAAGAATGTTTTCCAAATGCTTCCCTTCAAGTTGAATCCCCAGTGGTCATAGGAACTTGCCAAACAAGATACTTTCCAAGAGCAATATCTTGACAACAAAATCTGTAAAAGATGAAAGAAAAAGGTGGGGGAGGGTACTCACACATCAAAACTCCAGGCATGAACTCAAGAACTAAACACATGGCAGAAGGATGTCAGGGGACTGCTTTAGTCAGCTGTGGGATCAGTGAAGGAGACCCGGCTTCTAATCTCAGCCCTGTTATTGCTTCATGTATGACCTGGATGAAGGGGTAGTTAGGACCATCGGATTTGGAAACAGGCACTTCCAGGTTTTGCTAAGAGCTCTGTAACCTTGCTCACATAACTTCATTTCTCTGTGCCCCCTTTTTAAAATGAGAATATAAATATATACATCCCTCATAGGGTGATTGTGAGATCACAGTACTTCCGTAACCACTGGGTATAAACTAGAAGGAAGCTGACTCACAAATGAGAGCTGTCTGTGAGCTCAGAGCCAAGGTACAGGGAGCAAATACATGACACTTCTAAGCCCTGGCACCTCTGCTCACTCTTCTGGCTCCCAGGAGGGTACAACAGGAAATTCCTTCTCCCAAAATTCAATCACCCTGCTTCCCTTGCTGTGGGGGAAATGGCCATGCTGATGGGCTAGCCTCGGTGAGGATGTGGTCTAGCCTGGGTTTGGTCTCCTATTGGTGGTGATCATGTGATAAAGTCGGGTAGTTAACAGTCTAAGGGTCTTTCCAATGTAGATTCTTTGACTTTTGCTGTCTAGGTCATATTATTTGTACACCTCGACCACATCCGCCATTCAAACTTCCCTGACTGCTCCCACTTTTCCTTAGGCCAGACAGCAGACAGTGGCCAATGGACATCAGTGATGTTGCCAAGAGTCATGGAGTCATCACCCTGGCACCTACTCTGCAGTGACACTTTCTTATGTCAGGGCTTTGTCTTTGAGGCAGGCCGTATACAGCTGAGAAACCAACAACAGCAAAACAACCCTAAAAAGGCTAATAGAGCAGCAGCAAAAACAGTTTAATGAGCAAAGGATAGGAGAATAAGAAAGGTTCCACAAACCCAAAGTGGAAGGAACATTGCTCCCCTTCCTGCACATGAAAGAGTCTTGTAAACAGTAAAGTGTCTGTGTGGACATATGTCCGGGGTGGCCATTGTGATGCAGGCATTCTTGGTCTCATATTTGGGTAGCCCGGATGAATGTACTTCTTGGGAAAACCTTGACATTATAATGGATAGTTTGATTTTAAGGTGTCTTAGAACCAATTAAAGGAAGATGACTCAATATAGATAAGCAAAAGGGATGTCCCCAGATAGCTTATCTTTTTTGTATCTATTCCACCTTTTCCCAGGCCTAGCAGGGGACCTGACACAAAGTGGGCATTCCATGAATTAAGAATTTCATATCATTCTATCAGTTAATTGTATACTTTCTAATGATCCCTCACATTCTCTTTGATTCCCCTTCCTCCACTAACCACACTCAAATATGCCTTTTGTGATGATTTCCAACAGAGTAGCACTGTAGCTTATTTCTTGAGAGAACACGGACTATGCAAACCATGATATGTCTCATGGCTTCTTGAAGTCAACCAGAAATTTATTCTGGTGAGCCCGATCCCATAAAGAATGTCTCCCTTTAAATCTCTAATGTACACAGGTTGCGTGTGTGAACATATGCTCAGGTCCCCACATTTTATGGAAATGACACTGAATCATTTTGCAACAAAGGAAGGGCTTTGGATGCTTCTTAGAGGTGTGGCTGAGTGGTAGGATCTGGGCAAACCAGTTGAATGGGTGCACATCTAACCAGCCAATGGCCTACTCTGGAAGGAAAGGGGTTCCAAAACCAGAATGAACCATGATTATAGAAGATCCTAAGTGCTCCTCCCTACGAGGCTGGATGTTGTATTCTTCATGGCAGACAATCTAGCCACATATGAAGGCCAGTAGACATCCTGTTGTTCAGTGGATTGAGAGCTTCTCACATCTTCCCACGTAGATTCTCTTGGCCAAAGAACCATTTACAGAGCTTCCAGTCCAGTAGCTTTGGATCTTCTCTCCAAGTCTCTTCCTCAGCTATATGCTCTCCCTAGAAATCACATCTGCTCCCATAGTTTTAAATTATGTCTAAATGTCAATGATTCCTACTTGCATATCCACACTTCTGACCTAGCTCCTCTGAACTCAAGACTTGTACATCCCACTTTATGTCTTCTCCATTTGGATATCTGCTAGGCATCTCAAACTCAACATTTTGAAGACAGAAGTCTTGATCTCCCACCACCAGTCTATACCTTGCTCAGCTGTCCCCAGCCAGTAATGGGCAGCCTTCCCTGTCACCTGGTATATGGACCAGAGTAGTATTCCTATATGTTGAATATGTCGCCAACAGAATACATTGAATATGTTGCCTAAGAAACTATGGGCAAACACTTGGGAATTGTCCTTGATACTTCTTTTTCTTGCACTCCTACATTTAGTCTGTTAGTGTCAGGACTCTAGTTCATAAGCATACATCAAGTCCTCTTCCACAGACATGATTTGAACTTACACTATTTGTTTCTCACCTCCATCAAGGAAAGGGTGTCTTTACTGGTCTTGTGGCTTCTATTCCTGTTTCCACATTCCTCATAATCCATTCTCCCTACACTTCTAAATGTGTAAATCAAGCCATGCTACTTTCCTGCTCAAAACCTTCCAAGGACCACTGGTTGCACTTACAATAAAATCCACATTCCTTCCCTGGCCTGCAGAGCCCCACCTTCCTCACTGACCTCATGTGGTACTACTCCTACCTTCGCTTCCCAGGTTCCAGGCACATAAACTTTCTTCTGATTTCTGGAATACCCCAAACACAGTTTTATATCAGGTTCTTGTAACAGCCACCTCCTTCTGGAATATCTTTCCTCTCCGTCTCAAGTCCAAGTCTAAATGTTATGCCTGGCCTCTAGAGAAGCCTTCCTTGATCCCCTTTTCAAATGTAGTCCTCCCAGGCACTTTCTAACATATTTTCTTCTTTTAATTCAATGACAGCATTCATCACTATCCAACTTTTGTTTTTTCCTTCTTTATTCATTGTTTAATGCACTATCTCCCTCCCATCTAGGTCCATGAGAATAGAAACTTTACCTGTCTTATGCAATGCTTTCAGCCAACCTTTAAAACAGTGCCTAGCACATGACTGACATTCAAGAGGTATATACTGAACAAATGAATGAATGTGACTTCTCCAAAGACATATAACTTTGGTAGAACCAGGCTGCCAAACTCCATGAGGGACTCATGAATGGACTTCAAAAGTCTTTGTGATTTATGAATCTACATAACATCTTTCTTTCCATGGAGGGGAAAAAATAATAAAGTTCCTTGAGGCATAATCTTCTGGAGTCATGGGGATATTTTACTGCCTAGAAAATAATCTACTTATTCAATAAGCATTTCTTGAGGGCCCATTACATGGAACCATTAGGCATCAGGAATATATGCACGAATAAGACACAGTCCTCACCCTCTTCTCTAAACAGAGAGAGACACCTAATAGATGATGACAGTATAAAATTTTAGTGGACATAATGCTGAACACTTAAGAATGGGGAACTCTTCTGAGGGCTTAAAATGTTTGACACATGTATTTATCACAGCCATCCTATGTGGTATTTACCACTACTCTTCTCATTTTGCAATTGAAGAAACGGAGACATAGATTAGGTAATTTGCCCAAGGTTGGAAAGAACTAGCATGTGCAGAGCTGGGCTTTGTATTCTGGTAGTCTACTATGGAGTATATCCTCTTAGTATACTCCATGGTCTACTGCCTCTCTCCTAAAGGTGTGCAGAAAGTGATGTGGGGACAGAAGAGGGAATAATTCCCTCTGTCCTCGGTGGCAAAGGAGATTCAGTGAAGGATTTACTGTGGAAATGACATTGAGTTTGGCACTTGCAGGATGAGATGGGGTTTCCCAAAGGGAGATGTCTACCAAGGTAAAGAGAACAGCTTGTGCAAAGCCATAGAGTTGCAAAAGGGCATCTTTATTTCAGACACCTTGTGGGCTTTGGTGGGTCTGGCATGTCATGAAGAGTGGAGGAGGGATGGGGGTAAAACTGGAGAGACACGCAGGGCCCAGGATGAGAGCATTCTTCTACTGCAGCTTCAGAAGAATAAGCTTTACACTCTTTGCAATGGGGAGAAAGTAGAGACTTTTGGCCAAGGAATGACAGATTCTAGGCTTGCTTTAGAAAGGTCATAGGGGCCGGGCAGAGGGACGACAGGAGAAGGAGTGAGAAGTTCAAAGAAGACTATTTAGGAAGTTCTTGCAGTGGTCCAGGCAGGTGATGTTGAGAGCTTGTGGTCCTGTCTCCTGCAGTAAGAAAGGTGTGTGTGGACAGAGGGAGAACAGCTACCTGGGGTAAATGCAGGGTGTTTTCCCAAGCCATGCATGGGCCATTTCTCCAGCAACCAAGGAAGTTAGCAGCCACCCTGGCTCTCTGAGCAGCAGAGCCACCCGCCAGCTCCTGCCAGTTGTCTTAAAGGCTCCAGGGACAGCCTTCTCCCTGATGCTGTGGCTTCAGGCTTTGGTAGGAAGAAGCTGCTGTCCTCTTGGTAATGGCTGTGCCTCAGCCCAGCACAGAAGTGATGTCAATGCATTTCTGTCCTGCCTGTCTGTCAGAGTTCTTTCACAACAGTCTTTTAAAACATGCTGAGGTTACAGAAGAGTGTGTTAACGTGTTTGGTGGATTATTATCATTTCCTCACTCTTGTGACTGGTTAGAGGGGATGCGTTCTTTTGATATTTAAATAAGAAAGCATTGGAATTTTCATTATCTCTCTCTAGTGTGGATCCACAGAAGTGATGGGGGAAGAAAATAGTATCAACAGACTACCGACTGCCCCTTGCTCTCAAGGAAGAGCAAGACATCTAGTTTTCTCCTGCAGTACTCAAGTTAGGTAGAAAGGAGGTTTTGTTTTTTTTTTTTTTTATTTTTTTATTTATTT
>NW_012137192.1:4343020-4361618 GCF_000956105.1 Propithecus coquereli
CCCAACATCCAATAGATGTTATTCTTATATGTGCATTTATGTGTTGATCAGTTAATACCAGTTTGATGGTGAGAGGTTTTGGTTTTTGACCTTTTAATTTTTTAAGTGGAGTTATTTCTAACTCTCAAGTTTATTAAACTGGTTGCAATGAATTATGCATAAGAAAAAATGTCCATACTACCCAAAGTGATTTACAGATTCAATGCAATCCCCACCAAAATACCAATGCCATATTTCAACAGACCTAGAAAAACTAATTCTATACTTCGTCTGGAATCAGAAAAGAGCCTGAATAGCGAAAGCAATCTTAAGCAAAAAGAACGAATCTGGAGGCATCACACTACCAGACTTCAAACTATGCTACAAGATTGTAGTAACATGTAGTATCAGCATGTAGTATCATGCTGTAGTAAAACAGCATGATATTGGCACAAAAATAGATACATAGACCAATGGAACAGAACAGAGAACACAGATATAAAACCATCCACATAAAGCCAACTGATCTTTGACAAAGCAGACAACAATATACACTGGGGAAAAGAAGCTCTATTCAATAAAAGGTGCTGGGAAAATTGGATATCCACATGCAGAAGAATGAAACAGGATCTATAATCTCTCACCACCCACAAAAATTAATTCAAGATAAATAAAAGACTTAAATGTAGGGCATGAAACCATAAAAATTCTGGAAGAAAATGTTGGAAAAACTCTTCTAGATATCAGACTAGGCAAAGAATTTATGACTAAGACCCCAATGGCAATTGCAGCAAAAACAAAAATAAATAAATGGGACTTCATTAAGTTAAAAGGCTTCTGCACAACTAAGGAAATAATCAACAGAGCAAATAGAGAACCTACAGAATGGGAGAAAATATTTGTAAACTATAAATCTGATAAAGAGCTAATAACCAGAATCTACAAAGAAATCAAGCAAATCAGCAAGAAATAAACAATCAACCCCATTAAAAAGTGGGCAAAAGACATGAACAGAAATTTCTCAAAGGAAGATAGACAAATGGCCAATAAACATATGAAAAAATCCTCAATATCACTGATCATCAGGGAAATGCAAATTAAAACCACAACGAGATATCACCTTACCCCAGTTAGAATGGCTTTTATTAAAAAGTGCAAAAACAACAGATGCTGGTGTGGATGCAGAGAAAAAGGAATGCTTATACATTGTTGGTGGGACTGCAAATTAGTACAACCTCTATGGAAAATAGTATGGAGATTCCTCAAAGAACTAAAAGTAGACCTACCATTTGGCCTAGCAATCCCACTATTGGGTATTTACCCAAAGGAAAAGATGTCATTTTATCAAAAAGACACCTGCACTTGAATGTTTATTGCAGCACAATTCACAATTGCAAAGATGTGGAATCAACCCAAATGCCCATCAATACATGAGTGGATTAATAAAATGTGGTATATGTATACTATGAAATACTATGCAGCCATCGATAAGGATGAATTAAGGACTTTAGCAACAATTTGGATGGAACTGGAGACCATTATCCTAAGTGAAGTGTCTCAGGAATGGAAAAACGAACACCACATGTACTCACTATTAAATTGGAACTAACCAATGAGCACACATGCTCACAGAAGGAAGTATAACTCAGCGGAAATCAAGCAGTGGAGAGGATGAAGGGGATGGGCAAAAACCTACCTAACTGGTACAATGAACACTCTGGGAGATGGACGTACTTATAACCCTGACTTAAACATAACAAAAGCAATCCATGTAACCAAAAACATTTGTATCTCCGTAATCTTTTGAAATTTAAAAAAATTTTTTTTATTAAAAAAAAAGAAATCCTAAAGGAAAAGTATTCCACTGACCCTCTCTGTAGAAGAGTTGTTCTCTCTATAGCAAAGGCTGGATGGGAGCCAGCTGTGACCAAATCTCCTCATTTCTTGTCCTGGCATCAAGTAGAAATCATCCCTCCTTCAACTTTCCTTCCCTTTCCTCACCTGAGCATTTTCACAGGCGCTTACCTGCATCCCAAATTGTTCTCCATGGCAGAATCTTTCAGGACTACATCTAGGAGTTTCTAAGGTGATTTGTTCCCAGTATTCCCTGCTAGTTTTAAAGAAATTATGTTTTTTTTTCCTACTACGCACCTGCCTGGAAGAGTGGATATTAGTTTTATTTCAACTTCTGATCCCAATGGCTAAAAGACATAATTCCTATCAATATAGCAATTATAATGAAACCTCACTGTCATCAACTTGGTTGTATACTGTGATTTTATCCAATATAACACATGTTTGCAGAGAGCTATAAATGTTCTTAGACGTAGAGATCTTTTACCAGCTGAAGTATTCCAATGATGTCACCACATTGGTAAAGAATGTGAGCTATGAGGCTGGGGGATTTCAGTATGCTGAGGAACTATTGAAGTAGATTAAATGCATTAAAAAAAATTGTGGCTAGCACAATTTAAGGCAGAATTTTTAAAAAGTGTGTTCCAAACACAAGTTACAGGAAATATTTTGAGGAAAAAAATTTCCATTGTGTACTAACTTTGGGATATGGTGCATATTTTTGTTTTGAAGATTTACAATATAGTAAAGAAACTGTGTTCTGTCCAATTTTGTTTAAACACAGCATTTCCTATAGTGTGTGTGTATGTGCATGTAACAATGCAAGAAGTTTGCAATGAATGATTTGACTAAAAAATGTGAGACTCATGACCACAACCAATACATCGTCCTGTGTATGGATTTTTCATTTGGGTTCTAGTGCCATTTGCTCTTACCTTATAGATCCTTCCAAACTTCGGGTAGTCAGTCATAAGTTCATTTTCATGACTCTTTCTAGTCTTGTTGCCTTGTATACCACGACATTTTCCTCCCTCACTAAACTTGTGGGAAGAATATTCTAGGTTTCCTCCTCTCTCTGATTCACTTTCCAGTTGATAGTTGATTGGACTCCACCATCAGCAGCCTCCTAACACTGCTCTTTCAGGCCAGAGCTAAACACCTAAAATGCTAATTCCAGATGTTTCTCAGGTGCCTTCGTCCACACACTCTCTGAGCCAGGTGATAATGTTTCAAAGTATTAATCATTTCACTCTTGGAGTTTCATCTTCCTCAAGCTCCAGCATATTGAACTATCAAGGTTGTCTTCCTGGTCTATCAGCTATGCCTTCTCTGCCTCTAAACATCACCCCTTTTTCTTCCTCCCTTCATTCCAAATACTAAGTGAGATACTACTTACTGAACACGTATTATGTACTTTATACATTTTACCTCATTTGATCCTCACAGTGGAGACTGACAGTAGTAGTCCCCTTCTCACTGTTCAAAAACCAAGGCTCAGAGAGGTCAAGATACTTGGTCAAGGTCACACAGCTAGTAAGTGGCAGGATAAGAATTTGCATTTCAATTTTCCAAACTCCCAATTCTGTGTCACTTTCTCTACCCCTGTAACTCAAGCAGGGCATGGGTACCCCTGTAACTATTGGCCAGGCATGGAGAATCTAGAATCTACTAGACTATCTACAACAAGTAAACATTGTGGAAAGTAAATACTTTGATATACTTTCACAGTAAAAACAAACCAACCCATCATATGGGCTAGAATACATAATTTAAAAGAATTTTTAAGATGGAACTTAAATCTGCAATAAGATGTTGCAACTCCCTCCCAAGGATATCATTGTGCTCTATTGACTGACACGTGCCAGGCACTTGATATTGGCCACTAGTGGCAAGCAGCACCACTGTCACTACTGTATCTATTACATCCCAGGCTCTGTCCTCAGGTGCTCGGGTTAAGGTGGTGTAGACAAAACAGACGCAGTCTCCATCCCAACGTAGCTCACACTCTAGTGAGTGAGACAGGAAATCACCATGCAATGTATAATTGCAACCTGTGGTGAGTGCAGGGAGCTATGAGAGTGTGTAGCAGGAGGAACTGATTTAGTGGTGGGGAGGAGGAGGCCGGAGTGATGAGGCGGAATCCCCAGGGCAATGATAATGAACTGAGATCTGAAGAATGAGTTGAGTTAAGTGAGTGAATTAAGATGTGAAAAGTGCTCCCCTGGGAAGGACCAAATTATATGAAGGCTCCTGAGTAGAAAGGAGCAGAAGGGAGCATAGAGTGTTGGAAAGATAGAAACAGCAGTGTGCCTGGGGCCTGGAAAACAAGGTGGAGAGCTCTCAGGATGAGTCTGGAGACACAGACTGCACCTAGGTCAGGCAGAGTATTGTGGACAGCAGTAGAAAATTCAGTTTTGCTCCAAGATAAACTTCAAGCTGTTGAAGGCTTTGAGTAAGAGTGTGACATGCTAAGACTTAGGTTGTTGTGGGGAAAATAAATTGGAATGATTGGAATGGATAAATGGCAAAAATGGAAGGGCAGTGATCAGTGAAGAGTTCTGGTTGTTTAGGTCTACAGTGACAGCAGTGGAGGTGGAGAGAGGTGTACACATTTGAGATATTTAGATATAAGAATGACTTACATGTGCAGGGTAAGTGAGAGACAGCGTTCAGGGACAAACCCCCCTTGGTGTCTGGCTTGGGGACTGTCAAGGACAATGGTAACATGCGTTGAGGCCATCTGGTTAGTAGCCAGCAGAGGCACGCCTGTGACCCAAGGCTTAGGCAATGGCCTGTCACACATCCTAACTGTTCGCAGTGGCCAGGCTGGATTTGCCTCTGCTCCAGTTCCTGTTGAGACATCGTGGCCTTGGCTATGGACCTCACGGAAGAGTTATTCCAAAGTTGTAAATTTTTAACAACCTTGGACTTGGAGTTAAGGGATCTGGATTAAAATTCCTGAGCATGGGGGCGGGCCACTCAATGTTGTTGCGCAGGCATCCCCATTCTGTTCAACACAGATAGTCACAATACCCATTTCAAAAGGTGGTACTGAGCCGACAGAAGAGATGAGTCTGGTCTACAACAGGGACATCTGAATGTGAATCCTGAGGGCCACATACTAGTCCTCCCCTCAAGTCATATTCTTCTCTTTTCCTCTATAGGTTGCTTCTATGATGTGGGAGCTTTTGATTGAATATCTTTTTGTTTGGCTGCAACTTCCCACATATTAGAGGCTCAGAAAATGTGTGCTCGATGACAAAACTTGCTCCCTAATTTGTCCCTCACCATCACTAGGTGGGCTACTAGAGTGTTCTCTGTGCTTGAGATCTGGAAATAAAAATGGTAGTTAGTTAAGAGCCTAAGGCAGAGTTTCTGGTGTGTAAGAATCACTTGGGATAGCTTTTAAAAATGCATATTTCTGGGCTCCACCATCTTAGAAATTCTAATTCAGTAAGACAGAGTGTGGCTGAGGAATCTGTGTTTTAGTAAGCTCCCAAGGTGAACCTGAGCTCGGAGATCTGAGTACTACACTGAAAGCAACACTGGCCTGGGGTTTGTCAATTTTGCTGTGGTTTCCTGGAAGTAGGAACCCTGCCTGCTTCACTACGCAAGGACTTAGTTGGTTGCTAAATAAACATTTGAGTTAAATTGAAAAAACATTGAGTTTTTCTCAAATTTAATTATTGTGTTGTGGCCCTATTTTTCTTCCCATCCGTCCCAAGTCATATTGTTGATGAATCATCTGTTCTTTCAGGAACAATGGATTTTAGGGATGTTCTCATGTTTTGGGTTGATATTAGGGAGGGGTGAGGTTCAGGAAAATTTCTCTGTGTGTGTGCTTGTGTGTATGTATGTGTGTGTGTGTGTGATACTAGGAGTTTATGGAAATCCCTAAGTACTATCAAGTAGACTACAAGGGTTCGGGTTGCCATTTGTAAAGACCCACTGCTGGTGGAACCCCATTCCAGCTCTACCATTCACTCAAGATTCGCATGGAGGTATATAATTAAAAGTGAGTTAGAACAGGACCAGGCTGAAGGAGGCACACATCTCACCCTGAGACATTCTCTTCGGGGCCACATGCAAAACTCCAAGAGACCCCTCGCAGCCCCAGAGGCAGCTTCCTCTTGACAACACAAGTTTTCACTCTTCCTGCTGTGTTTTCTCATCTGCGGCAGCTCGCCCATGCATTTTACTCCACACCTCCCTCCTGCCGGTACAGAAACATTTTCTTGATCGTGAGAGCCAAATGTTCCCAGGTCTGGAGCAGAACACACCTGTCCAGCTTGCTCTTATGGCCTCTGCAGGCATGGCCCCTGACTGGCCTTCCTGTGTCACTCATGTCCTGATACATTTTGGAAAACTAAAATTCAGAACAAATCATACACTTGGTAAACATACGATTTCAAAATACCATGTACAAGAGGATGTACTATAGGAAAGTCAGGGTGAAGAGCAAAAGGGCCTTTGAAATGACAACAGCTCTAAGTGACTGGTCTATTCCTCCATCCTAACCAAACTTCCCACTAGCGCTGACTGTCACCACTTAACCCTTTGGTACCCACAGCCCCACTTCTCACTTCCAAAATGGTTCATGCTTTCTGAAGGAAGCTGATTTTGCCTGTGGCCTTTGCTTGATCACAGGGCCAATGTCAGCTTATAGAGGTCCACTGGGTGCATAGGAGAACTTGGTAGTAGACAGAACCAGGTTTGATCCTGCCCCCTTCTTTCCCTACATGAGTGGCCTTGAGTGAAATCTTCCATGCTGATAAATACCTCTGTTATGCTCTACGCCTTCCAGATGCAGATGAACATCCGGGCAAGGAGAACTGGGACTTAGAGGGAGTCGGAGGCCTGTTTTTCATTAGAGCAGGCCCTCTGAGCAGGGTGCAGGCTTGCTGGCTTAAAAGAATTGTTTATTAAGGTTTATATTAGCACCAGAATTCTTCTTGCTCCCCCTTTTAAAAATTGGATTTTAAATAAGAATGTGTTTGTTTTTGTCATTTGTTTTCTTTAACTTTCAATATACCCCATTGTGTGTCTGAAAGCTCTAAGGGTGTTTGTCGTGTAGGTAACTCACAGACATGCGGAAAGCCATCGCTTGCGGTTTACCAAACAAGTTAGCAACTCCTACCTGAAAGGAAGGTTCATCAATGGTCACAATCCCTTCCTAGTGTGATGTTCCCCTTGTATTCTGAGAGAGATTTTGGTCCATAAACTGAAAGCCACTCAGCAGCGATCTCCTCCTGTTTTCTAATTTGTGGTCAGTCTTTAGATGAATACAAGTAATTTCAGAGATGCTGCAGAAAGCAGCAAGAATGAGTTTGTCGGCCGACTGTCCTTGGAAGTACCAGCCACGCCCACCCCCCACCTCCAAAACTCTCCTTTCTGAATCCATGTTCAGAACACACCCTCTTCTTTGTCATACTTTGTAAAAAAGACTGGCTAATCCCCAAAAGGTCCAGGCTACCGCTCAGAAGTTGCATTTGCCAGAGAGGTTGGATTGAAGAACATTCTGGGCTCCACCCAAGCCCACATGGATAAACAATGCATTCTCATAGAGCACAGAAGGGAAGGAATCTTATCAGACAGGATTTCACCGGCCAGGAGTAAACCAATAATTTAACCTAGACAGTATGACCCAAGGAAAGAAATTACTCTTCTACTAACCTCCAAAAACCCATTTCTAACATTCCAGCACTAGCTATCATATCAAAACATCCAGATTCCTAAGAGCCCTGAAGTTCGGCTTGGAACATGAGACATTTATTGAGAACTACTAAGGGTTTATGCAAAGTTAGGCACAAAAATAGTGAGAAAACATGTATTAACCACTTAGAACAGCACCAGGGTCTGAAATATAGTAACTGTTTAAAAGTGCTATAATTATTATTATTATTCATTGTTGTTAGGTGCTATGGTTCCTGAGGAGGTTTGTTATCTTGTGCCAATAGCATTTAACATCATTGACTACCCCCTTCTTAGACCTCCCTTGTATTAGTTTATCCTCCTGCTTCTTGGACCATAACTTCTGCCCCCTCCTCTGATGCCTCCTGTAGCTGTTGGTACTTCCTGTTCTTGGCACCCCTTGTAGGGTGGAGATTTCCAAGGGCTCATGGCTTAGCTCTGGTCTTTTCCTCTTCTGTGCTTACCATAGTGTGATTGATAATCTCCAAACCTGTCCCTTGAGCCAAGCCCTCCTTCCCACTCCCACTGTGTTTCCAGGTGGTAACTGTCTGACTGTATTAATCCCTCTTGTAACATTCAACTCTTTCCAAACACATTCATCTTCTTGCTCATCAGCTCCAACCTGCAGGAGTCCCTTTGTGTCAGTGGCAACCTCTAGTCAGCTCATTCAGGCTTATAATTTGGAATTATTCTTTCCTCACAGTTTGCTTTCTTTCTTATGTTTATTCTAACAATTAGTCCTTCAAATTTCTATTATAAAAACAAATGTGTATATGTAATATATGTATATACAGTATATACTAACATAATTATTATAATATGGAATATATAATGTATGTATATAAAAAGTATATGTATATATACACACACATTTATTTTTATGATATATATCCATTATGCCTATTATCTATCTATCTCCTACATGTTATTCTGATCTATTCTGGATTGTAGCAGAAACCTTTTTAATCTCTCTCCCTCTAATTTGTAAGTCCCTTTAGGGCAGGTACCAAGACTGTATTTCTCCATATGCCCCGGAATCTGATAGGAGCTCCTTAAACATTTGCTGAGTGTATACATGACCAGTAAGTGGATACGTGAATGAATGAACTAGCATGCTAATCTTTCTGCCACCAGTCTTTCCCTCTCCAGCTAGTCATGTCTAAGGCAAGCAGGGATCGTCCTGAAAATTCCATCTTCATCCTCTTACTCCCTTGTTCAAAAATATGAGGCTCAGCATTGCTCTTGGAGGCAGCTTTCAGGCCACCCCACCCCATTATTTTGCTCTGTCTGATGCTCTGTCCAATACCATCTCCTTCTCTTTTCCGCACAAAGCCTAGTTCTAGGCAGGTTGGACTTCTCTTGGGCACTGGTGGTCTGTACACTCATTCTTTCCAGATCCTTGCTTAGGACTTTCCAACCGTTCTCTCTGGCTATCCAAATGTAACCCATCATTCCATGCCTGCATCCCAGGCCTTAGCGACAGCACAGCCCACACAGACCCGGCCCCTGCTCTGAACTTCCCACACCCACATCTCCTCTGCTTGGCTCCATGTCGAACGCCGCCCTATGTTATTATCTGGCAGGGAATTTATAACATCTTGAGACTAGGAGCTACGGCTTGTGTTTCTTTTGGAACCGGACCATTGTTAAGGACAAAATTGATGGTCAGTGAAGTCTTATCAAAGTGAACTAAATGTAACAAGAGTTTTATAGAAGACTATTCTCTAAAGTGTAAAGCTGAGCTTGGCACCTGTTGTTTCCATCTACATACTAAATTTACTACTTTATGCAGGGAGGGGGTCAAAGTCAATTCTTTGGGCTTCCAGTATGTCTTGAATAACACGCAGATTTTAGTAATGGTGACAAAAATAGTAGCAGCTAACATATTGGAGTGCTTACTGCATTATGTGCAAGGCCCTGTGCCAAGTATTTTAATATTGTAATTTAATCATCCAAAAATCCTACGAAATACATTCTATTACCCGACTATGCAGATGAGGAAACACACCAACGCTTCAAGCATTCATCAAACCTTAACTGAATTTCACGCCCAGTGCTAGATATGCTACTGCTCAATAGAGCCCTTCCTCTATTGAGTGAAGGCAGTGACCAATCCTGTCCAAAGTCCAAACAATGCCTTAAAAGTAATATCAGCTATTAAGAGGAAACTTTGGCAGTCTTCCTCTTAATAACCTTCCCCCTATATAACCATGAGACACTATCAGTAAATTCCAATGGAAAAGTATTCTAGAATATACCTGACCAATACTCGTCCAAACTGTCAAGGTCATCAAAAACAAGGAAAGCCCAAGGAATTGCCATAGTCAAGGAGATAATAATGATTAAATGTAATATGATATCCTAGATGGGATCTGGAACAGAAAAAGGCTATTAAGTAAAATACAAGGAAATGTGAATAAAGTATGGACTTTAGTTAATAATAATGTACCAGTACTGGTATATTAATTGTAACAAAGGTACCATGCTAATAAAAGATGTTAAGTGGGAAACTGGGGACAGGGTATATGGGAACTCCCTGTAAGATCGTCTCAATTTTTTTCTATAAATTTAAAAGTGTTGTAAAATACAAAATCTACTAAAAATAATGGCCACCCTTAAAATAAGGGTTATGTGTGACTGAAAGGATGGTAGGCTAAGTTATGGAATCTGAGCACGGGAGTTCGTTGTGGTTGGGGACAAAGACAGGAAGGTGGCAAGTTTGGTTTTGGAGACCCTGCCATGGAGAGCCTGGTGGGAAGTCCAGATGTCCAACAGGCAGCCGAAGAGCTTGACTTGGAATCTCAGAGGTGGGGGTGGAAGACCTGGTTTGGAGACAGCACTGGGAGTCATTATGCACATAGGTGGTAGTTGAAGCATTTGATGTCCTAAACACCATTCTGGGGATGCGCAGCCAGCAACTCTGTTATTACTGTGTGAAGGATGAGCCGGAGGAGGCTGGGGGAGAGCCAGTTTGATTATAACTGCAGAGCAGCTGGAGCCTTTCATCCTCGGGGGGGACCAAACCATCCTTGTGGGCACAGATGCTGTGTTTTCCCTTATTCTGGAAGGCATTTCCCGAGCCCAGCTCTGGATATGGTAATTATGCTGGTTAGTAAGTTGATCTAGCCTCCGCTGCATAGACAGGGATCCCACAACAAAATGCTTCCATGTTATTCAATACATTGGCTTTTCTTAAAAAAGAAACATTTTCATTCTTTCTTCCACGGTAGATTTAGGGTAATTATGTTAGATGAAACTATTTTGATAACCATCTTTCTTAGGACACAGCACCTCCACAGCTTTAAAACCTAAGTTAATTAGATATCTGATGTTAACAAAAGCTTCCATTAAAAAAAAAAATCCTCAAAAGCTGCATCCCCCAGACTCCTGCTATAGCAGAGGAGTCAATGCTAAGTACAGCTTTTATCACCAAACTGGCATTTTTGTATAGTTAATCATAGATGTCTGCTACCTCTGAGATGGAGCAGGCACCCCCACTCTACCCCCAAGGATGAAAGACCTGTCAACATGGTATAATCCATGCTTTTCACATGAATATCGCAGAGAGCTTAGTCTTACCTACACTGAGACACTAACTTTGCTTGGCATTCAAGGACTATCTAGATTGTAGAAAAAGGATATGTCTTGGAAATATCAGGGGTAGAGTCTTAGTTAACTCTAAAGTGACTATCCCAGTGAGCATGAAAGGATGTATAGAGCTACCTGGAAGTGGGCAATATGACCAGGCTCCTAGAAGTGTTCCTTCCTAGCAATGGATTCTCAGGAAAGTGATGCCTCCCAATAATAAACAGATAAAACTCAGAAGATATCACTTTATCATGCATAAATCTTGCCTGCCCCACCCCTAACATGCAAACGTATATATTCACATATGCACATTTGCGTGCACACACATGCACACACACATACTTTTGACCTCCAAGCTGGGCAATGCAAAAGCAATTTCATGAGCTTTCTTTAGTTCAGAGAAAGAAAAAGTTCATAGCTAGAAAAATTGCCAGGCAGTCTTGGCTCCTGGAAAAAGGGAGAGTGGAAGGTGAGAGCCGTGACCACAGGGAGCCATCTCTCCTGGGCTCTGTAATCTCCAGTCTGCTGCCTAGTTCCTCTGCATCCCAGGTTCCTTTTTTTTTTTTTCCAGCTTCCTTTTTTAAGAAATGAAGATAGAGATGCTCATCTCAATTTAGTTAATATGTATTGAATATCTTCCAACTGTGAGGCCCCTGTGCTGGGGATAGTGGTGATTAAGGAAAACACCCTCATCCCACTCAGAGAGCGGTACATCTCGGGGTCGTTGCTGTGCTTGTCCTGGGATATTGAGCGTGCGTGTGTCTTGGCACATGGTTGCTGAGCAAAAAGTGTTAGTATGTTTCTCTTCCACCCTAGGTTGAGCAGTTGAATTTGAGCAAAAGGATAATCTAACAACAGGACATTTAGCAGGACCCGGCCTAAGACTGAAGGGTATTATTTCATGGAACTTCAGAAGATTTTAATAGCAAACACATTGAAAAAGCCAATGGGCTTTGGAGTCTAAGAGAGCTGGCCTGGCGTCTTCGCCTTGTCCCTCACCAACTACATGACAGTGTGCAATTTCTTTAATCTCTTTGAGGCTAAATTTGTAAACTGGAGATATCGTTGGAGGTACCTACTTGAAATTGATGTTACGGGTGATAAAGGATGTATTGTACGAGAAAAGGGCTTGTTAAAGGGCAAAGTGATATCCACGTGGTAGTTATTATTGATTATTTTCATTATTATTGAGTAATTAACCAGCAACGACAGCAGCCCCCAAGTGGTGCCTTCGGGGCTGGTGTTCCGGGCTGAGGGATTGCAGCCGCCACGTTAAGACATCTCATAGGCTCCAGAATGACATCCGATCAGTGGAAAGATTTGTAAATAAGTCCCTGACCTAATTAAGAGCAGATTCAAGGATTTTGACTTTCTTCTGAATAATAGCCACAGAGACCATGGCTCAGAGAGAAGCGCTGGGAATGGCCTTTCCCAAGTTCCCACGAGTAACATCAGTAGGGCCTCTAATCCACTGTGGTTCCCACTTGGGCTCTTTCTCAGGTGACTTGATTGAGGGGCAGGGCACTTAAGCAGCACAACTGTACATCATTCCCAGAAAAATTCCTCATCCACAATCAACTAGCATCCCCATTTAAGGCCAATTTCTTTTTGGTCTTAAAGGCCAAGATGGGCCCCAGGCTCACCTGAGGAACCGTCACAGAGCTCGGGGAAAGTCACAATCTCCACAACTAAAATTTGAATTCCGAGCATGGGGGCCTGGGGGCCTGCTTGAGTCACTCTGAAGGGTTGGCTTCACCATTGCTCCCAAGAGGCCATAGAATGTTCTTGCAAATAGACTGTTGGAGAGCATCTCAGATGTCCCAGAGTTTTTAAAGTGGGGTTGCAGGCATTCCTCTGCTATAGTAATATAGTAGAACTCACTAGGCCTTGGTCTTGCCAAACTGCCAGGGTTTCAGGAATTCATCATACAGTTTCATGCCTCTCCACCTTTGAACATGCTTTCCCTCTGCTCGGAGGAGCTCCTCCTCCCCTGCCTTCTTGTGTATTCTCTACTTATCTTTTAAAATGTCAGCTCGAGTCCCCTCTGTGAACACGTTCCTGATTCTCACCCTTTCTTCACTCCATCAACACACCTGGTTTCAAATCCGAGGACACGGCCCATTTAGTGAGTTCTCAAGAAATGATTATTGTTTTCTCAAATTCCTGGAGCTGACCTGGTTTCTTCTCCAGCCTCTGACAATTAGATCAAGTGCAATGCAGAATGTTGAAAATCAACTAGGCAGTTGTGAAATCTTTGATTTGTAGCAAGATTTCAGATTGCTCAAATGAGAGTTATGTAACCTTCACGTGGTGCAACGGCCAGGAGGACATCATCGTGAGCACAGATTTGGAGGCTATTTCTGGTACGATAGCACCTCCACTCACTGCCACCAAAGTCATCAAACCTCCCAGCCCCAGCAGAATTCCTGGTTCAAAGCAGTCATTCAAAACAGATCTGCTGTTTCTGGAAGACAAGAAAACAAGCTCAGTGGAGAGAGGATGCTGGGAGGCTTTTCTCCATCTTCTCTGCAAACTCTTTGTGACCCATTTGCAGAAACCCATCTTGAGTGCCCCAGAAGCCATTTCCCCATATTAAGATAGTAATCAGGACAGAGGAGGCAGTCTCATTGTTGATAATGAGGCTGACTCCACTCAGCAGTAGGCGTTTGGGTGAAAGATGCCATCACAGCTCAAAGTGGTTATTATTATTTTATCATTATTACTAATCAACTTTTTTTTTGCTCTTCTATGGTATGAAAACCATTGCTTAATATTCTTGGAAAGCCATTCCCACTCTATATTTGTTCATTTTTTTTTTTAATATTTGGATGTCCTTAATATTTCTACCAGGAGAAAGGGCTCAACTCAAAAAAATTAAAACCAGGACCCCTGCATGACAACTCAGGCTAATGGGTGGTAAGGCAATCTCTTCACCCTGCGCTTGGAACAGCTGGCAGGCCGTGTTGTTCAATCCATCTCAACCCATCTTCATGTCTCCTTCCCCAGGAGACCGTTCTGTGTCCCTCAACCAGAGGTAGCCTTTCTTCCTCCACATCTTGGTTTTCTAAAGAAACTTGTTACAGCTCTTTGTGTGCCTTAATCCTCTTAGTACACTAAGAACTCCTTCATTTTGGAGACCACAGCCATGTAGTTTAATGGAAAACACACACACACACACACACACACACACACTTCCAAGTTAGATGTTTGGGTTTTTCCACCATTGATTAGTTGTTTGACATTGGATAAGTTACTCAACATTTCTGAATTGGTTTCGTCATCTATGATACATGGATACTAAAACCTACTTTGCAAGTTAGTTGTGATGCTAGAGTAAGATAACATGAATGAAGGGTTTGGCAGCACAGGTTAGTGCTCTGGGATTACACAGCCTTCCCACTAACTAGCTGCTTAGTCCTATCAAGTTATTTAACCTTCAAAACTTCAGTTTTCTCTTCTGTAAAATAGGACCAACAGGGCCCTGCTCATAAGGTTTTGAGAGGATTAAATGAGCTGGTAGACACAAAGAGCTCAGCACAGAACTCTACACAAAGGGAGTGCTCAGTAAGTGTTGGTTGTTATCAGTGCCTCATTCACTTTCATTTCCACTTTGATCTTCTGAGGCATCCTACACAGTGCCCGGTGGACAGGCAGGAGATATTGTCAAACTGAAATGGTGTCGTGTTACATGTCGTCACATGACAGCTCCGATGCTCAGTTCCCCTCTTCCAATGTTTTATAGTTTCAATGATTTTTATAGTTTCAAGTTTTTCCCTGAAATTAAGGAAAAACTCAGCTGGAATGTCAAGAATTAGTTAGTTTGGAGGAGAAAGGAAATAAGGTTATGACTAAACACACAGAAGAAGGGAGGGAGGAAATGGGGGAAGAGAGAATGAGAGAGGGGAAGAGAGTGGGAGGGAGAGGGAGAAAGGGAGGAGAAGGGAGAGAGAGAGGGAAAGAATGGGGGATTGAGGAGGGAGTGACTAAAAGGAAAAGGGACAGGCACAGCGAACATTCTGGCAGAGGCAGAACTAGGTAAAGCTTGCACAGGCTCCTCCTGCATTCATCTGTCTGGACATTGGAGACATGGTTCATTGTCCCTAGATCAGTGGTGGTGGTTGTGGGGGAGGAGGAGGTTGACACATTCCTCACCTCCCTGGGAAGCTTGGCATCCAGGACTCTGTGCCCAGGGTGGACCCGGCCCCACAAGCACTGCTCAGTGGTCCCTGCCCGCCCCATAAGCTGGCGGCCCCAGTGACCCAGAGCGTGCTTCTTCAGAAACCACTTGTGTGATTCTTAGTCAGAATTGTTCTCTCTCAGAGTCCTCAGGGGCCACTGCCAGGCCCCTCTGCACTTGGGCACTTGGTCTGGCCGCAGAGCCCCCAGGAAGGCAGTTGCTGGGCTTGGCCAGCTCCCTCTGCCTGCAGTGTGTCCAGCACGATATGCAGCCAGTGGAGCGGCTCAGAGCCTGAGCTCTCTGCTGCAATTAGAGCGTGTAATTGGAAAATCTAAGACAATCTTATTTGGGAGAATTCTCTTTTCACCAAAATCCAAGCAATTCTTAGAAACCATTCAGAAATCCAGGTGTGCGGCAAAGTTTCCTTTGTCTCAGAACCATCTCTGGGGGGCAGGGGACAAGAACACTGTCTTCCTTTTGTTCTTTTGTTCCTGGATGTAAACAGAAACCCTCGCCTACCCTGGAAAGGGCTTGAGGTCAGGGCCATAAAGTGTTCACACAAGAGATTTCATCCTATCAGTACTTTCTACCGCACAGTTAGGACCCCTCACTGTGCCAGACACCATTTCTTTAAGGCACCCACAGGAGACCCCATCTCCTCATCCATACATGATGGCTCCAGAGTTTTGGACAACATGGTTTTGGGTAAAATGTAGCTTAGCTTTGTTAAAACTTGTTAGTACAGTAGGTAATGTTTCACTTCATTCTTTTACTTGTAAATCATCTAAGAAAATGCGTGGGCTTTGCACTCTCTGCCCCCAAAGAATGTTCAAGAAATAGTGTATTTGTGGTTTCCTTACGATAAGCTAAATTTCCTGACTTCCTTTCCACCCACGATCCCATCCTGGAGTTGGGCGGGGCTCTGCACACTCGTGCTGGATGGAAGGTCCTCATCCTGTGGCCTTGCCCCCACCAGGGGTCTTGACTGTTCCCTCCTCTGCAGCACAAGTCTACCAGCTTCTTTCTTATTTTTCTCTTGTTCCCACTCCCCTGTCCCGTGGTGTAATCAAGCACCCCCCAATGCTTTGGTCCCCTGTTTTGTTTCTTTTTTTCTTCTAGTATAATTTCTCTTCCTGACCGAGATGTAATATACATGCAATAAAGTCCACAAATCTCAGGTGTACAGCTCAGTGATGTTTGCGTGCAACAACCACTCTGATCAAGACGGAAGCTTTCGGCACCCAGAAGCCTCCTGTGCCTCCAGCCCATCAGTGCAATCATTATTCTGACGTCAGTTTTACTTGCTACTCACGTGCACACATCCCTGGTTCTGTTCTTCTAGACAACCTGAATACGCTAGTTTGTTATTTATTGATTGTGATGTTTTCTTATTTATTTTATGTCCTCTTTTATTTCAGATGCTATCTAGTTTATTGCTTCTTTTCTAAATCACTAAGGAATATGTTGAACTCATATTTTTCTTTATTTCTCTTGTTACTAAAGTTATTTCAAGTAATATATTTTTTCCATTATTGTCTTGGCCATCATCCATGAGTGGGAAGAAATAACCTTTTTCAGACCCACTCTGTGCTGCACTCTCAGCTAAGCTGTCAGGGACATTTAGTGATGTTACTTTTTATCACCTCGTGGATTCCAGCATGCTGTGCTTATTGGTTGTACATCTATACCTACTGGCTTGCCACTGGACACACTCTACCCCCTAGGACGCCAGAGTCATGCTTAAATTTCCCTGGAGGTATCAACAGACGTCCAGGACACCTGTTGTACTCAAATCGTGTACACCCAGCTTTGTCCGACACCTAGAAACCCTCTTCCTTTCCACTGTACTGAACTGATGGGGGAAAATGGGAAATTTCCTGGTATCTCTTTGGTTCTCTCCTAAGACAAAGTTTCACTCCAGACTTATTCCCATAGATTCTGCCTTACCTTTCTTGGTCATTTCAGTCTGAGGGCCTCCCAAGCAAGGGTACACTCAGTCTCACCTGTTCCACAGTGCACGTGGAAAGGAATTGATGGGATTTGGGGGAGAAGTTTTATCTCCTTTCCTTCTAGTGAAAGCCTCTCCCCAAGACAGACAATTGTGTGTCTTTGACGACTGCACAGCAGGTCAGGGCACTGTCAAACAGAAGGAAGTGAGGCCACCGTAACTGTACATTTTGTCATAAAAAAAATCTTGTCCATGTTCTCTGATAGCTTTACAGACACATACATAAGTACAGATATTTTAAAATGCCCGTGTGATTGGATATCTTTTCTATAACTTTAGTATTTTCATCTAACTTTGTTAAATCGTGGCTTGAGACTATGATGCCAATTTCGGTTTATATTATTGAGTTCATCTCAGATCTCTATAATCTCTCTTTTTCCTCCTCTTCTTCTTCTTCCTTTTCTTTCCTCCTCATCCTTTTATTCTATTAAAGAAGTTATGGTGGATTGGGGACCATTTCTCAGATTTTTAAATGTAGGTTTTCCTAGCACCTACCAAATCTATGTAAACATTTTCTTTTCTTTCTCTGTCTCTCTCTGTGTCTCTGTCTTTGTCTCTCTCTCTCTCTCTCTGTCTCTCTCTCGCTCTTTTTGGTGGTGGGGGGAGAAGTCTTCTGGTCTTTGATTCCTACATTGATCTGATATCTATAGATTTTAGAGACATGCTAATCTACGTCACTCAGTCAAGTGTTAATGGCCTAAAATGGTATCATGTTTTGTGTGGCCTTAGGTGGTGACTTATCCTCTCCATACGTCACTTTCTTTATTGTAAAGAAGGTGCAGTGGATACTCATCTTTCAACAGGGTTGTGGTGAGGACTATAACTAATGTGTTTTAATGGTCCTTATATTATTAGCTTTCAAACTTGCAGATACATAACATACATGCTTTTGTGTCTATCAAATATTTTATTTGAAAGAAGAGAAATAACGTTTATGAGGCACTCAGTGTGGTCTGAATATAGCAGGTGCTCAGTCAACGGTAGCTGCCATTGTAGTTATTATAAGTTCAAAGCATGAGTCTATGTATGAGACGAAATGTCAGAAACAAGTGTTGCAAGTACTCTGTTCATTTAAGGGACATCATAGGACACCCAAAGACACATAAATAGCAACTTCCCAGCCCAGTGAGCTTACAGGTTAGCTGTGGCAGCAAATCGAGGCAACAACTCACTCTGTACTGCGGAACAGGGCTTCCCAAGCTCTCTTATGTCATAGCACACAAAGAAAATAAAAATATTTGTCCAGTATACCAGGGTGGGTTGGAGGGGATCTGGGGGTGTCTATATGAGGTTTAAGTAAA
>NW_012137192.1:4363103-4365407 GCF_000956105.1 Propithecus coquereli
CATCAGCCACAAGTGAAAAGAGGTATCCAATATATGTGAAATTAGAACTTGGAGCTGCTGCTTAGAGCTGCACTCACCAGAGTAGCCTGTTGGGCCTCTCTTCCCTGTCCTACTGACCATACCTTGGACTGTTCCCTGATTCTTTGAACATCTAGAACAGGATCTTCTCCAGCAGCTAGTTTCATGTGTCCTTGTCCATAGAACAGTGATATCACAGGTTAACATGATACTTGGAGTCAGGATTTAACCCTGACCACGTAATTCCAAAATTGGTGCTACATCCACTACATTCACGTGTTTCCCAATGAACATCAGCATCATCCTAAGAAATGAAGCAGCCCTTTCTGCTAGCAAAGGGAGTTGCCATTTATAAAACAGACCTCTGTCTTATGGTGGGGGTTGGAGAAAACAACATGGGACCACCAAGGATAAGATAATTTAGATATTTTCCTCCTGCTTTCAATTCAGAAAAGAATTATCTCCTTAGGAACTGCTTCTTTTTTTTTTGAGACAAAGTCTCAATCTGTTGCCCAGGCTAGAGTGCTGTGGTGTCAGCTTAGCTCACAGCAACCTCAAACTTTTGGGCTCAAGAGATCCTCCTGCCTCAGCCTCCCAAGTAGCTGAGTAGCTGAGACTACAGGCATGCGCCACCATGCCCAGCTAATTTTCCTATTTTTAGTAGAGATGATATCGCTCTTGCTCAGGCTGGTCTCGAACTCCTTAGCTCAAGCAATCCTCTCGCTTTGGCCTCCCCAGAGTGAGAGGATTACAGGCATGAGCCACCTCGCCTGGCCCTTAGGGACTGCTTGAAGGAAGTTGAAAATGAAAGGGCAGAAGCAGCCCCACCTCCAAGCTATAAGTCACTCACTCAGGGGATTGAGTTGTGCCTTCCATTTCTGGGCTCTTTTAGTTTTAACTTTGCAAGCTTTGGTTATTTTGGTTTCTAGGGGAAACCCCTCTGGTGCCTATAGCCTTGGTCTCCATATCCAGCTGTCATTGTGAGCATCTGGCAGGCAGAAGGGGACTGCAGGGACAATGGTCCTCTTAGCTGCTTCCTGAGAGCCAAGTTCCCAATGCTCAGGGTTCTAAGACCTGAGCCCAGATACCACCGCCACCATCATCCCTGCCCCCTGCTCCCAAACACACTCAGTTCAGCTGCCCTCCAGAGAGAATTTCCACCTTTGGGCCTTGCCTGGCTTTGAAACTTGCATTGAGCCGAGGGCACCTTCTTGAGCTTCCGATTTGCAGCTACATGATAATCAGAAGGGCATAGGGATTGAGGTGAGAATGCACACACATAGCACAGCACCTAGCCTGTGTTGAGGCACAGTAACGATTGTTTTGTGTTCTTCCTACAGTAGCTCTTTGTTAAGCACCAGCTATATGCCATTGTCCTGGGCCAGCCTTCATATGGTCATGGCTCAACACATTATAATTTGGCAAGTATGGAATTTGCAGTCAATACCTGGCTTTAGCTTCAGTTCCTCTTTTCACCAGCATGCAACCCTAGGCAAGTCATTTTCCTTCTCCGAGTTCCCATCTCCTCACCTGTACATGGAGAGAACACTATTAACATAATTTTTAAAAATATTCTTCAATTTGGCTGAATTTATTTCTTTCCTTAGTGTGGAATACTTAAGATTTGCATTAGGCAATTTAAATTTTTGAATGAGAAAACATCTTTGTAAAATATCCTAATTTTTAACATAGTTCCCAATCATATAAGTCATCTGGAAGCCTGAATTTTTCACCCTCAAAAACTTGAGGCTGTTTTGGTAAATTTAATAGAGAATGAGTAGTTTTCAGGAAAACCAATATGAAAGAATAATTATTGATCATCCATTTAAAAATCTGAGAAATCATATGAATATTAGATGATTTGAACTAATTTGTTCAATAATTTTCACAACTTCATGATGCACCTATCCTAAAATCTCTATCTCTGTGATGGCTTTTCTTCTTTTATTTAATTTAATCAATTGATTGATTTATTTTTATTTCAGCATATAGCTTGCATATCACTTTGTTGTCATACAAAATAATTTGACAATTTATGAACAAACTGAAAAATATTTTAAAGGCTTTTTGAAACAAAAATTTATTAAAAAACTATTTTCATTTCAGTTAGAAATTAAGTCTAATGTTCAATTACCTAGGAAAATTATTAAATGCACAGGTAAATTGTTTTATAATTCATTTAACCTCTTATAGTTAAAACATTGTTTCAAATGTTGCTTTATTTACTGATCATAAGCTACTAAATTCTTCCAATCATCCATGAGTGGGAAGAAATAACCTTTTTCA
>NW_012137192.1:4366528-4384707 GCF_000956105.1 Propithecus coquereli
TTGGCCTCCCCAGAGTGAGAGGATTACAGGCATGAGCCACCTCGCCTGGCCCTTAGGGACTGCTTGAAGGAAGTTGAAAATGAAAGGGCAGAAGCAGCCCCACCTCCAAGCTATAAGTCACTCACTCAGGGGATTGAGTTGTGCCTTCCATTTCTGGGCTCTTTTAGTTTTAACTTTGCAAGCTTTGGTTATTTTGGCTTCTAGGGGAAACCCCTCTGGTGCCTATAGCCTTGGTCTCCATATCCAGCTGTCATTGTGAGCATCTGGCAGGCAGAAGGGGACTGCAGGGACAATGGTCCTCTTAGCTGCTTCCTGAGAGCCAAGTTCCCAATGCTCAGGGTTCTAAGACCTGAGCCCAGATACCACCGCCACCATCATCCCTGCCACCTGCTCCCAAACACACTCAGTTCAGCTGCCCTCCAGAGAGAATTTCCACCTTTGGGCCTTGCCTGGCTTTGAAACTTGCATTGAGCCGAGGGCACCTTCTTGAGCTTCCGATTTGCAGCTACATGATAATCAGAAGGGCACAGGGATTGAGGTGAGAATGCACACACATAGCACAGCACCTAGCCTGTGTTGAGGCACAGTAACGATTGTTTTGTGTTCTTCCTACAGTAGCTCTTTGTTAAGCACCAGCTATATGCCATTGTCCTGGGCCAGCCTTCATATGGTCATGGCTCAACACATTATAATTTGGCAAGTATGGAATTTGCAGTCAATACCTGGCTTTAGCTTCAGTTCCTCTTTTCACCAGCATGCAACCCTAGGCAAGTCATTTTCCTTCTCCGAGTTCCCATCTCCTCACCTGTACATGGAGAGAACACTTACAAATCGTTGTGGTGACTCAAATGAGATCACACACCTCACACAGTGCCTGGCTCAGTGAATGAGTTAATGCATTCATTCTTTCCTTCCTCCTTCTTATATGTCTGCATCAATTACATGTGCTAAGTACCAAAGGCAGCTCACAGATGGGGAACTTTTGAATCTCTTCTCATTGTTGCCTAAACCAGTACGAATATTGTCCTTCATACCAACTGAGTGAATACTAATCACATTGGGTGCCCTTCACTCCGGCTGATACAGTTCGCCATTTCTGTCCTCTGTCTCTGTGGCAACTCAGCTCTGGCTACTAATTCACCCAGGAGGCTTTTGAAAATATCAATACTCAGGCCTTACTACGGAAGATTCTAAAAGGCAGCCAGGAATGAAAACCACTGGTTCTTTCCCAATGGCTTATTTTTTGTCTGAAGAGGCTGAAGCTCAGAGAGGTTAAGTGATGTGCTCTGGGGCAATCAGCTCCTACCAGAGCCTGGCTAGGAGTCTAAGCTAGTGGTCCTGGTTCCTGGCACAGCCCTCTCCCCATTATGCTGTGTTCTCTCTCATCGCCTTGACTCTTTCTAAGCCAAGTTGGCTTGTCTGTTTCAAAGAATGAATGAGACTTGAGTAGGAGTCCCAAGAATTGACCTCCACAAATCAGAGAGAGCAGGTTTCTCTAAGCTTGTCTCAGAATGTCATAGAACATCTTTATTCCACAGATAATTCCTGATACATATGCCATGCCCAGGGCTCTGGGCTGAGCCTGATGATGCAGTGAGAATGAAACATAGTGCCTCTCCTTGAGAAGCTCATGGCTGGTTCTGAAGAGGAAGGCAGACAAGTAAGGAACTGGCCAACTATTAATAAAACACCCCATCATAAATATTGGGGTGGGCATGAGCTTGCGTTGCTATGGGAGCCCAGAGGAAGTCCCCGACCCTGGAGGGAGGGGGTAGGAGGCTGGCAGAGAAGGCTCTACTAGGGAAGCAACACTTCAGCTGAGTTTAGAGAACAAGGAGGAGTTTGCTGAGGAAAGTGGAAGAGGGTAATGCATGAACTCAGACTGGGGAATGTGAAGGTGGAGGAGGTGCAGCAGTGTGAGCGTGTACAGCCTGCTGCACATGCGGGGTGAGGCAAGGTGCGGGGAACATGCATGGTGAGGTGAGAGGGGAGGCTGGGCGGTGGGTGGGGGTGAGTTATCCAAAGGCTGGTGCATGTCTAGCTGAAAAACTGAACTTCACGCTGTAGGGGCCAATGAAGGACATTGTGCAGAAGGATGTCTGGTCAAGTGCTGTAAAGATGGCTCTGATGGCCATGTGGAGGCTGCATTGGAGGGAAAGACCAAAGGCAGGAGGGTTATCAAGAGAGAAATGCTGGGGTCTGAACTAGTGCAAAGGTTCGGGGGTGCAGAGGACCTGGAGGAACCTTGATGTGGAGTAAAACAGGTTGGAGAGAGATTTTGTTTTAAAGATATTGTGATTGATTAGGTGAAGAAGACAGAAGATGTAGGAGTCAAAGATGACCCCCAGGCTTCTGGCTTGACAAGTGGGTAAATGCTGGAGCCAAATGCCAGGGCAGAATTCTTCTCTTTTCCTCTGATCTTAGTCATTTCAGGCTGCCATAAAAAAATACTATAGATTTAAACAACCAAAATTCACTTTATCATAATTCTGGAGACTGAAAGTCCATCACGGTGTCAGCATGATTGGTTTCTGGGCAAGGGCTCTCCTGGCTTGCAGACAGCCACCTGCTTCCCGTGTGCTCACGTGGCCTTTCCTCAGTGCTCATACTTGGGAGAGAGCGAGCAAAACCCTCTGATGTCTCTTATTATAAGAGCCCTAATCCCATCGGATCAGGACCCCACCCTCATGACCTCATCTGACCCTAATCACTCTCAAAGGCTCCGCCTCCAAATATCATCGACTGGGGGTTAGGACTTCAACATATGAATTTTGGGGAAATGCAAGAATTCAGCCCATAGCACTTCCAGGTTGAGAAGAGAGAAATAGTGGTGCCAAAAGGCCTAGCCATCTTCCTGTTCCAATAGATTTGAGCCTCTTGGACAATTTGAGGAGGAGGCTTGCAAGCATGTTTGTTTACATTCGTTCCTCTTTCCTTCGATCCCTGGTGGGGAAGTAGTGGAAGATGAACCTCAGTAGATGAATTAGGGCTAAGCCATGAGTTAATAGTGAAGACTTTTCAGATGCAAGCATGAAAAACTAGGTTTCTGAGGACCCAATCACAGTGAGGCCTTGAACTAGAAACTGGGATGTCAGCGAATCTAAGGCGCCCCTGCCCTCAAGAACCTCCCTATTTTGTAGACACAGGGGGAGCTTTCACAGGCGGTTAGTTAGCCCTCTGGGCTCTGGTCTCAGGCCATGAACATCTGGCCTCTGAATATGAAGGTCTTTAGGGATGCCCCCACCTCTCTCCTTCTCTGCAGGACTCACCTGCTTCTCCTTCCTCGGACAGGGGACGGACCGCTTACCTGACTCCTAAGTGGCTTGCTGGGATGAATCATGTCGCAATTCTCTAAGATGGTTTATTTGTTGGAAAGAGCTTTTTCTTTGATCTCCTGGCTTAGAATGTATAGGTTTTGCCCGGTTAATCATGTAGCTGGTGTCAGGCTTTGTCAGTCTTTATTTCTTTGAGGCTACCTGGCATTCAAAGGGTTTGGGCATTGGCCCTCTAGCCAACACGGTTTGACTTCAACGGCAACTGGAGCCTGAATCTTTTCTCCAGCTCTTTGATGATAATTGATCAGTCTAGAAGGCCAGGCAAAGGTGAGACTTTCTAAGTTGGCCCTCACATCTAAGGGTGATTTAAGGGATGGGCCTTTAAAAAGGACAAACTCTCCTCTCCTGGGCCACCCCTCATGGTTAAAAGAACCATCCCAATAAACTTTATTTTAACTTAGTGCTTTCCATTTAGAAAGCACATTTGTTCTGCCACTTTAACCTCTCCAATCAGCCTCAGGAGGTAGAAAGAGTGAGGTAAATGGACTTAATTTTGTAAAAGAGAAATTCTAACACTGGGCAAAGGACTTAGTCAATATCTGGGGGGGTAGGAGTTGCACAGGGAGCTAACACACACCGAGTGTCTGCTGGGTGTCAGACTCTGCATACACTAACACATTTAATCCACAACCAACCTGGTGGTGTGGATATCACTGTGCCCATTTGAAAGGTGAGGACGTTGAGTCATGAGAGATTTCAGCAGCTATTTCAAATTCCCCCAGCCCTTAGGTAGCTGAGCCAACATTGACCTCCTAGTCTTCCACTCAGTCTGTTATGTTGTTTAAACTCCTTACACTTGACCGTAGGAGGATGGTAGTACGGTATGAATGCTGAGTCGGATTTGGGGTAAGAAGTACCACAAAAGGAAAAACGGGCCCTCTCCCCTGTTGACAGATCGATTTGGAAATTTGTGCTCCTTTATGTATC
Organism: Propithecus coquereli; assembly: GCF_000956105.1. Classification (NCBI taxonomy): domain Eukaryota; kingdom Metazoa; phylum Chordata; class Mammalia; order Primates; family Indriidae; genus Propithecus; species Propithecus coquereli. The sequence goes on from NW_012137192.1 coordinate 4,370,791, forward strand.
AAATGGAAAAAGACACAGAGATATGAACCAGCAGTCTGTGTGCCTCCATCAGACGTCTGAGCCAAGATTCCCAGGCTTGACTGCACTGCCCAGGACCACGGGCCAGGGTGGCAGACCCCACGTGAAGCAGGCCACGTTTGCTTGGGCTTAGTGTTCATCCTCCTCTTCTGACACGTTCTGCGGTCTGCCGAGGGGCGGGGGCCTCCACAGCGAAGGACAGCGAAGCCACCACAGCCCCAATCCTCCTCAGTTCCTGGTCTCAGCAACCCGAGCTCGGCCTCTCAGGCTGACAGAAATTTTAATCCAAATAAACTGACAGAGCATTTGCTAAGTCCAAAGACATGCAGGCTCAAGGTCACTGGACAGGAAGAGATTTTTCTGAAAATGAAAAGAATGGGACAAAGGCTTTTTTCACCTCAGCAGGCTCTGGCCGCCCTTCCTCACACTCCCTTCTGGAACCTGTAGTGTTCGCTCAGGGTTATTTGTGGGGTCACCGGGTTTCAGCTCTGATTGACAGTGACAGGAGAGGAGCTAGGGCTCCTGTCGGCCAGGAGCTCAGGGCACTATCTCATTTAATCTCCATCTAACTCCTCCGTGAAGTGGCTGTTTTACATTTCACAGGTGAGGAAACCAAGGCTCTGAGAGGTGCAGTATTTTGCCTAAGGTAACTGGCTACACTTGCATTTGAGCCTGCATCTAGTTGGCTGCTAAACCTGTGCTCTTCCTACCATTCCACACAGCCCACACACACACAACACTTTCTAAGGCTCCTAAAGCTTATCCTAGTCTGCTGTCGGTTGTGGCTTCTTAGATCCAAACCGTTCTTCTCCAGTAGAAATGAGCAGTTTAAGGGCAATGACCTTCTTGCTCAACCCTCCATCCCCCACCAGACCCAGCAAGAGGCCTTGCAAATAGCAAGTGCCCAATAATACCAAATTCAACACTTAAATGAACATGTGCTCTACGGTTGGTTCTACGCACTGGCCAAAGCCTGCTGGCCATGACTAGCATTGTCTTTTACCCAAGCTGGCTGACTCTCCCTCTCCAGCTAGATATCTTGCCCATCCTCTCGGGAAATGGAATCATCATTCAAGCAGCGAACTTCTCCATCCTAAAAAGGCTTCAACCAGAAGAGCATAGGGAAGCTAGGTTATCGGGGCAGGTTATATAGGGCAGTGATTCTTCAGACTCTGTAAATTCCCAAATCCATGTTTTAGGGTCTGTTTTCAATCTTCAGGCATTGTAGGCATCTCCTGGGGCCATAAGAAGAATGCTCTAATTTCAGGACAGGATATAGCCAAGAGCCAACTTGGCAAGGGCCAGAGGGATATAAATTCAGAGCGACAACTTAAGGAACATGGTTTTAATAGAAACATACTTTTATTTCTTTTCCAATCACATGTCGACTGTCGGTTTGCATGGGGAGCCCCGGGCTCAAATGAGAGTTGTCAGAATTGGTGATCGAGGGGCTCTGCCTTCCCCCTAAAGCTCCCCTGTCCCACAGATGACAACTATGAGAGATCACTTGGGTAGCTGGGGACTTTGTGAAGTCAGCAATTACAAAGCAGCCAGAGCAAATGTAGGCATGGTTTGCTTTATGCCGTGGGGTGTAGTTCTGACAAAATTCACTGAAGAAAATGTTAACGAATCCCTGGACTATGTTGGGTACATGTGAGGCGGCAAGGTTTCAGAGGTGAGGGAGACACCTCCGTTAGGAGCTTCTTGTCCAAGCAAGGAGAGAAATGTGTGAAGAATGTCCTTGCAGCTGGTTTCTGAGTACAAAAATGCAGTTAGATAGAAGGAATAAGTGCTAGTATTTGATAGTACAACAGGGAAATTACAATTAACAAGAATTTACCGTATATTTCAAAACAGCTAGAAGGGAAGAATTGTAATATTCCCAACACAAAGCAAAAAGTATATGTTTGAGGTGGTGGCTGTTCCAATTACCCTGATTCAATCATCACACATTGTATACAAGAATCCAAATATCACATGTACCTATAAATATGTACAACTATGATGTATCAATATTTAAAAAAACTCTACAATTGCAATTCTTAAATATAGTAATAACAGAATGAACACAGATAATGAACTTAATGCAGCAGAAATCAAATATAATAACAAAATAAGGTGTGATATGGTTTCAAACTGTTTTTAGGCAATTGGTCTAATTTCTCATCTTACTGCTCCTATATATTCCTTAAGGAGAGAAGTCATTGCTGAAATGTCATTGCTGAGAATGTCATTGAATAAGAGAAAAAATAAAATTTAAAATTAGGTTAGCATTTCAGAATATCAGATACTTTTGTGAGTGTGTGAGAGAGAGCACAGGATAAGTGTTAGGAACAAAGGCTCTGGGGCCAGGCTACTGGGTTCAGATCCTAATGTTGCCACTTACTGTGTGACTAACCAATTGCTTAACTTCTCTGTGTCCCAGGTTCCTCATCTGTGCAAAGGGGAAAGTGATGGTGCCTGTTTTGTGCATTACTGTGAGAATGAAATAAGTTGATAAGGATAAAGCATTTGTAAATGCAACACAGAACCTGGGTTGGATCTTGAAATAGAAAGAGAACATTGATGAAAAACTCATAAATTCCAAATAAAACCTGTAGTTTAGTTAACTAAAAAAAGAATGACCTCACATTAGAAGTATTGCATGTGTCACAACAGACATTTCTGGGTATGCGGTGGAGAGTGGAAAGAAGGCAATTTCACAGAGAATGCCCAGAAGGCTGAAGAGGGGTTTGCTGGATGAACATGGGGAAAAGATCATCCCAGGAAGATGGAGGCCTACAGAGAGGACGGAGCTTTTGGGGGAACGAACATAAAACAGTTTGGGCCAGGACCAAAGTTGTGTTTGCAGACGTGGTAGAGAAGCAGGTGACGCCCTTGGAGAATGAGATGGAGACAGATCACGCATGACCTCGTGCTCCACACGAAGAAGCTCAGACTGTCAACCGCATGGGAGTGACGCAGTCGGAGGTGCACAGTGGACCAATGGCCTTGGCTGCAGCATGGTGGATGGAGGAGACTGGGATCCAGGAGACAGAGAGACCAGAAATGGGGCTGATATGGTGGTGAGGGCCCAAACCAGGGCAGGAAAGCGGGGCTGAACAAGGAGGAAGGACGAGGCAGATGTTAATAGCGAAGAGGCATTCTCGGGAGACTGCTGTGACGTCACCCTGCAGGAGGTCAGCTGGTGCCTACCAAAGACCTTTCCAGGGACCAGGACCTCAGGATGGATTGCTGCCCTTACTGTGAGATGTTTGGTAAAGACAGATGCAGAGTTTCAGAAAGAAACAGATGCTCACATGCATACAGGGGTTTACTGTCCCCAGGGCTCTTTCCTGCGTGTCATCTTCTTTAACGTTACAGCAGTCCTGAGAGGCACACGTTGCTATTGTTTAAAATTATGCTTTTGTTTTTCTGATTACAAATATTATACAGACAATCATTGTAGAATGCTGGAAATACTTTGGAAAAAAAAAAGGAGTAAGAAATGAGAATTGCCCTAGTACCCTGACTGATAATTACTATTACTATGTTGGTGAATCAGTTGCTTATAGCACAATGCTAAGTAAACAAAAAATACAAAGTTATCTTTCAATCCCAATTTTATGACAACAAGATATATTTTTCTAGCATGTGTTACAGTAACAAAATTGGGTTTGACATATAGATGTTTTGTATTCTTTTTTTCTTTTTTAGAATTAGATTACAACCATTTTCTATGCTAATAAATCAAATTTGCAAGCCTAATTTTTCCTTGCTACATAGTATTCTGACATACAGGTATGCTATACTTTATTAATACTATTATCTATGGATAGATGTTAATGGACATCAAGTTATTTTCAACTTTTGCTCTCCTGAATAATACTTTCCTGAATACCCTTTGACATACATTTTCCCCCTTACATTTCTTAGTATTTCCTTAAAATAAATTCCCAGAAGTAAAATTTCTCGGTTAAAAGATATGTACATTTCAAAGACTTGGTATTTCCTGGAATTATTTATTCCAATGCAACATGCCTACTCACAGCCTGTATTACCTACCTTTAGCAGTACTGATCACTGTCTTTGAAAACATATTTGTCAATCTGATCAGCATAAAACTCTATCTCATTATTGGGTTAATTAGTGTGTCCTTATTGCCAGTGTGGTTGACTCCTCATTCTTGTTTTATAGATGTGTTTTAGTGGCTTGCTCTGCCCACAGATGCAGCAGGTGGCTGAGAGTGGACTGCAAGCAGCTCAAGTGGACTCCTCGGGCAGTGCTCTTCCCACTACATGCTTGCAAAGAGTTGCCTCGATTTCTCTGTGTTGACAGCATTGGGCTTGTACCCTAGGTTTCCTTTCACTGGGGTCACACCCTCAGGAGCTCACTGCCCTGGGTGTCAAGGAAAGAGTGTGCCTTTCCTCCTGAGGGGAGGCAGCTCCTTCAATCTCTCAGAGGACCCAGCTGGGGACAGCTCATGCTGTGCTCTGCGTGGAGGCCACAGGTATGGTATGTGCTTGGGTGGCTGGTCCCGCCTCAGGGAACCCCTGGATGAAAAATGATACAAGGAAAGGAACATTGTGTTCTTTCTAGAAGGAAAGCCTGTCAGTCTTCTGCTTTACCATGGCCTCCTCACTGATTTTAGGATCTGGTCCAGGCTTTGTTCATTTAGCCCTCAAGTCCCTGAGAACCTGGCCTGGCCTCCATCCACCATAGGGTCTGTGCCATGGCGTCTCATTCCAGCATCACCGCATGCTTTCCTAGAATCTGCCTCCTTCTTGTCTTTCAAGCCTCAGCTTCAAAGTCACTTTCAAGAATCTGTCTGCCTTTTCCATGCTACCTCAGCCCTGTGTGCTTGCTCCATCTAGAATCCTCACCTGGGGTAGGATTGGCATTTATGTGCCTGCCTCCCTTCTTAAGGGAAGGGGACTTGTCTTCCTCTTCCCTGAGCTGAGCACATGCACAGGCCCTGGCGAGGTGCATAGGCTGGAAGAATGTTGGAAGTCCCACAGAGAACCTACAAGATTCTATTTGAGGTTGGCCACAGATTCCTTCATTCACACAGAGAGTATTCCTTGAAGGGCCAGCCTGCCACCTGATAAGCAAAACAGACGTGACACCTGTCCTCACAGAGCTTTAGGGCTGGCTGTGTCCATCAGACCTGCCTTTGTTCCTCCCTAAGGACAAACCAGGAATATCCAGTCCCAGTAGGGCTGTGCTCATGGGGACACTTTGCAGCCACACCCCTCCCTACAACCATCATTGAGGCAAGAGCAGGGCCAGCTTTACAGGTTTCAATCATTCCTATTTGTTCCATAAGACTGTTACTGAACGTCCTCTGTGTCCCAGGTTCCTGTGCTGGTGCTGGAGCCAGAAATACAGAAGATGTAGCTCTTGATTTTTAAGACCCTCTCCTGGAGGGAAAGATGGACCAATCATCAGACAGCTGGGGACATCTGGGATAAGTGAAGAGCTGCAAAGTACTGTGGGAGCTCAGAGGAGACAGTGATGTCCTCCCCAGGGGCCCAGAGAAGGAATCCCAGAGAAGCAAAAAGGGTGGCAGGGAAAACTTGGTGTTGGTAGGAAAGAGAAGGGAAAAGGCATTTCAGATTGAAGAACTGTGTGTGCAAAAGCACAAGTTGGGGTGAGAGAAGGAGCGTGTTTGTATCCATTGCTTCATTTGGGCTCTGCAATAACCCAGTGAGGTTGTCTGTAGAGACCCTTATGCCCATTCTATGGGCAGAGCCACTGAGGCCATAGAAGGATAAACAGATTGTGTGCAGGAAGGACCTCATCTGTGTCTTCTGACACTAAATCAATGGCTCTATTGCACCACTCAGCAAACAGTGACTGTGTTTTTCTCCAATACCCAGCATTGTGTCCAATGAGGATGAAAAGGAGCATAATATCAAAGCTCGGCTCTTGCAGAGCTTGCATGTAGGCTAAAAATTGATAATGTCAAGGGGCAAATGTTGGAATAAGGGCCCATACAAATGGCCTGGGAGCACAGCAGAGGTATGTGCCAGAGAAATGTCCTTAGCTCTGGTTAATATTTGCTACCAACGATTTGGACAAAGACATATAAAGTCTGCTTATCATATCTGTGGTTGACACACAGCTGGGAGGGATAGAAAATATGATTGATGACAAAATCAAACTTCTAAATGATCTCAGTTGGCTGGAACTATGAGCCAAACACTGCGAGATGAAATGCAGCAGGGGTACACGTGAGGGCCGGCACTTCCCTCTAAATAATCAATTGCACCAGGACAGGAAAGGGAGCCTGGCGAGCCCCTTGGGCATAAGAGAGGGATCTAGGGACTTCACCAGGCCTTAAGTCTAACCTGCACCAAGTATTTAAATCAAAAGTGTAACAAACTAGCACACCTTTGGTCTGCATGAGATTATACTCATAATTGTGGTGTGCATTTAATGGAATAGTTTATGATTTACCTTGGAGACGATTTAATGGGTGTTTTATGAATCACTTTGGGTAGGGAATGATGCTGGAAGGACAGCATCTTCAGAGGAAGGAGGAAGTTAGTTATGCATTTGCTCATCTGGGCAACGGTCTCTGTGCACCTACCATATGCCAGGCTGGTGCCAGGTCTTGAACATCATGGACTATTGGCCTAGGAAGCCCTGGGACCTTGCAGAAGGACTCGTGCTTAAACTCCGCCACTTATGAGTTGTGTGGAAGGAACTCGAAGGAAGTCATGGAGGCTTGGTAGGCTTCAGTTTCCTTATTTATGAAATAGGAGCAATCATTTCACTCTGATAGGGTCTTGTAAGTAATGAAGAAGATCATGTATGCAGAATGATGGGAACAGGACTTGTCCTGAAGCTCATATTTAAAAAATGATGCTTACTCTTACTATCCAGGCAAACCCAGGGACATCTATAAATGGGCAGTAGGATCCCAGGTCCTGTGGTCTTGGATTTAGGGTCAGGCGATTAGTCTTCAAGCGGGTTTCAAGAAAGGATGGTTATTAACATGCTTCTTTAGTAACACATTAAAGAACAAAATCTAGCATCAGGTCAAATACTATTATAATTTTGAAGTTGTGATGAACATAAATGCTACTCTAAGATATCTTCAACAAAATTGTGTTATAAAAATATCTGTGATTTTTCCTGTTACAGAGCCAAGGTACTACTAATATTACTGTGGTTTGTTGTCTACATTCATACTTGAAGAAAATGCTCGATTCAAGTTTGGGGTCAGTGAGGATTTTGTTTTCTTTTTAATTTCCTATCCCTGAATTCTACCCACTGACATTTTTAGGGATCTGTGCACCCCAGTTTAAGAACCTCTGCCAGTCACACTTATGCTAGTTTTTCTAAATATTATTGGTGTGTTTTTCCTGCATTTATTCTGTTTTCTCCATCTGGAATGATCTCTATAGCCTCTTTCTAAAAATCCAAATTCTACCCATCCAGATGTCATCTCTTCCAAAAGCGTTCCTTGAGTTTTCCAGGGCATAATCATCTCTCCACCATCTAACGTTCCATAGCTCTGCACCTGTTATCTCTGATGGCTCTTGTCATGTGCCTCTTGTACGGTGGTGATATAAACATTAATATTCGTACTATCCTTGTTTTATCTGCCCACTAGACTGTGAATTGGTTGCAGACTACATCTCTGTTTGATTCTGCTCTATTTCTCTTAACGTGCTTTCAAATGCGGGTGTCAACCATGACCCCCAAACCTAGTATATTCGGAATCAATCGAGTTTCATTTTCCTCAATATAGGACTCAGAAAATGTCACCAGAGTTCCTAAATAGCTCCTGTCAAATTCAAATCTCCACTGTTCCCTGAATCTATTATACTTCCTTAACCTGAGACCTCCTGCCTCCTTCACTTAACCAACTCTGTTCCTTCCAACTAGAATGTCTTCCTTCTTATCCCATGTTTGCCTGTCAAATCTTTCAAATGTAACTGCCAAAAGAAGCCTTCTCTGTGCTCTGTCCCCAACTGACTATGATCTATAAGCCCACATAGCACATTGCCATTGCCTCTTAGCATCACATTCTGCCTTATTGTTCACTTATCTGCATATTTCTCTTTCTTCCCTTCCCGTTAGACAGACTGACAGCTACATGACAGCAGGAACTAATGACTTTCTCTCTTCCTCCTGTTCCTAGCGCAGCTAATAAATATGGGATGAGTTGAATGGACACTTCTCCCTAGTTCCTCTGACTCAAACAACCCACGCAAAATTTCTTGGTCTTAAATTTCAGCAAGAAACCTCAAAAAAATCAAATGTCACCTCCTGCTTCCTGTCTTCCTACTGTGGACTTGGGACAAGCCTGAAATGACCTTGTCAGAATTGGTTTTTCTTGGCTGAAGCCATGACAAGACTTGAGATGTGGGTGGAAGGAAAAAAAGTAAAGTCCAGTTTTCAAATCTTAAAAACAGTAAGTGTTGGCATGGGCTTTTCTGAGGTTTGCAATGAAAACGTGTTCACTCCCACTGTATTTATTAAGCAAGCTTTTTCCTTCTATAAGGCAACACAGCATGGAGATGAAGAACCCAGGGCTAGACAAGGCAGTTGCCCTGGCTACCTGTTAACTGCAGATGGATATATGAACAGCTTAGCTCAGCATTCAAGGTTCTTTGTGGTCTTCACCCAACCTGCTGTTATAGACTAGTCCTCCTCCTCCTTTCCGCAGCTCGGCAACATTGTCTCAGCACAGGCCCGCCAACATTTGTCATGCCCTGCGCTGCATCGGAAAACTGGAAATTCATTGGAAATACCAGGATGGAAAAGACTAAGACCATCCCTTTGAGAGGGACAATATTTGCTGGTTCTCAACAAGAGAAAGGGAGAAGGCAGACACGGGTAAGACTCTGGATCACACTGCAGAAAACAGTGATGTCAGAACAGAACTGGGGTTGATTGTTGTAGATCCTGTAGATGCCAAGTATATTTATATTTATTTTTTAGTGATTATAATCCCATTTTATAAAATTGTAGCTTTTGTTTTAAAATAATCTTTGTCAAATTATTTAATCTCTCCAAGCCATGGCTTATTCATCTTTAAAACGAGTGCTAGCATGCTTAGTAGCTCTTTCAAAAAGTGTTTTGCAGCAATAGTGGATAAAAAGTGCTTTGCAAATTATCAGATATTGTTTTCTTTTCACCAGTTTTCATATGCATTATAGAAAGCAGTGTTAGATCAGCCCTAGGGAAAAGGAGTGGTACAAGACAACCAGGACCTCTTCCAAGTCATGTCCACAAATCACTTGGTGACCCCACATAGATCATTTTATTTTTTGTATCCCTAGTGCCAGATTAGAAGACAGGGAAGATTGTATCTGCCTTATATCCATCTGTTCCAAAGACAGAGAAGACGATTTAGAGTCCAAAGACAGTGAGCACCCACGGGAAATAGAAGGCAAGGTTTGTCATTCCCTCCCTCTCTTTCTTTTTCCCCTTCTTTTTTATTTTTAAACTTTGCCAAAGACAGTTTTTCATAATTTTTTAAAATTTTCTAAGACTGACAATGCCCTTAGCCTGGAAAACAAGAGTCCTTAACTGCTAGAAGGACCTGGTTTTTATTTCAGACTTGGAGAAGTATAACAAATAGGTTAAGGTCAAAAGATGTATTTGGACCTGAGATGCGAGTAAGTACAGCCCTGAGCAGACGCAGTGGAAAGAACATCAGAATTGGGGTCAGAACGCCTGGGTTTAAATTCCTGTTCTGTTTTTCATCGGCTATTTGACATTGAACAAATGAATTCTCTTATCTGGTTCTTAATTTTCTTGAAGGTAAAAATACTAATAGGAATAGCACCATGTATTTTGTAGAATTTCCTGTCCACAGTATATGGACTGTGTATCTACTCAGTATTGCTGAGTTTGCTCTTGGTGTAACTCATGAATTTGGAAAATATCATGTAGAAAGCTACGTAAGCCTTATAAATCTTTATTGATGCCCAAAGGAAAAACATCTCTGCATTTTCTTCCCTGTTCACTCACTCCCATGGTGATCTTACAGTGTTTTGTGATCTTAAATACTATCCATATGTTTATGATTCTCACCTACCTGGATGCTCTACATCTCCACTTGAATGTCCAGTAAACATCTCTAACTTATCACAACACTGAACTCCTGATCTCCTCTTCCCAACCTACTTCGTCTACAATTATCCCCATTTCTGTGAATAGCAACTTCCTCCAGTTGCTTAGGCTCAGAACCTTGGAGTCTTCCTTGACACGCCCTCCCCACTCCCCAACACATGGTCAAATCCTGGCGTCCCTCCCTACTTTCATAACATATTTCAGAGCCCCACACTACTCACCACCTCCAATATTATCCCCCATCCAAGACCCCTTTTGCTCTCACCTGGATTCTTTCAAAAGCTTCTTGATTAGTCTCTGTGTCTGCATTTGCTCACATAGAATCTTCTCAACATGGCAGCCAGTGCCGTTCTATTAAAAAAAAATAAACAAGTCTGATCTTGTCACTCTTGCGTTCAAAACCTTTCAAAGACTTTCCACTCAAACAGAGTTGAGTCCAAGTTTTTACCATAGCCCCCAGGCCTGCATGGCTCCCCGACATCTGGCTCCCTAGTGTCTGCTATCCCTGTGTCCCCTGCCCTCTCCTGATCAGTACTTTTGCTCCAGTGGTCTCCTCTGCTCCCACCTAGCCCCACGTCTTGCTCTCTCGCCTCCTTCAATCTTTGCTCAAACGTCACCTTCCCAGACCACCCCATGTAAAACTGCACCCCTAATCCCTGCCTCCCCATCCTCCTTCCCTGCTTTATTTTTATCCACAGCATTTTCATCCTCCAATGTTTTGGAAGAAACATGTTTTACTTAGAACTAGAATTTAAACCTTGTGAAAACAGGCTATTTTTATTGCAAGATTCATTAATTTATTTCTTTGTAACTGTGCCTGGCCCCTCGTAGGCACTTGATAAATATTTGTTGAATGAATGAATGAATGCATGAATGAAGTATTCAACTAGATATGAGGAGCAGCAGCTCATATACTCTTCACAATAACCATTGGTTACATTATCTCCATTTCAAGGACTAATAAACCAAAGCTCTAAGAAATTAAATAATTTGCTTGTGTTGACAACCCTAGTTGTATTTATTGTGAGATTCAAATTGAGTCTCAAAGTCTTCAAATCCATGCTCTTCCTATTATGCTAAAAAACATGATACATTTGAAAAGGATCCTAAAATTTATGTTTAATTTTTTAAACATAATTTCTGGACTACTCTCCTTGCATAGCTCCTTTAGGCTCTTGCTTGCTATCGGGATGGTAGGTAGGAGAACGTTCTGTGCTCATCCTGGAGAGATCTCCTGTGTGCGTGCTGAGTCTCAGCTCTGTTCCCAGACGGTCCTCTCTGCTCCCTCCCCACTAGGGCATGAAAGTGTGGAAACCAGGCTGGGGAGGGCTAGTGCTTCACGCAAACCTCTCTGCTGGGAATGAGTCCCTTGGCTTCAAGGCCTGACTCCCTGAAGACTCCTCCATGGTCAGGCAGGCTTCTGTCTCTAGTCTCTTGAAACCATTTTTGTCTTCCTTTCACACAGCTTTTGTCTTCTCTTAGCTTGATGTTGCATCTGGCTACCTAGGCCATGTCGGCTATTTTTACTGACAGCAGCCACCATCTCAGATGGTCCGTATTACCACAAACTGTTACCTTCATTGAGACCAGTCTGCAACAAGTAGGTGGCCGACAACAAGGACATCAGGTCTGAGAGGCCACTCACGGGGCTCCCAGGATTTGCCTTGGCAGGTGTGTTGGTCTCGATGAATGTCCTTTAAAGCCAAATTGGGTTGGACAAAATGCTGATTGATTACTCAGGTATTTTTTCTCTTTTTCCTCCATGTTCATTTTAGTACATTTTCACGGGGGTCAAGTTCAAAGGCAGGCTGCTTTTTATAGAGAGACAAATTTGAGTTTTGTTTCTTTTCGTTTTTGGAGCCTGCTTCATGATGATGTCACCATGGGATGTGACAAACAATGACATGCAGTTGTCAGTGCAGAGTATATCGGTTTATGGTGGGATGAAGTGAATTCTGACTATTCCCCTTTTGAAAAGATGGTCAGAGACCTTCAGGGCTTCAATACTATTGCTACTTCCTTCTCTATGTAAAACACTGTCATTCACAAAACAGTTTCAAATGCATTGTCTTATTTGAGTCTCGCAATGTTGCTAAGGAAATTAGGCTTTTCATTTTCATTTTACAGGAGAAGAAACTGAAATTTCAAGGTGCCAACTGACTTTCCCAAGGCTACCTGGTTAGCAAGAGCCTGAGATGGGATTCAAGCTCATCTCCCTGGACTTCAGGCCAGAGCTCAAGCCCCAACACCACAGCTGCCTCAGTAACTCAAAACAAAACTGGGTTGGGCCCGTTCAAGGACTTAAGCTAGAAACTCACAATGGGGCTTGATGGGGCATGTTGCATCGAAACTGGAAGTTGGCATTGAGACCCAGGCTCGCTGTGGCACTGTAAAGCTGCTGTCATGCCAGCTGGATGACAATGAAATGGATGAGAACAAAGGGCTTCTTCCTGCAGTGTGCAGTGTCTCCTTACCAAGGCCCAGGAGCTATTGTAATGCCCCGAGCATAAACCTCCCAGAGCAGTGGGTGGGTGAAAAGGAGAGTTCAGAGCGGAGAAGGAGATTGGAAGTGAGCAGGAGTCTTCTGATACCCTCCCACCCTGGCCACTTGTGATTCAGAACCTTCCTACCAGGCCCTAAATCCAATGACAGGTGTCCTTCTGAGAAGAGGAGAGAACTCAGAGGCACACAGGAAGAAGATGGTAACGTGAAAACGGAGGCAGAGATTGGAGTGAGCAGCCCAAGCCAAGCTATGCTGCCAGCCACTGGAATCTGGAAAGTTCGATTGGACTGGCCATTTGTTTGTACCAGAGCTGATATGTTTTTTGAAGAGTCTCAATTTCTCTGTCAGCCATAGTTCAAAGTTCAATTTTGTTCACAAGGAGTCTTATTGCTTGCTCGGAACAGAATTTATCAAACGTGAATTTGATAAATGCTCAGAGTACAGGCTTAACTCTTTGTAGGTGTGTGATTTTGACAAGTTCAACTGAATTTTCTGCATTTTACACATGGGTAATATTACTCAATAATACCCACCTCATAGAGTGGTTATAGAATATAATGATAATGAAAATGACAATCATGACAGTAAAAATGATAATAGGCAATGTGTATTTTAGGTTTGCTATGTGCCATGCACTGGGCTAAAGGTTTTCTTTGGATTATTATTTTTTAATCCTTCTAATGCATACACACACACAGAGAGATCCATATATATATACACACATATATATATGAACCTATATGTTATCACATATGATGAAAGTATTTAGTACTTTTTCAAGGCAAGAATAAGGAGAAAGGAGTAGCACGGGCCCTATATGCCCCTTTTATCAAAAACATTAAAATTTCCCTGGGAGCCAAAAGAAATATGGAGAAAGAGTGATCTATAGCATAATTCACTGTGGTATCATTTATGGAATCAAAAAACCAGAAACAACTTAGGTGCTCAGTGAAAGGGACTACATAAGTACTTGTTACATTTTTACAATAGAAAATTAGGCAGACAATAAAATATTTTAAAAGCTCATTTAAGTTTTGAAGTGAAGAAATCAAGACACAAAACTGTTTGATTGTAATTGCAATATAGAAAAAATATGTAATCAGGGAAATGCAAATTAAAACCACAATGAGATATCACTTATCTCCAGTGAGACTGGCCATTATCAAGAAGTCCCAAAACAATAAATGTTGGCGTGGATGCGGAGAGATAGGAACATTCATGCACTGTTGGTGGGATTGCAAACTAGTGCAACCTCTGTGGAAAGCAATATGGAGATATCTTAAAGAGATACAAGTAGAAGTACCATTCGATCCAGCAATCCCATT
>NW_012137192.1:4385167-4393272 GCF_000956105.1 Propithecus coquereli
GGACCTGGGGGGTAGGGGGGGTAAGGGCAACATACGTAACCTAAACATCTGTACCCCCATAATATGCTGAAATAAAAAAAAAGATGTAAACAAAAAGGCCAAAATATAGAACCAAAAGGGCCAGACCTCCCCAAAAAAAATATGTAGGTGTATCAAAACAAAGACTGAAAGGAACTATGCCAGGATCATCCGTTTTCCTTTACTTTCTTCCTTTCTTCTTTGCCTCCTCCACTTCTTTCCTAATGAGAAGGTTTGTGTAATAAGAAACTACTTATTCTTCTACTTTGCTCCTTCATTCCCACCTCCACTGCCCGCCAACCTTCACTCTCTCATGTCTGACTCTGACCCTGGACCCACACAGTGAGCTTCCAGGGCAAGTCAGATTATTCACCCTCTAGGCTGATTTTGGTACTGTGACGTATGCCCCACTTTTCACCTGTTGTCCAGGAATAATTATTATTTCCCCTTTTGCCATTCTGAAGTCCTCAGTGTAAATGAGAAATTATGCAATCAGCCTAAACATGGAGAATGGATATGGAGTCTGAATGAGGTCAGTGACGTAAAGTGCCCCAGCATACTGCAAGGCCTCTCAGCTTGCTAAGGTTACAGCACCCAGAATGTGCCATGGGGCATCCAACAGAGCAAAGGGCAGTGGGGGTAATGGAGACACAAACTCAAATTTGAGCTCCATCTCTGACAAGCTGCATGACCATCAGATCTCCAAGCTTTGGTGGCCTTTTCTGTATGTCAAGGACAATAATGCCCATCTCACTGAGGCATGGCCAGGAGTAAGCAAAGGAGTTGTAGGGGTGAGGGGAAACGTGCTCTTTACCCTGATAGTTGGTGGAACATCAACTCACAATTAAAGCAGATTAAAGAGACAGAGGTTTATTTACCATGAACGTGGGAAGAATCACAGAGTGATTATTCAATATCTCAGTAGAATCCAGATATTTTTATATATGCCTTTTAGAGGGGAGGAGGAGATGAGGAGTATGGGTAATTCTGTTTAGGGCCAATAAATGGTTGCTAGGGAGGAGTATAGATATTTGGGAGAATGAATGGATGGAGGAAATAGATTGATTTGCAAACTAACCTGAGACACAGACATTATGTTTAAAAAGATTTGAGACAGGTCTGGTTGCATTCTTTTTTTTTTTTATTTCAGCATAGTATGGGGGTACAGATGTTTAGGTTATGTATGTTGGCCTTGCCCCCCCCCGCCCCCCTCCCCACCTCAGTCCAAGTTTCAAATATGTCCATCCTTCGGGTGGTGTACATTGCACTCTTTGTGTATGCAAACACCCGTCCCCTCCTCCCTCCTCCCCTCTCCCCCCTCCCCCCTGCCCAACATCCAATAGATGTTATTCTTATATGTGCATTTATGTGTTGATCGTTTAATACCAATTTGATAGTGAGTACATGTGGTGCTTGTCTTTCCATTCTTGGGATACCTCACTTACTAGAATGCGTTCCAGCTCTATCCAGGAGTATACAAGAGGTGCTATATCACCATTGTTTCTTAAAGCTGAATAGTACTCCATGGTATACATATACCACATTTTATTAATCCACTCATGTATTGATGGACACTTGGGTTGTTTCCACATCTTTGCAATTGTGAATTGTGCTGCTATAAACATTCGGGTGCAGGTGTCTTTCTTATACAGTATCATTTGGTCTTTTGGGTAGATGCCCAGTAATGAATGGAAGGGAAGTCCATTTCTCTTTTGATGAGTCCATCTGGTTATGCATGTAGAGGGAAAGCCCCTTCCAAAGGCCTGTTGCCTTTAATTCAGGGAGTCCTATTTTGGGGTGCAATTTCCTGAGCTCCTTCAGAGTCCATCCTTACAAAGTGCCAAAGGTCTAGCCTCATGCCTGGCAGGCAGAAGCCAACTTATATCCCCAACTCCCCTGATTCTGATCACAAATAATTATTTAAATCAAGTATTTTAATTAATAATCAATACTCAGTAACTCAATGAATCAAATTAATTAATACTCAGATTAATCCCAGGGTTCTTCCAGGCTCTCCTAGGTGAAAAACAGCAAGTAAGCATCCTGACATCAATGTCAGGGCAAGTCAGAGAAGCAGAGTGGCAAATGGCGTACTCACATCTGATGGATATGCATGAGCCCATGCAGGGAAAAACGTGGGGGGATTAGAGATAGGCATTAAGTGGCTTTAAAAAACATGGGTGTCACTTTCATCACTCAGCAGTTCTCCAGGCATGTGGGCCATCTGCCGGGGGTTCTAATATGTACTAGATGTCTATTTGAGACTGTCTTTTTGGGAAAAGCCCAGGGAAAATTCAGAGAGGTCATTGAGAAGCCCTGTGTAAAGGGACACCCATTACAAACCTATGAGAAGCAGAGGAAATGGCCTGTGTTGATGCATCCCAGCTCTAGAGTTTGGTCTAAAACCCTGGGCCCTGCAGTATGAACTCAGTACACATGGAGGTCACAGAGCCAGTATGCTTCTGAAATGTATTGGCTCACATTCCTCTGTTGCATTTTCTTGCACAGAACCTTCTTCCTCTAGTTAGCAGAAAACTCTATTTCCCTGGAAAAGAATTTTCAAAATTTTGAGCAATCATTCAAAGAGAAGAACAGCATCAGGGTGTGGCCTTTAACATCTTCCCTTTGGTTACAGAAATCCAAGAGTCTTGGAACCTAAAGTGTGTTCAGAAGAGAACAAAAAAGATTCTGAAATCCCCAAAGCTCCCTTACCTATCAAGAGCTACTTCTAGCACGTTGCTTTGAGAAACTTGGAGTGTGAGATTGAGGAGCCCGCTGGGAACATGTAGAGGGAGAAGAAATGCTTCCATTGGGGGGGTCGTGGAGGAGAAGTAGGAACAGGGTCGTGTCCTTACTACCCAACCCTTTATGGGAATCAATATTTAGGGGGAGGGACAGTGGAATTTTCCAATAAGGATGGGGGAATCAGAACATTGCCCTGCTTATTTGCAGATAATAACAACAGCAATGATAATAACAGTAACAACGGCTAGGAGAGCTTATACCTACAGGCTCTTCATATGTGCCAAGTGGCATTCTAATTCCATTACATACATGACTACATTGAACCCTCAGAGTAACTTCAGGAAGCAAGTACTATTACACAGGCAAGTATCCCCATTTCCGAGATGAGAGAAAGGAAGCACAGAGATTTTGAAATAAATTTCCCAAGGCCACAGGCTAGGAAGTGACTGAGCTGGGTGAGTTTTATGCATAAGAAGAATGACCCAGAGTCCTGCTCTAAACCCTGAGGCCCCACTGCTTTCTGGTGATGCCACAAGCTCATACCTATTGGGACTTATGATGCGCTAGGTCCTGTTTGAAGTGCATTAGAAATATTATCTCATTTGACCTGTGATAACCATACGATGTAGTGCTATTAGTGTCCCCATTTTACACAAGAAGAAACAGAAGAAAAGAAATGTTTTAAAACTTTTATGAATTTATACCTCTAGGAAGTATCACTATGGGATTTCTACTCAGGAAGGCTGGGTCTGGGTTCCTCTTGACCTGCCTAAGCCTCAGAATTCTGCAGTGCCAGGGAGAGAAGACAGGTAGACACTGGGTCCTAACAGCGGAAGCGGGAGACACACAGGAGCCCATCTGCTACAGGAGGCAACAGCCCTGGAGAAAACTTGGTCCCTGGGTTTGAAAAAAGAACTCATCCCTGATCCCTTCTTGTCTTCATTTTCATCAGAGTCACCAGGAGCACCAGATGAGGAGCTCTCATCCTTCATCCCTCATCCATTCCCATCAAAGTCACCTAGGACACCAGAAGGACAGCACTCATCCCCCAGCCCCACTTCTCCATCCTCTTCAAGGAAGCACCAGAACAGGCTCCCAAATCACTGCTAGTCTGTAATCTCATCTTCCTGCAGCCAGACCTCCACACTGTCACCTGAGACACAAGTCCAGCCCTCTTACTTTTCAGGTGGCAAACCTTCTATGACTCCCATTGTCTAGAGCAGTAGAATGTTCTGTGATGATGGAAATCGTCTCCATATACACAACCCGGTATGATAGCCAACAGACATATGTGTTTATTGAGTCCTCAAAATAATTGCTTGTACCACTGAAAAACTAAAATTTTATTTTACTTAATTTCAATTAATTTAAATAGCTTCATGTGGTAGTAGCTACCATACTGGACAATGCAGGTTTGGAGTATAAAGTCCTAAGTCCTCAGCCTGACAATGAGACTGTTTCTAACCTGGGTACTACTTCTCATGTAGTCTAGAATGTTCTAATCCCACCTCCTTCACCTGTAGCTGCTTAAGCTTCCTGATCCAGCTAAGCTACTTTGTCCTTCCACACTTTTGCACAGCCATGGGACTAGGGCAAGCAAGAGAGGACCCAAGGGAACACAATTTAATGATGCGCTCACTTGCAGAGTCATGTGGTACAGAGTCTGGACAGCCTTTCAGTGCTCTCCCTTCTCCATCAGTCCTGGCTCACTCTTCAAGTCCCATCTCAAATGCCTCCTCCTCCAGGAAGCCTTCCCTAATGCCCCAGCCAGAAACTGGATGCCTTCCCTTCCATCTCACCCCTCTTCTTCCATAGTTCCCGTCACCTGTTTCACCATGTTCTACACTTGACCAGTTCTTTAAGACCAGGGTCATCTCTCTTTCACGTCTGTATCCTCAATGCTGTCTTGGCCAGGAAAGGTGCTCATTTAGCAAATACAAATTGAATTCATTGGGACTGACCCACAATGACAATTTTGCAAGTGTGTTTTAATTTGGGGTTAAAGCCAGGACATATAATGTCATTAAACAGAAGGGAGGGAAAGAGAAGTGATTACTCCCATGGCTTTAAGTCTAAATTCTTTTCTGAGTCCATCCAGACTTCTCCCCTACAAGGTGCCCTGACCCTTCACCCCACATCCCTCCACCTTCTCTCCCCTCCCCTTCCCTCCCTCCTTCCACCCAAACCCCAACCCCAACATGTCCTTGTCTGTTGGGCTCTGCCAGATATTGGACTCTGAGCTCCCCCTCCTGCCTCCAGTAGATAATTGGATGCTAGGGGTCCTGGCAGCAACCTTGAGGCTACACTTGTTCTTCTACCAGCACTAATTAGTTACTAAATAAACAGCAAGAGAGCCTCGGGACAGGCCCACATGCAGAACTTTCAGACTGGGTGGAAAATGTCAAGACATAACGAAACTTCTTCTCTGAATCATGTCTGGAGTATGATACGCCAGGGAGAGCCAAATCCCGAAACACATGAGAAAACCAGGAGAAGGGAGCACAGTTCTCCTGGCATTTCTGTGTCTTTGTAGCGGCCCAGGAGGGGAAAACCCATGTGGCTGGGGAGACCCAGGGGGCGGGGGGCTGCCTTGCTAAACATCCTCTTGCTCTGGGTTTTGCTCTGTGTAGGCTGCATAAACCAGTGGTGTTGACTGAAGTTTTGTGTCTGGGGAATGTTCAGAAGAGGTAAAAGGGCTGAGATTGCTCTAAAATGTATAACATCAACTATGGGACAGGAAGCCACAGAGGTATAGGTGGCCTGGGGTCAGGGCTCATCTCACACACACTCACTCATCATAAGGACTGTGGCCCAGAGAGGGGAGGTGACTTTGCTGAGCACACAGAGCACTTCTGCCATGAAGGATTCCAGGGCCCTCACACCCAGGCTCCCAGACTTCTGGGTCAGAGTTCTTTCTGCCCTAGCTCAACAACAGAGGGAATAGGGTTCAGGAAATAAATACAAGCCGACATTTTTTCTTAACCGTTTGCCATTCCATCCTTCCAAATGCCCCCAGTGGAGAGCAGGGAGGACTGAGAAGCTGACCGTGGGCTCTGAGGCTGTCACATCTTCTCAGTCGGGTTGGATTGGGGCCAATTCAGAAACGTGAGGCAGATGACCTCGTATCAGGTCCAGGTCCTTCCACTTGTTTGCTAGTGACTGTAGGCACATCCCTTAACTTTCTGGGCTTCATCTCTCAGCTGTGAAGTGGGGCTTGAAAACCTGACCTCTTAGGCCATTTCTGGGAACTGCATGAAATAACGGCTAGAAAGTAGCTAATGCAACAGCTCCATTTATCAAATCGAGCAGTTCCCTGTGCCAGCCCCAAGGATATAGGGCTGCCAGCCGGAGGCCCAGAGGCTGTGGACATCCGTCATGGCTGGGTGACTGGTAGGGGCAGGTTGGGGGTGCAGACACCAGTGAAGGTGGCCCCACTGGCTGCAGACACCAACTCACTCCCCATGCACCCAATGACAGCCCCACCGCAGGCTGGGCTCAGCTCCCCTCCCAAGACAACTGGAGCAGCTGACTCAAGCACCAATGAGATAATGTTTTTATTTGCTCTGTTTGTTTTTTGTTTATAAACCTGAGCTCCTGGGAGAAGCCAGATCCAAAGACAGGTCTGAGATGTGAAGGTCAGCCCCGAGGCTGACCACAGGACCATGGGCCGAGGCCCAGCTGGGGAAAACACCAGGCGGCCACGGCTGCCCCGCCCTGCACCATTGTGGCGCTCGCTCCTCCTCAGTGCCTGGCCTGGGCAGGAGGCTGGGAACAGAGGAAGAGCCATCCAGGATCCTGCCCTGGAGACCCTCAGGGACTCCCAGAAAAGGCAAGAGACTATTAGAGAATATAATATGATCAAGCTATGGCAACAAAAGCTCAGAGGCTTATTTGAAAATTAAATTAGCTGTAGCAAGTCCTCAAGAAAAGCTGACAATGATTCTTATAAAAAGGGAAGCATGGGGCCTTTTAAAGCAGTGAGGAGGCTCCAAGTTCAGTCTTGGGGGTCAGTGCAGTGCAGAGGGGAGGGAAGCTTTGGCGGGGGCTTGGAGGGCATCTGATTGAGACCAGGAGCCTTCTTCCTCTAGGCTAGTGTGTATCCTCATCACATAAACCAATACTTTCTTCTACCTACTCTGTACTGGAATCTATGCTAGGTTACACTTTAAGGAGATCACAGAGATATAGGACTCAATCCCTGCTCCCAAAACACCAGCAGGTCTGATGAGAAAGAGGATGCACAAATAATCACAGAATTGTGCAAATCCTGCAGGAAGGCTCAGCAGCATAGCAAGCTCCAGAACCTCCCAAATCCCCAGTTTCCCCATCTGGTCTTACATCACTGGTGTTGTGATTACATGCCATCTTACACGGCTTTTGTGGAACAGCCCGTGTAAGGCAGTTAACAGAGCTCCTGGCCCCCTGTAAGAGCTCAGTGAACATTACTAAGTGTGATGACAGCGGTGGTGATTGCTAAGGCACTGTCCCAAGCCACTAAAGTGGGGGCAGTGGATGTGTGGTAAGAATGGAGGAAGAGCACTTGGAAAGTGCCACTGGGAAGGTGAATTTGGGTTAAACATGAAAGATGAGTAAGAGTCCATCAGGCAGAGAGACTGACGTGGAAGGAGGTCAGGCAAGGAGGAATGAGATGTACGGCACTCTTAGAAGACAGTGGCAGGTTGATGTGGGTCAATGTGAAGACTGAGTTCTCTCTAGAGCATCTGCAGGTGATTGGAAAGGTGAGGAGTCACTTGATGGACTTCAAGGGCCTTGAATGCCCTGTAAGATTTATATATAGATTTTGTCTTGTAGGCCACTGGTTTTCAATCCTCCTTCGCTCCCTCCCTGCCTTCCTTCTTTTCTTCCTTCCTGTCTTTCTCTCCCTCCTTTCCTTTTAGCTGTGGAATCTTCTGTTTGAAAGCAATCTTAAACAGAAGCCCAACATAAAGAACAGATAGAGGTAGGACTGCTCTTTTGTGGGTTAGCTAGGGAGCTGTCATGGCTGAAGTTTCCCCCAGAAAGCAAAGCCTGAGGTAAGTGTTTGTGGGCAGCTAGTTGCTTTTTGGATATAACCTCAGCAAATAATAATGAGGGGGCTGGGACATGGGAAAGGAAGAAAGCCAGTCCCAGGGCTGCTGCATCTAGCTGGTCATCACTGTGGGCAATGGAGGCTGGATTTTGCGGGACCTTCTGAGGACCATATAGAAAGTCCTTTAAAATTGTCTGTCTGACTTCAAACTTTATTATAAGGCTGTTGTAATCAAAACAGCTTGGTACTGGCACAAAAATAGAGCCATTGACCAGTGGAACAGAACTGAGAACCCAGATATAAAACCGTCCTC
>NW_012137192.1:4394497-4423009 GCF_000956105.1 Propithecus coquereli
AAAAAAAAAAAATTGTCTGTCTGAGGGTGGGAAAGGAGGTCACTAATCCATCTGCTTCCCTCCCTCACTGGTTACAAATCACCCCATGGGATGAAAACTCCCTTGCATTTCCAGACTGGTCTGAGCATAGGCGCTGAGCAGGTTCCCATGGGTGCCCTACTTCATGATGTTGGAAAAGCCCCCGGGCAGCGAGGAAGCAAGGCAAGGTTGCAGCTGGAGCCAGTGTCCAGACCCCACCAGCAATTGCAAGAGTAGAAGGTGGGTGGGGAGGATGTCAGTGGAGGCAAAAGGTGCAAATGCAAGGTCTCATGGACAATTTGAGAGCGTGGAGTGGTGACTAGGGACAGGAAGTCCATGTGGGCAACGATTATTATGATAGACCTGGGGAAAAGTAGTGAGAGAGGAAGCCAAATCACCTGGAGTGAGGAGAAAGAAGAGGTACCAATTTGGAGGCGAGGGAGGTAGAATCCACAGGGCTTGGTGATCACTGGAATGTGAGAGATGAGGGAGATGGTGTGACTGGGATGGGTGTTTGGTGTCCAGTGGGGGCACGGACAAAGGGTGGTGCTGCCCACCCAAAGGGGGAGCTCAGAAGGAGGAGGAGGTTTATTTATTTAATTTTTAATGGAACAGAGATGTTTTTCTGTTTCCAGGTGGAAACAAAATGAGTTCTCAGAGTCCCTGTAGGCCTCTACTAAGCACCTATCTGCATGAGACAGAAAGAAATTTCAAAATCATGCAAGTGGATCTGGGGCAGGGGTGGGTGGCACATGCATGGCACTTGCTCTTTTTTCTCCTCCAGGTACTCTTGTGTCTACAGAGCTACTACCTTCTTGTCTACTATCTTGTAGACTCATAGAGTCTCAATGCTGGAAAGACCCTGTTTTTTTGTAGAAGGAGATGCTGGCACAGTGAACTGATGTACTTGTGTTCACACAGCGAGCTGAGGTCTGAATCCTACTGTAACCCCAGCCCAATACTCGTTCCTCTTCGCCCACCCTGCACCTCCTTTTTGCTCACTGCCTGCTTCCTCATCTTAGAGTGGGCCTCTGAGTGCTGTGAAGATTTTAGTCATCATTCCCCCTCCAAACAAGCAGGCAAACAAAACGCATTGTCTATGTGCAGCCTTTAGACTATCCAATGCCATCGTCCAGTCATTACCTCTCTTCAGCCCTCATTTTCGTCCAAGTTGAAACTGGTCCACAGAGCAATAAAGCAATCTGCCCAAGGTCCCATGAGCAGGAAGAAGAGGGGAGACATGGGCATAAAATCAGGTTTCCTGGATCTTTCCTCATTTCTAATATGGGACTAAAATCATGCCTTTGCTTCCCCTGAGATGACATGTCTAAGCATGCTAGCACATAGCAGGTACCATTCAATGTTATTTTCCTCTCCTTCTTTTCTGATCTATTCCCACAAAACTATGCTGTTGCTCCCAAAGTTCCTCCAGCCAGTGCTTTCCTGAGGAATTCCTAGATTACTCTATCCCTTTATAAAAGGACAAGAATAATACATAGACTATCTACGGCCTAGACAACATCTCTAACTACTCTGAGTCTATGTCTCATGGCCCTCAGGATAATGCCCAGATCTCTTAAAAGACCTGGCATCAAGGTATTCCTCATGAGCCCCAGCCTCTCTAACTCTACCTTCTCTTAGAAACCTTTCTGACAGCACTGTGCAGAGTTCCTTGTCCTCTAGGTTATAGCTCTATGGCAAAAGCACTCAGTACCCTGAAACTATTGCCCATTTGGAGAACTATACTCACCCTTAGACTGCACTCCTCAAGGGTTAGACAAGCCTTATTCACATCACATCCCTTTGAGGATTAGCACAGAGCCTGTCACAGGAAAATACTCTGTATATATTTGTTGAATTAATGCCATAATAGATGTATACATAAATCAGTGAATCAACAAATGAGGGTAGTAATACCCATCCTTAATGAATTTGCGGAGTTATTACGGTAAAGACACAAGACGTGTGAGAGCAGGACAAACTATGAGGTTCCAGACAAATATGAACCATTATTCCCATGAATTTATAAAATGGACCCTGAGAGTTTACATGTGCTCACATGACCTGTATTGGCTACTGTGTGTGCTACTGTTTGGGTGGCAGGGGATGAGGAGAACCTTGCAAAGTAACCTCATTTATCTTTATAGAAGGAACCATGTTGTCGTTTTTGAATAGAGCTTGGCATAGAAAATGCATTCAAATCATGTTCAGAGTCAACAGGGGCAGATTCCAGCCATGGGCAGTATGCTATTTCCACTCAGGGGGTCACTGGAAATTCCAAAAGGCTCAAGTTGATCTTAACTTCTTAACTTCACTCAACTTCTCTGATCCTCCATTTTCTCAACTCTAAATGGAGCCATAATAATGACCTTCTCCCAGAGGGACTGTGTGACGATTATGAGGATCAGACGATGCATGGCTAGAAGGTGCCAGTCCTGGTGTCTGTGCCCTAGTAAATGCCAAGTAACTAGCAGCAATGCTGGTGATGATAATGATATTGTCCTTCCCAGATCCCAGCAAAGGACCTGGGTTGTAGGTAGGACTAAGTAATGTTTGCTGAAGAACAAAGTCAGATCCTCCAGGAGAACTGAATTCGGCAAGACAGATAAACATGTGGATTGAGTTACTTGAGAAAGCAATTGTAGCCAAGGCTCTAAATGAGTTCATGAGGGTCAAATTTGTTCCTTTATAAGCAATGGATGGAAATATGGTGAAAAAACAGGAACCCGGAGTCATGATGAACCAAGAAGAAGGACACTATTTGAAAAAAGCCAGATGGTTTCTTCTCTTCTTAGCACTGGGTCCATCCCACACCAAATAGGAAACGACATGATATTGTGGTCATTCAACCAGGCTGAATGGGATCTCAGTGATATTTTGGGATCCTTTGGATGGGTAACTGACAAGGAAGTTAGATAAGGCCAATTCTTGTTGGAGCATGGTAAGAAGAATGTGAGGCATTCTTAAGCACCTACCAGGCTGTAGTGACTTGGGTATAAGTTGTGCTCTGTGCACTGTGACTGCCTGCCCTGGTGACAACTGGTTGGAACAAATGTTTACTCTTTGGCTAGAATCTAGACTTCCGGTAATAAACAGCAGCCTACTATGTGGTCTGGCTTGAGAACTTGCCCAGTGGTAATATAGCAGACTATATCATGCACTGATAAAGACCTACAGGGAGCTGCTCTGCAGAGGAGAGCCATGGGCCAAGTGTCTTCATCCCACCCATCTCCATAGTTGATTCTCAGCCTGCCTGGTTTATAAAACAGCTCCATCCATTGACAGAAGGGGCTGGACCCAGCCCCAGCCCTCGGGAAGAAGGTGATTTGAAAGAAGTCAGTCCTCAGCACCGGAGCCAAGAGATCCAAGATGTCAGAAGAGGCACTTATCCAAGCAGGAGATGAGACCAGTGTCAGGAGTGAGGAGGAAGCCTGGGTTTTCAACAGGCACCCCTTGTCCAAGCTCAGGGTGTGCTGTAAGCAGCCCAGGGGCACAGAGATGACTCATCAGACACCAGACACTGGGAGCAGTGACCAGTGACATGTTACCACTCTCTGAGAGGGGTTGGCACTGGATCATGCTTCTCAGTTAGGAACAACACTGCTGTGTTGATTCAGGCAGGGTCGGGCCAGACTTGTAAACTGAAGGCCTTGTAGATTGTTGGAGAGTTGGCCTGGGTAAAGCAGGAGCTGACTATTGCACTCTTGCTTTTCTGTTTTGTTCAGACACAGGTTAAATCTATTCTCTGCTAGACTCTGAATTGTTGCGTTGACAAAGGCCATGTCCTAGTCTTTGGTCTTTTCTATATTACCAGAACCCAGCATGGTGTCAGGAACATGGGAGGTGTTTAGTAAATTCCTGCAGAATTTAAGAATGAATATGTAGATCTGGGGAATGTAGGGGAGTGGGGAGGGGGACATATCGCCCTAAGAAAAGCACAACCCTAACATTCCAAATCTTACACTCTTCAACCTGAGACCTTCTCAGGTAAGTGTAGGTAGGATTCATTAACACACTTGAACATGCTTGAAGCAGAGAAGCTGTGACATAGAAGAAACAACTCCACATGTGGAGACCCCAGTTCAAATCCTGCCTTTAACAGTCATGAGCTAGGGGTCTAACAGAGGATGCCCTAACATCCCTATGTCTGCTTTCTCATCTGTAAAACAGGTGATAATGCCTATTCATGGGGTAACTGAGGAATTAGTAAGATGACACGTGAGAAAATAACAGCCGCAGCACAGCTCAATAAATGTTTGTTGAATGGCAAATGCCATTCTGGTGACTAAAGTTCACCATGGCTCAGTTCTGCTTTTTGCCTTGACTCATCCCCCTGTTGTCTGCCAAGAACCATTCTGTGCCCAGCCTGGTTCCTTCTCAAACTAAGAACACCATTCACAAGGCTAGCTGGCACCAGGCAGAAAGCCACCCTTGGTCATCTGCTGGCCATCCTTGGGAGACAGGCAGTGATGAACAGGAAGGCTCTGAAAGTGGAGCTGAGCCTTGGGCACTGAGCATGTGAATCTATCATTGAAGCCATTTGGAAGGAGAATGTGGGCACTTTTAGACGGAGGGAGTCAGTAGTGCCAGCTGGCTGGCATCCCCTGGTAGCAGGGGATTCTTATTTTAGCAATGCTTCTGAGCTTATGCAAGTATCACTTGGGTTAGAGAAGCAGGTTTAGGTTTGCTAAATAAGGCAGAATATCAAGAGAGAGCCAGAGATAAGGCTATAGTTTTATCCAGCAATTAATTAAGAAAAGACCAGGATAATTTCTTTACATATTCCCTGAGAAAAATGAGCTCAAAGCAACAGATTTTATCTGCAGAAAGCATGAGGACAGGCATGGAGGACCATTTGAGGATTGAAGGCCGGGAGGTATCAAGAGGATGGGAAGAGACCTACATCCATTGACTGTAAAGTCTGAGCCAGGCTCTTCGCATCCACACTGTGGTCCTGCATGGGAGATGTTACTGTCCCTACTTTAGTGAAATGGAAACTAATACTTAAGCTCAAGTAACTCATCCAGACTCACAATACTTGTGAGTGTCATAGCTGGAACTTGTCTGTCCAAAGGGCATTGTTCTACTGAATCACGCTGCCCATGAGCCCTTCAGGTTTATAAATTACCTTTTAATGTAAGTCATATATACTTATTGCAGCAAAGGTCAGAGAAGCAGTACTTCAGGGTGAACCTTTTATTATATTTAAGGAGGGTGTTGGGAATACTCTAATCATATTTCCATCATATCCCATCATTCTATGTATTTGGTTTGTCCTCATGATGGCTCAGTTGCCCAAACTGTGGCTCTTTTGGGAGGCTGTATTTTCCTTGATCTCTCCAAAGCATGGAACTCTGTCAATCCCACCTCTCCTCTTGGTTGGCTGTCATCAGCCATGGACTAACCTGATACTACCAACTTTTCTCCCTGTTCAAAGATCCAGACTCCAGTTCGTCCTTCAATATGGAAGCCAAAGTGATCTTCACAAAGTCTGGCTCTACTTTATGTCACAGCTTTGCATTCAAATCTGTAAGGGATACCTCTTGCTACCACATTTGATCCAGTTCTATGATCTGACATTCAATTTATGTATATTTTCTTGTGTTGTTTGTGCTTTTTGGTGTCATAGATAAGAAGGCTTTGCCTAACCCAAGGTCATAAAAATTTACTCCTATCTTTTCTTCTGAGAGTTATATAGTTATACCTTTTACATTTAGGTCTATATAAATTTTGAATTATGTTTGTATAAGTGTTATTAAATTTATTTTTAGATGGTTTACATCATTTGACTTATACAGTGAATTTACTCTTTTTTTCTACTAACATTTCAATTACATGCTACAGTTATAAGAGAAGTTATTGACTTTTACATGTTTATTTTAAACTAGTAACTTTCTGAACTCTATTATGTTTTCAGTTGCTTTTTTTCAGGGCTAAAGCACAGAAAATAATGATTACTTTTTAAATCTTCATTTTTTAATAGATAATTCTCTTTGTACTTCATTTCATTGATTTAAACTTCCTGAATAATGTTAAATAATAACAGGTGATAGTGTTCATCTCGGTGTCTTTTTCTTGAACTTAATGGTAACACACTTGGTGTTTAATTGTTTGAAACTGACTTCAGACATTCTTTACCATGTCAGAACTACCTATCCTTCTAGTCCTTCTCTACTATTTCTAGTTTAAACAGGACAGCATGGTAAATTTCATTGAGATGATTATTTGTTTTTTCTTCTTTAACCGGATCTAATGTAATGATGTAATGTAGTTCTCAACATTTTCAGAATTGAACCATCCTTGCATTTAAGAAATAAATCCTGCTTCATCAGAATGTATTATTTTTTTGAGAAACTGGTAGTTTGGAACTGCTAACATTATATTTATGATACTTGCACAAGTGATATTACTCCATATTAATATTTGCCAAATTCCCTTTCTTGAGCCAAACCAAACTACAATGAGAAAGTAGAGGGAGATTAACAAAAAAAGGCCCAGATGAGGTTTCAAGACCTACTTTCTATTCATTTTGGAGAACCTGGTCATTGTCCATGTGACATAGTGCTTTGTATCACAGTTTCTCACTCTAAGGTCATGCCCCTATCTTACCAATGAATAGGAAGGAAGTACTAAAGGATCACAGAGAAGTCCAAGTAACATGAAACTGCAATAGCACAGTAGTTATACAACCATTTAAGTGTTTACAATATGCTATATTGTACTTCATACTTTACATATATTATTTCTTCTTCTCCTCCTCCTCCTTCTTGGCAGGAAAACTTACTGAGATATTAACTTGTTTTTTCCATATAATAGCAGGTTGGAAAAATGTGTCCAATTCTCCTCTTGAGAGTATTATTAAAGGTTTTTATGTGGCAGCCCTGAAAAGAGACGGCATATAGAAAATGCCATTCACCTACCCCCACCCTCAGGCCTTTATTTGAGGAACTTATTGAGGGAGACTGGCATTTAGGGTGGAGAAGGAGGCATAAGTGCCCCTGTAAGTGAAGATTATCATCCTAGAGCCTGGGGCAGGAGAGCACACTGTGGCAGGTCCCACAGGTGACGGGAACCATGCAGCACCTCAGAAGTGCCAAGACCTTTGGTGGGTGGTACATGGATACCATAGAATCCATGACTGAGAGTCAAAGACTTGCGATCTTTTTGAAATAGTCCAGTGCTCGTACTTAGCATGACGGCAAAAAGTTCTCTGTGAATAGAAATGTTTTCATTTTATAACTTTAAGAATAGAGTACATTCTTTCCTTTTTCAGGTGCCATGGAAGTCTCCTGGATCTTTGTATGTAGCCTAGAAGGGAGGTGAGAGTTCCCCTCACCTCAACTCTACCTTACAAAAGTGGTGGGTTATTTCTTGCACCTCCATGTTGGGGAGCAAATTCCTATCTTATATCTATACAACTCTCATACTAACCTTAGAAAGTTTTTAATCATTATTTCATTTTTAGATAAGGAAACTGATATCCGAAGAGATTAAGTAAACTGGTCCAAGGTCAGACTATTATCTCAAATTGACTTAAGTTCAGAAACCATGGCCGAATAATTATATAATACTATGCTGCCTTACATTTAAGAAAAAAGCTATTTCTTACTAAGGGACTACTTTATGCCATGTATAGGGCTAGGTGCCACATGTATGTATGTATATAGATATAGATCCATAGAGATATATAGGCATATATAAATATATGTATTTATTAATTTATTTATGTAAGTCCAACCTTTACAAGAAGCTTTTGAGGAAGATCTTCTCATTATATTAAAGATATCATGATAAAGTAGAAAACGGAGAATTATTTGGTAGTTGATAGACCTAGTTTCTAGCCCCAGTTCTGCCATTAACTCTGTGCTTTAATTTCTTCATCCGTGACCTCAGAATAAAAAAATTAGCCTTTCGATATTATCATGGGTATTGAGTGAGGTATTGGAAATAGCAGGATCTTGTTAACTATAAAAAGATGTGCACACATGGACTTTGCCTTCTGTTGAGATTACAATCTGCACTGGTCATCTTGACTGAGAGCCTCTCTCCAGCAGTGACCAAAATACTGAGATATACATTACAATGCAGAGGGGACCAGGACATCAGGAGTTGGACACCAGCCTTGGAAACTGATTGTTTACATTTGCGTGTAGTCTCCTTGAAGCAGAGGTTAGGTCATAGCTCTTCTGAGCTATGGAAGCTGCTAATGGATGGTCATCCCATCTGACTGCTTCTTTCCAGTCCTCCCTTGCAGTCAGGGAAGCCAAACAAACTAGATGCACTTTTACCACCACATCAAGGAATCTCCCTTCAGCAGCTCTACCAGGCAGCAGAAATGATGGAATATGCAGTCCATCCATACGATCTAGAAGGTGATCTCCCAGTAGAAATAAAGTCATCCCAAGGGAAGTCCAAACAGACTTTCTGAGCAGGTGTCTGCTGTCAGGATGACATCAGGGAACATGTCTGTGCTTTGAAGTCACTGCATGGTATTGGCTGCATCTGGATTTGCTCAGGACAAGCTGCTAGTGAAGGAGGGAGGGGTCAAGGGATTCTGTCAAGAGTCACTAAGGTTGGCCTCATTGGGGTCACAGCTCTGTAGAACCCAAAAAGCAGCCAGACTATGTCAAAAGCCATGGGGGTTTTGGGGGAAAAGTTAGAAGGAAATCACTGAGATTTAAAGATAGATTTCTTTTTCCATCAGTATTGGGAAAGTGTGTCTGGGAGAGAGGGCATCAGGGGGCCCCAATAAACACCATGGAGCTAGAGACCCATCTTTACTCTGTGCTTACTATGTACTCCAAGGTACCTGACAATGCCTCATATGTGCTTGGTACTCAATAAATATTGATTGGTAACTGAACGAATGAGTATTTTGGCACTGAACGGGATGGTCTCATTTGTCATAAGTCTTTGTACAATGTAACAGTCCCTTGCTTGTGGAGAAATAAAATTAACCCCCAATTCTTTCTCATCAAGAATCATGATGCCAGATGCGGAGAGAGAAACAGCTCTAGGCTATTCTAGACTCAAGGATTCTGGGTTCACGTTCAGCCCTACAGCTGTTCCGAATCAAAATTTCTGAATCTTCACCTAACTACTTGTGTGCCACAGAGAAGTCATATAAGGATTTTGGATGTCAACTTCCTTATTTGAGAATTTCGAATGATAATTCCTTCCTATGACACCTTTTTGTTTTTCATAATTCAATGAAAAAACGTGGGATCTGCTAGTTCAGTTTAGATACGGTCACAGTTAAGAGTAAGAGAAACCTGTTGGCAACAGAATATGTTCAGATCCTGGTTCTGCCATTTGCACGCTGAGTGTCCTTGGGCTATTTAAAATTCTCTCAGTTTCCCATTCTTCATCTCTTAAAAAAAAAGATAGTAATAATGTCCATTCCATTGGATTGAAGGGACAATGAATGCAAAGTAGTTATATGGTAAGCACTTCTTGTTATTATTAGAAAGAAGCAGCAATTTCTCCTTTGCATATCAGCCTTTGACAAGATAAAGATGTTTACTATTTCTTAAATATTTTTCTTCTTCTTTTTTAAAAATAAACTTTTAAAATAAACTGCACAATAAACTTCAGGCAGTGTAAAGGCAATATATGTAACCAAAACATTTGTACCCTGTAATATATTGAAATAAAAAAATAATATCTTTTAATATAAATGTAGCCACTCCACACCACTCAGTTTCACTACAGAATTTTAATGTAAGAATTTCATTTTTTCCCCCTCTTATTTCTTTGGGAATAGAACCACAAAAACATGAAAGGAATTTATAAACTGGATAGCATCTTCTGTCTTTCCCTAGATCTGCAGGACAAAATCCAATTTCGTGATGCAATTAAGAGAGGAATCTAAACTCAGGGACACATGACTTTGTGGTAGCGTGGCTATTTCTCTAGGATGATTTCACGGAGAATTTTGGGGGCATACAGGGTTTCTTCCCCTCAAGTTTCTCATATCTCAAAAGGGGATTCCTGACTTATAGTGTTGGGGTGAGGCTCAAAATACACGATATTATTAATAATATATATAGAAATCCTTTTTAAGAAGAAGATGACATAGGACACAAGTACTACCATGTGTTCCTCAGAGCAAAGCCTTCATGCTCCCTTCTTACAGGTCCCTGGTGGATAAAACACCTTGTAAGGATCCTCCTCTTTTCTGCTTAATGAATCACCCACAGCTCTCAGAAAGCTTGTGATTTCTTCTACCCTGATCTCTGCCCATCTGAAATTGCTCTTGGAAGAGCTGGCTCAACACTTCTCCCACCCCTTTTCTCATTTTCCTCTTGCTTCCAGTGTAGATCTGGGGAGTTTGAATGAATCCCCTGTTTGGGAGTTGGAGCTGGGAGCAGGGCTTGGAGGGCCCAGAACTAGAGCAGGTTCCTGACTTGGCCACACAGGGCTTATAGCCTGGAGGATTAGTCAAGCTGGGCTCCCTGGAAGCAAGCCTGTGTCCAAGCAACTGGTTGTCTACATTGTACCCTCTTGTACCCAGATGCTGTTCTATATCTAAGATTGTGAGGTAGGAATAATTTCCTGGTTTTCCAGATTAGAAATTTGAGACTGAGAGAGGTTAATTAATCTCTCTGGAATCACACAGGTAAATGACAGGGTTGAAATTCAAAGGCAAATCTGCCTGAGTTCAACTCCATGTTCTTTTCTCCATAACAAACTACCTCCAGATGGCGAATCAAGATAAATTTTCAGTCTGAATCACAGAAATATTTTGCCTTCATAGTAGAGAAATTTTCCAAATGAAAACCAAATATTAATGAATAATTTCCCAAAGAGATCTGAATGCTGGGAATGCTGGTGATAGCGCTAATGCGAATCAGCAATTGCATAAGCTGGGCAGTTTTCTTCCTGAATCTTCTAGTCTCAAACAGCCAGAGGTTATTTCTGATTACATCAGTAGCCATGCAGATCCAGTTTAGGAATCTCGAAACCACATATGTGACTCACATGTTGTTGTTATAACAGTAGGAAACACATTAACTCGGTTTTAAAGTGCATTCAATGAAAAGTCAGGTTTCCAGAAACCAGTTTCTCAGTGTACTTGGAGCACACAATCTAAGCCTTTTTCCTGATGACAGTGTCCTTGTGTGAAGCTGTATATTATGTGATCTGACAGCTTAACAAGACTATATTTGCTTTTACAAATTCTGTGTCCTAGCACATTCCACTGAACCTATAGCACTTGACTAATGAGTATTTCACCACCATGACATTTTGAGTTGCAAGCCATAGGGACTGTCATTTGAATGAACAATATGTTTTTAAACACTTTCATTACAAAATAATTCTGTGGAAATCATAAACCAGAGTCCTTTCAGTCTAGCTCAGGGCTGACAAAAATGCTGGTCTATTACAGGCATTTCTGAATGAAAGAAGATGTCAATTTTTCCATAGTTGGATGGCCAATGTGAGGGGTCTCAGAAATACTTATGCTGTGGTGTTAGCATGGGAACTGAAGACCCAAAACATAGCCTAGTGAGTGGAAACTGCAGTAGGACATAAATTATTAGACTTAGATACAGCCAAACGTGGGTTCCATGTCATGTTCTGCTTCTCTACTGGCTGCATCATCTTGGAAGAGTCACTGGACCTCCTCTGGACTTCAGTTTGCTTGGGAAAATCATAATACTTCAAAGGGAAGTCTGTGCAGATTGATGGATAGAAGGTGCCTGGGACCTACTAAGTGCTTGAAAATAGGGTTTTATTCATTTCTTTGTCTCCATGGGAGCAGTGAAGAGTGCACAACCAGATAAACAGGAAAACAAGTTCTCAAGACAAGGGGTGGGGCCTGATAGAGAGTGTAGGGCAAGGAATTTAGTAGGGCCAGAGTTATCAAAGGGGAAGGAGGAAGGACCCAGAAGCCTACTCTTACTGAATGCCTAGCACTGTGTGCCAGAGATTAGAGGGGATGGCAGAGGAAACAAGATAAATTATTTTAAACAGACATGAGAGTTGAACTTGTGTGGGCTGGTTTGACTTAATGGTGCTGTTCTCTGGGGTTTTCTCTCACCTGCCTTTTTAGGTGTTATAGGGAGAAGGAGAAAGGAGCATATGCTTTCACTTACTCCAGGGAGGGGAGAGAGGGGACAGAGAGAGTGAGAGAGAGAGAGAGAAAATGAAAACAGAACCTAATGGTGGGCCATTAAAACTCTGATAAAATTTAAATGGTTATGTCTTGAGATTTCTTTGCCATGTTATAGGTTTTTGGGCATAAAATGATGGAGCACCAGGGATCTAGCAGTCATCATTGGAAAATTAAATAAAAACATACCCACAAAGATAAAGACCCGATTTAATAGTCCTCTAGGTTTTGGATTGTTTACTGTAAGGAAAGTAAAAGCAGCTTTATTTGAGTTTGTATTTGTCTTTGCAAAGGAGTTTAATGTGGGTGATTTTGCACATAAAGTCTGCCTTCTAAGAGATGCCAGCATTTCTAGAACTGGGAGATGTGCCCCAGGTTTGCTCATAAAAATCTTTATCATCTTTTGGGAGGTGATTTGACTGGGTCTTGATGAGTAACCAGATAAAAAATTCTAGTGAAAGAGGAGACATGACCAAGCTCATACGCACACAGAGGTTCAGCAAACAAGACTTCACTGCAGCCTATATAAAGTGGCTTCAAAATGTGAATGTACACCAAACAGTGTAGACTAAGACTGCATTATATCTACTCATCAGGGTGGGAGATGAGGCAAAACCTTCCCAATCCCACCCTATCCTAGAGTTTAACTACCATTAAAAGTTTGTCCCATTTTTTACCAATGTCACATTTCACGGATATAGAAAAAATTATTCTACACTTCATTTGGAACCAAAAAATAGCCTGAATAGCCAAAGTAATCTTAAGTAAAAAGTACAAATCCAGAAGCATCATATTACCAGACTTCAAATTATACTACAAGGCTATAGTAATGAAAACAGTATGGTACTGGTATAAAAGTAGAGACATAGACCAATGAAACTGAATAGAAAAACCAAGAAATAAAACCATCTACCTACAATCTGATCTTTGACAAAGTAGATAAGACATAAACTGGAAAAAGGAAGCCCTATTTAATAAATAGTGCTGAGGAAATTGAATAGTCACATACAGAAGGATAAAATAGGAACCCTATCTCTCTCCATGTACAAAAATTAATTCAAGGTGGATAAAAGACTTAAATGTAAGGCATGAAATCATAAAAATTCTAGAAGAAATTGTAGGAAAAACTCTTCTAGACATTAGCCTAGGCAAAGAATTTATGACTAAGACCCCAAAGGCAAATACAGCAACAACAAAAGTAAATAAAAGGGACTCAGTTAAATTAAAAAATTTCTACACAGCAAAGGAAATAATCAATACAGTAAACAGATAGCCTACAGAATGGGAGAAAATATTCACAAGCTATATATCTGATAAAGGGCTAATATCCAGATTCTACAAACAACTCAAATAAATCAGCAAGAAAAAATCAAACAACCCCATTAAAAAGTGGGCAAAAGACATGAACAGAAGCTTTTCAAACGAAGATAGACAAATGGCCAAAAACATATGAAAAAAATGCTCAACATCACTAATTATCAGGGAAATGCAAATAAAAACCATAATGAGATACCTCCTCACCCCTGTCAGAATGGCCATTATTAAAAAGTCCAAAAATAATAGATGCTGGCATGGATGCAAAGAGAAAGAAATGCTCATACACTGTTGTTGGTGGGACTGCAAATTAGTACAACTTCTGTGAAAATAGAGATACCCAAAGAAATAAATGTAGATTTACCATTCAACCCAGAAATCCTACTACTGTGTATCTATCCAAAGGAAAAGAAGTCATTTTATTAAAAAGACACCTGCACTTGAATGTTTATCGCAGCACAATTCACAACTGCAAAGATATGGAATCAACCTAAGTGTCCATCGATGCATGAGTGGATTAAGAAAATATGAGATACACACACACACAAACACAAACACACACACACACACACACACACACACACACACACGCACCATGGAGTACTACTCAGCCATAAAAAGGAATGAAATAATGTCTTTTGCAGCAACTTGGTTGGAACTGGAGACCATTATCCTGAGTGAAGTAGGATCTCATGAATGTAAAAATGACTACATGTACTCTCTAATAATTGGGAGCTAATTGATGGACACACACAGGCACAAAGACATGTAAAGGTCATTAGAAATCAAGAAGGGGGAGGTGGAGGAGTAAAATCTTATCTATCAGGTACAATGAACGCTTTTCGGGTAATGGGCACAGACTTAAGCCCACATTTAAGCATTATAAAAGGTATCCATGTAACAAAAACATTTGTACCCGCTTAATATTTTGAAAAAAAATTTGTCCCATTTCTTACTGTAGAGATACCAAGTTATGTCAGAGGTACACTGAGTCTAAGGCTAATAAAACTCAGTGCTTGGGGGTGACATGAGTGAATGAATGGACAGGTTGATGCTCTGTCCATACCCTCACAGATCCCTTTTACATTTTTGCGTACCCCTTCTCTGGTTTCTAAGTGCCTTTGTTTCTAATAGACAGCACCCTTGGGCTACCGGAGCTACTTTACCCAGCAGTTCAGAGAGCTGGAAGTACCCAAGAGTCTGCAACCTGCTGGGGTGACCCTTTGCCAATGACTGACTGTGGTAAAGAATATGAACCCTCAGCTTCCTTGTTTCAAGTCTGAATGAACTCTGAGATGTAATTTCTACTCCAGAGCCTCCCTGTGTGATCAGGCTGAGGCTGGACGCCACCTGAGATTGCACCGTTGCTGGACGTCTTCCCCTTTCCTTTCCTGCTTCCCCACTCCCTCCTTTTCTAGGCTTTCCTGGGAATACTCTCCTAATAAATCAGTTGCATTTGAATTGTCATCTCAGGGTCTTCTTCTAAAGAAACTGATCTAAAATGGTGAATTAATCTAAATTCTTAATATGGAAATGGTGTGCACATGTGAGTGTGTGTGAACAATTTTAACTATCATGAGCCTCTTTTCATGGCATGAAGGATAGGGAGAACTTATAGTTCTCTCTGGAAGGATAAAGTTGATTTTTTCTGTCCCTGGAATGGTTTGCAGCCTCTGGATGTTGAGAGCTTCCACAGCTCTTCCTGGTGCTGTGAAGAAGGTGGTGTGTTGACTCACAGTGGTTTATGGTCGAGGGAGGGGGGCAGTGAGCCAGAAGCCAGGTGTAGCTGAGAGTCAGGGTGACACAAGTGTCCTGAGAAGACCTTTACAGCAGCTACTGCTTTAAGCCTGGGCAGCTGGAGGTGGTTACAAGTGGCCACCTTCGCAAATGTGGAGAATACACAAATTTTCCATGGGAATTCCTAGGAAATAATGGGGACCATGAGATTTTGATATTTTTCAAGAGATGGGTATCAATTAAGTAGGCATTTAGACCACATTATCACACATTTCTAACAATCCAAAAAATATGGTGCAGGATTATAGGCTGGGTTGCCTCCAGCAATTGGAGGCTCACCATAAATGGAAATTTCCAAACGGATGGAAGGGCTTTTGTCAGGCATCTATAGCTGGAACTTCAGTGTCCACTGAGTGAGAGAGGGAATCACTGATGTGAGCTTTTCAATCCCTGGCCATTAGTCATTCCACAACTAAGCAGAGTATGATCTTGACAGGGACATTGTGGCATTTGCTGCTTTTTCTCACATGGGAGCATTCATTGTCATTTGTCACATTCCTCATAACTCTTCCTCCTGACTCCCCACGAAACAGTGACAGGGCTTGAATTTGGACAAGACAGAAGTTCAGAATTCTACAACTCAGCAGGTAGGCAGGATGACAACTCCCTCTTTCATCAGGAGCTGGAGTGTCACCAGTTGCCTCGTCCACCTAGATTTTATTGCACAGGGACAGATGTCACTGGAGGTTTGGGACACATCATGGGCAGGTTTGGTCCTGCCATGTCTTCACTCCAGGCAGACATTTGTTACCCCACCTGCCCCTCCACTCCTGGCAACAACACTTGATTATGCGACGCTCCAAGCCCCACCATCGCTTGCCTGGCTCTATCCTGTAGGCTTACCTGCTAGTATTATTCTTACAAAGTGCACAGCTCCCATCCTGGTGCCACTGGTCCCACGTTGAGGCTGCGTTTGAGCTCTATGGATGAGGTAGAAAGGATGACAAACATATGTTGAGAAAGTGAAAAAAAAAATAGACATTGGAGTAGTGTGAAACCAGTCACCTCAACTTTTTCAAGTTTCTAATTGTTGACTGAGTCTTTGAATGAAAAATAGCTCATTTAGGCCCAGATCTACTTCAAGAAAATTAAACCTCAAATATATCATATGTTTTCTCTTCAACACAAATGCTCACTCTGGGCTCTGAGCCGGGGTATCCAGGGTCTCCTTATGGCATGGTGGCTGGAACCCACCCCTTCTCTTGGAAATTGTCAAAAGAGCTGAAAACCCTGGAAGGGGTTGGGGGCTAGGGAAGAAATCTCTCTCTACTTTGGAGGAGAACAAGGGCAGTGGCATCAGGGTGTTTCTCCCCTGTGAGGGAGCCATGGGCTCCTTGTCAAGGCCAAGAAAGGACAGCTACTGAGGGAAGTTACCAAACAGTACAGAGGAGAACAGGCAGACAGTTTCATGTGCCCAGCTGTAAACTCTAGAAATTTCCCAAATTGGGGTGGTTGAGGGGAAGGAGGGAGAGCAGGTCCATTGTCTGGACCTTCCTTCATAGACGATGCAGTCTGGAAAGGAGAGGGTTACACGGCGTGCAGAGGACTTGCTACTCTCCTTCTCCATTCACTCCAAATCCCACTGGGGTATTCTAATCTCCTTGGAACACGCTACATTATCTGTACTTTTAGCACAGCTCACGTTTCAAATGGCAGGCTGCAGAGCGATCTGACTGTTTTATAGGCCGGGCCAAGAGAGGAGCTCCAATTCCTTTCTCTTGGCCAGGTGCCCTCTTTGAGGGAGAAGACCTGCGGTGTATAGAAACCGGCCAAATGCTTAAAGATTTCAGAAACTTCAAAGGCAGGGGAGGAGCCAGAAACAATAAAAAGGAAAATGATAAACATTCAGCTTAAAGACAGGCTGAGTTAAAATCCCTGAGAAATTACTCTGAGCACAGTTTGGGGCTGATTCTCAGAGGTCCATGGCAACATTCCACGGTGTTACACAAAGTTCCAAGAAGCAATTATTAGCTTTGTTTTAGTTGTGATTAGCACAGTTAACGACTCGTAGAGGCGGAAAGAGAATGAAAGTGAGGAGGATGAAGACACAGAAAGGGATTCCTGCTCCAGCCCTGTCCTCTCCAAAACAGGGGAGCTCATTCCACCTTCCAGGCTGCCTCGGCTGCCTCCACTCATTTGGAAAGTTCAGTTTGGGAAATATTTTGTAAGGAGAAACAAGTTTTTTTTTTTTTTTTTTAAGCCAAAAGCCCTCATTGTAGAATAGCTAGATGAGATCTGCAATATTAAAGGACTCATCAGTTCTTGTGGGCAAAGCTACGCTGTGGACTCTACCTGCATAGGGTCCTATCTGCACAAAGGCCAGGGGAGAGTCAAAGTGATTCGCTGGAACGTTTAGGCCCAAAATATTGGAAGAGCTCAGCCTTACTCTCCTGGGTGACCTAACTAGCTCAAGCAGGGAAAAAAATGGATAGAGTTAATTGAATGCAACAACTATATATGAGCATTTACTCTGAGCCCCATGCTTTTCCATAGGTGTGTTTTGTTACAGTGAATAAGAGAAAGATTGCTTTTCCTCATGGAGCTCACATTCTATGGGGGAGATGGACACTAAATAAAATCACAATAATATGTCATAGGTTAAAGTTGATAGTGCAATGGAAGAGAAGAAAAAGCTGAGCATGGGCAGTAGTGCTGCGGATGAGAGCTACTCAGGGCGGCAGGGAGCAGAATGGAGGGGGGACACCCTGGCTTCATCGAGATGGGGAGATTCAAGCAAAGTCATGAAGGAGCTGATGAGGTCAGCCTAGAAGTTTCCAGGGTAGAGCATCCAAGGAAGAGTAAGGTGACAGCACCCAGCAAAGGGGCAAGTCAGGAGTGTGCTCCAGTGTTTGTCAAAAAAAAACAGCAAGGGGTTGGGCTCAGTGGCTCACACCTGTAATCTTAGCACTTTGGGGGGCTGAGATGGGAGGATCACTTGAGGCCAGTAGTTTGAAACCAGACTGAGCAACATAGCGAGACCCTGTCTCTACAAAAAAATAGAAAAATTGGCCAGGCATGATGGCGTACACCTGTAGTCCCAGCTACTTGGAAGGCTGAGGCAGGAGGATCGCTTGAGCCCGGGAGTTGGAGGTTGCAGTGAGCTATGATGACACCACTGCACTCCAGCCAGGGCGACAGAGTGAGACCCTGTCTCAAAAAACCAAATAAAACAAAAACAAACAAACAAAAAAAACCAGCAAGGAAGCCAGTGTGGCAAAAGTGAAATGAGTGCTGTGGAGGGAATACTGTGGAGGAAGAATGGAGGCTCAGAGGGACGAGGGTTGAGGGGAGGGCCTGTAAGGTCTTCGAGGACATTGCGAAGACATTGCCAGAGTGAAATATTGCAAACAGTCTGAATTATCTACGAGACTTGGATAGCCTGGACAGAAAAATAAAATATATATGTATATATATAAAAAAATTCTATAGTTCTTGCCTTAAAGAAGCTCCCAGTCTAGTGGGAGGCTGAGCTAAGTGAACACAAAATAACAATCACATATGTGATAAATAGATACCACAGTAGACAAAGGCTATGACTTGGAGGATAGCAGGAAGATTCCCTAAAGGAGAAGATATCTGAGCCTATTTGTTAAAGTGAGGATAAGTTTGTTAGGCATCGTGCCCATGTTAGGCAGATTTGCCTGTGGGGACACAGACTCCAGGGACGTAGGTGGCTTGCCCCAAGTTGCCCAGCACTTAAGCTGCCAGTCCAGTCTACTTTCCACAAGAGCAGGTGCTTCCCTGTGTACAAACATAGTTTGAGCTCTGTTTGGGGCTGTTCTCTGGTTTCTTGCTGAGGTCACGGAACAAAAAGCTTTGGCCACAACAGAGCTTCTTAGGAATTGATTGCTCAAGATTGCTCTCTCAGCCTCCGATGTTACTGACTCCCTCTGTAGAAGTGTCTCTTATGTCCTTCAATAAAATCTAGACTGCGAACATTGTAAAGATAACCCTGTGCAAACGAATTTCCCATGCTGGTAAATCTTTGAGCCTACAAGGAACACCTAAAATCAAACAGAAAAATATGTGGGTAATTTAATTAAAGATTCACTGGAAACTTAACATCTTCAAGTAAACAACCAAAACATTGAAATGTGTTCTTTTTGGTAGAGTATAAAGTTTGCAAAAGCTGGTTTCAGGTAGCCCTGGGTTCATATCCAGGTTCGATCGCTTGCTAGCTATGTGATCATGGGTCTTTTTTCCTTCTGTTTATGTGGGATCATATTTTCCTTTTCAAGCTCCAAGGACTGTTCTGAGGATCACATATATGAAAGTGAGTGGTAAACTGTAAAGTACTAGACATACGTTGCATGTTTTCATTTTCAAGGTGATTTATTCAAAATGTTTCATCAGTTTATTTGGTCAATATGATACACTTTTGCAATCTTTTGAATCCATAGTATCTTCATATTAGAAATTACAAACTTTAGAGAGATTCTTGTCTAAATCCCTTGTTACAAATGAGCAAACAGAGGCCCAGAGAGGGGATGTGGTTTATTTAAGACTGCACAGTGATTTAGAGACTAAGCTGGTCCTGGGTCCCCTGACTCATCTTTCTGTGCTCTTTCAAATAAATTACAATGTGTAACCAGTACAGCATGCGAAGGAAGATTCTTCCTGCTTCTAGCTGAGTCAGAAAGACAGGAAGTATCGTTTCCTCCTGGGATTCTTCCACTGGAAGCATCTTGTATTTTTTTCTATAACAAGCATTATTACTGGTTTTAAAGGCATTCCTTTTTTTTCATAAAAGATTCTTTATCAAGCACCTGGAGGTGCTTGCATAAAAACTGCTCTTTTTACCCCTCCCAGTAACCCAGTGAGTAACCCCATTTTGCAGCTGAGGAAACTGAGGATCTGAAAGCTGAAGTGACAGACCCATGGTCACATGCTGGCAGGCAGCAAAGCTGGAGCCCACCTTTGAAGGCATCGTGCCCCAACGCCTTTCCACCACACCAAAACTGTGTATGCTACTTGCTCTTTTAGCCTCCGGCAAAAATGAGAAGCCTGGATTAGAAAGAAGCTAATTAAAGAAAGTAGCTGAAATAGTGGAATCTGTCTTTATGAATAAACCTAATGAGTAGAATTAATATAACACATTAGACTTTGAGGATGACCTGATTTTATGTTTTATAAGATTGCAAAAAAAAAAAAAATGGAGGTAATATTTTCCACGTACGCGGTGACTTTTATTCAAAGCAGTTTCACAAATACGATGTCGATGAATCATAGGTAGGATTTATGAGTAAGTCTAACATGTAGCAATGTGGGAGGCCCTATTAGAGGCAGTGTCTATGTCATAACAGAATCACGAAACTCAGAACTGCTTATATCGAAGAGGCTTGGAAGATAGGATAGATTCATTTCTATTGTAAATATAAGAAAGTAGAAAGAAAAGAGTAAATCTACCCAAGCCTACCTATCTAGAAGCAATCATTCATGACATGATAGTGTGTTTCTGCCTTTTTGTCTCTTGAATATTGCTTTTTTAAAACTTTGGCTGGGATTAGACTGTATGTGAATTTGTATATTTTGCTTTTTTTTACTTGGTGTTATTAATATTATTTACTATGATATAAAACATGCTTCAAACATATTTTTAGTGGATAAATCTATTCTGTTACTGGAAGAAAGAAAAAAATATTAAAGAAACACCCTGAAGGGTGGAAAAACAGTGACAAAAACAAAATGCAGGAAAAAAAGGTGAGATGACTTACAGGTTTTTGAAGCAAAAGAAAAGTTCTTCCTGAGAGAAGACAGAACGGACTGTCACGTCAGTGACACTCTGGCCCTCCCCAGTTCTAGTTAACATTCTTGTGGCAACACATTGGTTGACTCTTTCAAACTGACTGTGTCTTTGTGCAGGGGTTGGCAAGACTTTTCCATAAAGGGCCAGAGAGTGAATCATTTAGGTTTTGCCGGCATTTCAGGCTCTGTAGCAACTACTCAACTCTGCCATTGTAGCCCCAAAGCAACCATAGACAGCACATAAACAAAAGAGTGTGGCTGTGTTCCAATAAAACTTTATTGACACAAAGAGATAGTGGATGGGATTTGGCTCTCAATAGGGGATTTTTTTTCATCAGTCTTCTTCTGGGCTGGGTTCTGTGCTAAACTGTGTATAGATAGAATAAGGAAGTGTTTTGTCTTCACCTTCAAGTAACTGGGAGAGATTAGAAAAGGGATCTTTGCAAAGAAGCATGTTAAGAGCAATAAACAAGGTACAGACAAAGTGCTGTGAGATCAAAGAGAACGAAGCAAGCTGATCTCCTCTGGGCACTAAAGAAGGCCTCACAAAAGAAGGGATATTTAGCCTGAGTTTCCAAACTGAATGGGAGTTTATCCACATGCACCGTGTCATTGGCCATGTGTTTGGTTTCTTCTCCTATATGATTTGGGGGTGTCTCCATGAAAATTCCCAAGTCCTGGGTTTGGCTCAGACCAATAAACTTTCCCAAGAAACTGGTGGGCACTTTCCAAAGTAAACTTTACTAAACCCTTGCTCTGGCTTATTTTTCATCCTTGTTTGATCAACGTATGAAAACAGCCAATGCTGGGGCCTCTTTGAAGTTCTCCTGTGTTGTGTTTATTTGGTGTGTACATACATGTTCTACAAGGCACTAAAGATTAAATCATAGGGAGTTGTTACAAATTCCACCCCCAGCTATGGGGCAACTATGGCCTCCTCTCAATCTCAC
Source organism: Propithecus coquereli (assembly GCF_000956105.1). Lineage (NCBI taxonomy): Eukaryota > Metazoa > Chordata > Mammalia > Primates > Indriidae > Propithecus > Propithecus coquereli. The sequence goes on from NW_012137192.1 coordinate 4,416,437, forward strand.
AATGAGCGCCTACTGTGTACAAAAGGGAGTTTTTCTGTCCAAAATAATCATCACTCCTCCATTTCCCATACCACTTCCACCAGCGGGTGCAGGACAGTTGTCAAAAAAACAAAGGGTCCTGAAATGTTTGGTTCAGAGAAAGCAAAGGGAACGAGGAAGTGGAAGGAAAAAGTATTTGTTTTGGGGGGGTGGTGTTAACAGTTTCCCTTTTGGTAGGAATTTAGCTTAGGTGAGTGTTAATTATTCCATTCCTATTCTTGTTAAGAGTAACCATGCTCCCCAGAGATTCTTGAAACAACTGTACTATCTAAACACACAGTATTTTCCACATATTTGCACGTTAATCCCCCAGCTCTGCTAAACCAGCTGCAAAGAAAAACTTACAACAATCCCAATAGATTTCCTTGAGAGCAGCCATAAGGGAAAGAGTTGAAGCTGGGGAAATGTGAAAGAGTACTAGAAATCTTTCTGCTTAGGGCACGAGTGTGGAAGACTTAAACATTTCCATATAATTAAAATGTAAAAAGAAATTTAATGTTCAAGTCTTCTTTGAAAATTATGAACAGGGTGCATGATTTTTTGAAGTAAGTAAATCCTAGATATGTCGTGAGAAGTTAAGAGACAGATGTTGAGAAGTAGAGGAAGTAATGACATGGAGAAGAGGTAAGGCAGAGGTGAAAGGAGGGAAGGAATGGAATCCACTGAAAACAACAACAACAACAATATTTTTGTATACAGGGTGAGTGGAAGAGGGTAAAGTTTGAAGAGAAAGAATCAACTCTCGGTAAAAAGAGAAGAATCAGAAAGGAGAGAAAACAGGGGAAAGAGTTCCATTCATTTAAAACATAGGAAGAAATCATCATCTGAAATCTTCCCGGGCAGAATGAAGGCCCAGTGTTTTCAGCTGTTCACATCCTTACCCTTAAAACTTCAGAGGATTTGATGTTAATGAAACTGCCATGGCAGCCCCACAAGGGATAGGGTTTATCCTGGGTGGCTATGGCATTACCCAGAGCAATGTCAATTCAGAGGGTGAACAAAACCAAACCAAGGGCCAGCTGTCCCATGTTGAAAGGCAACGGACTTGTACTCTGGGCTTTGTTTTTCAGCTCAACATTCTACAGGTGCCTTGCATGAACAAGGAGCAAGACCCTGAGGCCTGGGATGTAGGTTGTGCTGAAGAGTGGACAACTGAAAGCATTTTACACCACAGCGTTTATCTCTTTACACACATGTCACCTCATCTATTCTCCAAAAAAATCCTGTGAAGTAGTTATTATTGTTTTCTTGGTGATGAGACTGAAGCTTAGGAAGCTCCTATGTGATTTTTCCAAGGACCTATAGCTACTAAGTGGTGGGACTGGGTTGGTGCCCAACACCAAAATCCAAACACTTTCCATCATCTCTTGGGCCTGCTACCAGTCCACCAGGAGAGAGAATTTGGCTCAAGGGCCCGCTAGACAAGAGGTTCTCAGGGGACATTTGGCAATGTCTAGAGACATTTTTGGTTGTCACAACTGACTAGAGCATGCTACTGGCATCTAGTGGATGGAGGCCAGGGATGCTACTAAACATCAATGCACAGGCAGCCCCCACAAGAAAGAATTATCTGGCCCCAAATGTCAATAGTCCCAAGGTCGAGAAGCCCTGTAGAAGATGGAAGGCCCTGGCCAGAGTGGCTCTCCTAAAAGATGGTCTGTTACAAGGCTGCTCAGATATAGAGAGAATGCACAAATTTTAATACTTTAGGTAGCTTGGAGTCCTCTTAGGGAGGGAAAAGTGGGAAAGTCAGTTTTTCTGTTCTATTTGTTGCCTAAATACAAGGCTTTTGGCTTTGCAAACTTCAATCAGTTCCTTTTAATACAGTGTATTAGGAAGAAATAGAAAATGCTGACCAAGATAATGCAGAAATTTTCTTTGCCTTTTCTTTAGCCTCTTCATCTTCTGCCTAAAACCCTACAACAGTGACTTGATTGTCTTCCCTGTCTCCATCCTTGCTTCACTCAAGTGCACACTCCTCCCCGTCATTTTTCCAAAATACAGCAAAGCAATGCCACTGCTAAACCTTCCAGGGCTCCCACTGCCCCTAGAATCAAGATCATTCCTCCTTCCCATCCTGGCACTCAGGGCTTCTATGGTCCTGACCCAATCTGACTTCTCCAACTTAATTTCTAACGTCTCTGCTTTCCAAACATTTCTTATAATCCAGCCAAGCTACAGTACTTGCTCTTGTGGGTTGGGGGTGGACAGGGCCATTCTTGGAATGCCCTTTCATCAGCCCATTCATGGCCACATCTTACCTCAAGGTACAGCTCAAATGCCACCCTCCTCCCATCAAACTGTTCTCTGATTTTCCAAATTACAAAGAAACTCTTTCACCTCTGACATCCCATAGTCATTTTTTAGTACTTCCAAATTTGAATGCGTGTATATATAGGTGGATTATGTATAAAATATATAATATGTAATGCATATAGAATATTATACAATTTATCATGTATGCTATAGTAATTAAAATCGTTTTGGTATTGATGCAAGAATATCTATGTAACTCGACGGTAAAGAATACAGAACCTAGAAATGGACTCAAATTTATACAATTTAGTATAAATTGGGTAGATAGTAAAAGGGGCATTTTAAATCAGCCCCTTTTAGGTAAGTAGTTTTAAAGGCATAGGGTCAATGCTCCTAGAATTTTCCTACAGGAGAAGAACTTAATTTGTTCTGCACAATCCTAGGGGACAACTGTCTATTCATTAATTATATACAGAACTTTGAATCATTTCAAGAATAAATTTAGATGAATTAAAAACCCAAATATAAAAAAACCTATTATAATAATATTATAAGAAAACATATTCTTAGGGTAGGAAAGCCTTAAATAATACACACAAAAAAACAAAAGTTAAAGGGAAATACAATGAATATGAATATTTAAATTTTAAAAATTCTGATTGGAAAAAGCCCAAATATGGTTTAAAGATAAGAGACATAATGGGAGAAAATATTTGTTACATAGAATGTAAGGGATTCATATCAATAATAAGAGCTTCAACAGTTCAATAAATATCAATGAAAAATAGCCCAGTCAAAATAATGACGATTCTAATGACATAAGAAGGCTCATAGGCTCATAGACTAGAAAATACAAACGGCTGTTGAGCATAAGAAAAGATAGTGAGCCTTGTTCATATTCAGCAAAACATAAAGCTATCTACTACATTCCTCTTTTAGCCCATACAATTTGCGATGCATGAAGAAAGTTAATAATATGATGGCAAGAGCAAGGAGAAGCAGCAACTCTTCTATACTATACATATGAATATACTTGATAAAGTCTATTTTCAAAAGTAATTCATTAAGATTTGTCGAAATGTAAAATGTATAAACTCTTTGGCCTAGCAATTCCATTCTAAGAGGGCATCTTTCTGAAATGTAAACACATGTACAAAACACAGGAAACAACTGAAATATTCATCAAGGGGAAATGGCTAAATAGATGGTGGCATCTACATACTACAGAATACCATGCAGCCATTGAAAAGGATGTGGTAGAGATATAAATATTGACATGAAAATGTGTCCCATTCCTTTTCTACACTGAAAAAACAAGATTATGTCACACACATAGATATAGATATGAACTGGACACTTTCTGGAAGAATGAACACCAGTGGTTAATTTGCGGAGGGGACAGAAGATTGGGGGAGAAGAAAGCCTTTACTTTCTATTTAGATCCTTCTCCTTCATTTTTATTGCTTTATGTCTTGATTTTTTGAAAGATTAGATATAAATATAACCTTTGTAATCTTGTTGATGATAAAATTAATATTTAAAAGGATAACTAACAACTGTCATCTGTTAAACACCTATTTTCAATGTTTTGTGAAAATTGCCTCAAACTCATCACCTCATACAATCTTTACGCAACATGCTAAGATATGTATTATGTCATATGTCAGATCAAGAAGCTGAGTGTCAGAGAGTTGAAACAACTACTCTCTGGACATATGAAGACTAAGAGTGGAGCCAGTTAGGAACAAGGTCTGCCTATCGGCAGAACCCACACCCTTCACTGCCAGAGAGGATGAGAGTGTCCTGTAAGATGGGTGTCCTGGCAGCTGTGACTGGGTGGGCTGGAACACATGAAGCATTGAAGGATGGGCAGAGCCAGGGAGAGACACAGAAACAAACCTTGGAAAGCACCAAAAGGCCAAAAGTGGAGGAGTGCACGTGAGCAATACTCTGAGTCCTGCCTGCTGAGGGGCACCGCACCTGTGATGGCCATGTGGTGTGAAGGTATGAAGTTAAGTAGTTATAAGGCATAGATTCAAAGCTCAGAGAATTGCCTTGTGGGAGAAAGACTTAATTTATTCTACACAGGCCTAGGGGAGTTGGAGGAGAGAAGGGCAGACAGGGGCAGAAGTTTCTAGAAGGCTGACTTCAGCTCAATAAAAGACATACATATAAATATTAATGTATTTTAACATCCCAGAGGACTCTGGGGAAAAATAAAAAGGCAGGACTGGCTGGGTAAGGAAAGCAATCTCTGTTCTTGGAAAAGTCCTGCCTTGGCTATGTGAAAGACCGAAGCACAACCTTGCCGGTGATCCTCAGTGTCCAAAGTCTATGTAAGTAGAACAGTGGGATACGCTTTCTCATGAAAACAGACAGGCATGGAATGCTGGTATTGTTTATTTTTCCCCACCTAGTGCCTTCTATTCCCCCCCCCCTTTTTTTTTAATTTGGGAAACTACTTTTCCTCCATCATATGTGGTCCTGGTAAATCTGTCAAGATGCCTCCATCTCACCTAAGCCCTAAGAAGCCAATTCCTCATTCTCCCTGGAATTTGAACCATGAGCAGAGTCACATAAGGGCTGAACAAAATGGTTAGAGTTTTTTCCACCCAAAAGCTACACATTTAGAAAAATGTTTCTTTAGGAGAATGGTTATGAATTTCAAAAAAGCAACCAAAAAATGAACCCCTGGAGTCCAGCCCAATTCTGATTTAGTAAGGCAGAAGTCACTGAGTAATTGCATACTTTTTTATTACAAAGATAACTGAATCATAAAATATAGAGCACACTGGTATAAATTACAGATATGGCCCAAACACGGTCACATGGAGTAGTTTTGTCTCAGTAGGGTGGAGAGGGGCATATTATCTTCATGACTTCAAGGTTGCCTACCCTGTGTGTTTGATACTTTGTCTATCTGTGTCTCAATTATGATTTTTAGCTTCTGAAATTCCATGACACAGTGGGGGATGTATGTGTGTACTCGTGTTTATATACACAGTCATTAAAGGCAAGCAGGGTTCTGGCAGGACTTTGGGATGATGATAATGTGATTTACTTGAGCAAACATTTGTTAAGCACCCTCTTTATGTCATGCCCTATTGCTAGAATCATCAGATACAAAGATGAAAAAGACATGTCCACCTTTGAGAAACTCCCTATATAATGGGAAGACAGATTCAAAAAGAGCTAACAATGGCATTGAAATGTGACTATGAAATGTGACATGGGACTATGAGAACACAGAAGAAAAACCAATTTCACTGAGGCTGCTGGAAAGGCTTCCCAGAGGAGGTGCTTTGAGAAGGGTCTTAAAGGGTATGGAAGATGATCTAGGCAGGTCAAAGGCCCATGAGAATGAATGAGCTCAGGGCACTCATCCAAAACTGTGCATAATATGGACAGAGAGGGAGGCAGAGGGCTTTATCTGCACAGGTGAGGTTTCCCACAGTTCTACTCTCTATTCTAGGATTGTCATTGTTATGGATTACGCCCACGTTTCATTCTTTTCCTACATAACAGCACATCCTCACTTGCCAATGTCTATAAACTTGATGGGTTATAAATGTTTACTCTTTTACAACCTCCATATACACCACGACATGTGATTTTTCAGAATGTTTTCTGGGCCAGGTCTAGTTATGATTTTATGTGAAACACACTCAGGTGATCATTGAACTTCTACCTGCTTAGGAAGAACAGCTATTAGACCATGGGGTCAACAATGTTTCCTCATTTATTCAAGAACATTGACTTGGAATTTCATATTATGCAGAGGCTAAAGGTTTTATTTTGCTTTATGTAAAAATAATGATTCACCAGGAAATAAACTAAGGATAACAAGTATATTTATCGAGTTGATATTTTACCCACTTGAGGGAGAATTTTTTTTTTTATTTCAGGGTATTATGAGGGTACAAACATTATGGTTATATTTTATGTCTTTGCCTCACCCAAGTGAGGGTTAGAGGCATGCCCTTCCCCTCTACAATGCTCACCGTGTCCTTCAGTTGCGGGTTTACCTCCCCTCATCCCCCTAATCCCTGGAGAGTATTACTGCCATGTGAACACCCTAGTGTTCATCAGTTAGTATCAATTTGATGGCAAGTACAAGTGGAGCCCATTCTTCCGATCTTGTGATACCTCACTTCGGATAATGGGCTTAACCTCAAGCCAGGAAACTATAAGAGGTGCTAGATCACTGTTGTTTCTTATGATTGAGTAATATTCCATTGTATACATATACCAAATTTTAATAATCCACTCATGGATTGA
>NW_012137192.1:4423239-4451349 GCF_000956105.1 Propithecus coquereli
CCAGCAGCATAAGAGTGTTCCTGTCTCTCCACAACCTCGCCAGCATTTGTTGTTTTGGGATTTTTTGATAGAGGCCAATCTCACTGGGGTTACGTGATATCTCATTGTGGTTTTGATTTGCATTTCTCTAATGATTAGAGATGTTGAGCATTTTTTTTTATATGTTTGCTGGCCGTTATTCTGTCTTCTTTTGAAAAGTTTCTGTTCATTTCCTTTGTCCATTTGTTGATGGGGTTGTTTGATTTTTTCTTGTTGATTTTTTTAAGTTCTAGCTAGATTCTTGTTATCAGTCCTTTGTCAGAAGTGTAGAGAGCAAATATTTTCTCCCATTTTGTAGGCTGCCTATTCGCTCTAATGAGGGAGAAAATTTTTGAATTGCCACAGAAAGGAACTATTTCCAAAAAAAAAAAAGATATGTGATACCTCCAGATTTGTTCTTTTTGCTTAAAATTGCTTTGGCTATTTGGGCTCTTTTCTGGTTCTAAACAAAGCATAGAATTATTTTTTCTAGATCTGTGAAATATGACATTGCTATTTTGATGGGGATTGCATTGAATCTGTAAATCACGTTGGATAGTATGGACATTTTAACAATGTTGATTCTACTGATCCATGAATATGATATGTTTTTCCACTTGTTTATATCATCTGTGATTTCTTTCCTCAGTGTTTCATAGTTCTCTTTGTAGAGATCTTACAACTCCTTGGTTAAGTATATTCCTAGGTATTTTATTTTCTTTGTGGCTATTGTGAATGGTATTGAGTCTTTGATTTGACTCTCAGCTTGACTGTAACTGGTGTATAGGAATGCTACTGATTTGCATACATTGATTTTGTAACCTGAGACTTTGAAGAATTTATTTATCAATTCCAGAAATCTCTTGGTGGAGTCTTTGAGGTTTTCTAGATATAAGATCCTGTTGTCAGCACAAAGCAATAGTTTGACCTCCTCTTTCCCAATTGTGATACCCTTTATGTCTTTCTTTTGCCTGATTGCTCTGGCTAGGACTTCTAACACCATGTTGAATCAAATGGCGACAGTGGGTACACTTGTCTTGTTCCAGTTCTTAGTGAGAATGCTTCCAACTTTTCCCCATTCAATATGATGTTGGTTGTGGGTTTGTCATATGTGGCTTTTGTAATTTTTTTGAGATATGTTCCTTCTGTTCCTAGTTTGTTAAGGGTTTTTATTATAATGTGCATTAGATGGTTTTCTTGGAGACAGCAGATACTTAGGTTGTATTTTTCATCCATTCAGCCAGTCTATGTCTCTTAAGTGGGGTATTCGGACTGTTCATGGGTTTCAGTTTTTTTTTCAGTTGCTAAATGGGGACTTGTTTGTCATTACCATAGGATTGTGATAAAGATGAAAATAACAGATATTAATATGTTAAATATGATATGATACATATTTAATGGCAATAACTAATATTGCCATTAAATATTCAACCAGATCTTGTGCCTCAAGTTTTGGGTGTAGAAGAATTGGGTCATCTGATTAAAGTTTTATTTTTTTAATAAGCATTACTGAGGCTCACATCAGGCAATGGGAATAAGAAAAATGAATAAAACTCAGTCTTAGTTCTCAAAGCTTTGGAACGTCAGCAGTAGCATAAGCCAATTACTGCAACATAGTGTGTTGAAGCCTACAAAAGCAGCATATTTTCAAAGTGCAGGGAACAAACACACACATACAACCCTTGCTCTGTCTGAGGAATCAGAAAATACTCAAAAGAAGTATTATTTAATATGAGTCTTGAAGGATAGCAAGAATTCAATAGTTATAGTAGGCAGAATGATGCTCTCTCCCTCAAAAGATGTCCATGTTCTGATGCCTGGAACCTGTGAATATGTTACTTCATATGGGGAAAAAAGTGACTTTGCAGATTGATTAAGATTAAGGATCCCAGGTGGGGAGAGTGACCTGGATTTTCCAGGTGAGCCCAATCTAATCATGAATCCTTAATAATGGAGACCCTTTCTTTCCTGGCTGCAAAGGGAGATGTGACCACAGAAAAATGGTCAGATGGATATAATGTGAGGACTTAACCCACTCTTGCTGCCTTTGAAGATGGAGGAAGGGGCCATGAGTCAAGGAATGTGGGTGGCCTCTAGGAGCTAGAAATGGCAAAGAAGCAGATTCTTCCCTAGAGCCTCCAGAAAGAAAAGCAGCCCTGATGACACCTGGACCTTAACCAGTGAGATCCATGTTGGACTTCTGCCCTCCAGAACTACAAGATCATAAATCATATTCTTTCCAGCACTAAGTTTGTGGTCATTTGCTAGGAAACTAACAAAATGGGGAAAGTTTAATGAAGGGGAAACATGAGCAAATACCATCAGTGAGAATGGTGGCTTCTAATAACTGAAGGTAATTCCATGTTACTGGAATGCAAATTGTATGCAAGGGGAAAAGACAGGAGAAAAGCTGGAGAGAATCAGACTCTTCACAATAGCAGCTATGACAATGGCAGCAACATTTATTAGACATTTAATGCATGCCAGATACACGCCTAAGAATTTTACATGTATTAACTCTAAAACTCAAAACCATCCTATGAAATAGTGATTATTATTATCTCCACTTACAGATGGGGAAACCAAGTCACAGAGAAGGCTAATTAACTTGCTCAAGCTTAACACAGTTACAATGTGGCCATGCTGGCATTCAAACCCTGCAGTCTGGCTCCATCTCTCTCTCTAATCTCACCCCTCAACAGGTAGCCTGGAGGACTTGAAGGAATTTAAACAGGAGAGAGACACTCAGAACAGAGGTTCAGGGAGATCAACTTGGGGAATGGATTGGAGAGAAATTGAACTTCATTCCTTTATTATTTTCTCCCTCTCTGTGCATCTTGTTTAGAATCGATAGATAGAAACACATATGAGTGGAAAGACAGTTAGAAAAGGCTAAGGAAAAAAAGGGAGTTGAGGAAAACGAAAATGAGAGCCAAAGAGATAATCTCTCAAGGATGGATAAACCTACTGCAAATCTTCCCGGTGAAATGTACTGTTATTATTTCCCAATTCCCAGCATCTCTGTCCTTCCTGCCTTCAAACAAGAATCAAGAACCGCTTCCTTGGTCCACACTTCATGTCACCAGCAGTCATTTGGGGGGTGTGTGTGTATGTGTGTGTGTGTTTAATTTCTAAAGACCAAAGCATTTTCAGATGCAAACTGCAACATTGTCAGATCACTTTAAAAGAAGCAGCATCAGTTTGTCTTCTAGTGCATCCCACTGGATATTCCATGCAGAGGCCTGTTATACCACATGTGCAGATTGGTTATGTAGGTTGAAGTTTTATTTGTTCCTCACCTTTATTTTCTTAGGAGTCTCTCCATTGAATGAATAAATGAATGAATCAATCAATCAATCCCTCTTGAACTAGATTTTATGCGAGCTCCAGGTGAACTAGGAGCTCCCCTGAACACTATTTGAAAAAATTTTAAAAAAAACACAATAAAACAGGTTTTATCCCAGAATAGTTTGAAGATTTTAAGATATACCAGTGCCCAGGAAAACAGAATTGTTAGGGGTGGTGCTATGTATGGTTATTTATAAAATGCCCTACTCCCCAGGTGATTCTCATGTTCTTCTATAATTGGGAACCACTTCTCTAAGCTCTTGAAAGCTCTTCCACCTTCACAGAGAAGAAAAACCATGGCTTTGGAGTGAGCTACCCAGTTGGATTCCTGTCTCTCTCTCTCCTCCAGGAGTTTGAGGACGTTGTTCAATCTGAGCATCTTCTTTCAATTGTGATTTAATACTTTTCTCATAGAGTTTTTGGAAAAATTAAACAACTTCAAATATGTGAAGCAACTGACACAGCCTGACACACAGTAGGTACTCAGTAAATTGAAATTATTGTCTCCTTTTCCCACATTCTTCCCCCATAAATCCAGAGAGGACTCCTGCAGCGGGACAAGCAGGGTTCTCCTCTGATCATCTCAATGCTGTCCTCCAGCTGGTAGACCCACACACAAAGTCTGTCTTTCACCACGTCTCCAAAGGCTGTTCCCTTTCACTGGCTGGCACCTCTCCTGGGCAGCTGATGCCCAAGCTTGGACTCATTGTCCCCAGGCCTACAGGATTTCTCTCCCTCTTGCCCTGTACCATGGGGAAGCAGTGGTGTGCTCCCCCACCTAGAGCATAACTCTGCAGTGTGTTCAGCTGTGCCCTGGCACAGGCCACCTCTGCACTGGGCTTTCATGCAGCCTGCAAATGCTTCTGCTAGGAGTTCCAGGGTGTACCAAGTCATACTAGCTGGCATTTACCAGAACCTCTTACTGGACACCGTCTTTTCAAGAGCTTCCCAGGGACCATTATTTTAATGCCTCTGCTATAAGCATGAGTTCTGAAGAGCAATCGTCCTCATTACTTCACTCTCCTAGGGACATCATGCCTCTGATTTTCTTCTACTTGGCCAGTATGTAAAAACTGCTTAAGATGCATTTAGGAGTTTGTCCTTGTCAGCATCACTGTCATCAGGACAGGGCTCATATTCCACTGCAGAAGGAAAAGCCGTAGCCTTACCCCTCCTACTACGCAGCAATGCCTCACGGTCCTGGGAAACTCCTAGTCTAATTTGCCCATTGTGTGTACAACACTTTACAGTTTACAGATGCTTTACAGTCATAACTTCCTATCATCCTCTCCAAAAATGCCATTGAGGTAATAGGAAAGGGACAGTTATTACGTCCCCACTTCACCAATGAAAAACTGTCACCTCTCACCAAAGAAAGCCAAAAATCCCACTAATATACTTTACATGTTTGGGGCTGGGTCTTGGGTTTCATTTACATACAGGCATGTCAACAGGCTGTTAGCCCTAAATGACTCGGTTGAGACAGGCACTGTAGCTTAACGGACATAAGTCATTATTGCTCTTGAAAAATGAAAAGTTCCGCCACCTGGATTGATGCAGCTAGAAGGTAAAGGAAGCAGGACTGTTTACTCCTGTTCTCCCCAAATGCAAGGCCATTGAGCAAGCCATGCTGCATATGGTGTTTGTCAACAAAACTTCAAGAAGATGGATAGACATTATCACTCTTTATTTGGATGGCAGAAATAATTTCTCCTCTGCAGTAATTCTTCCCCTGGCCAGGATTTGGGGGCTAAAACCATCCCCCATTTGCAGATGCCCAGTGGCTTTCCTGGGATGTATTATATCTCCATTTGGCATGGAATGGACGGAATGGCACCTTCCCTAAGCCACAGCTCTTCAGGCCTGAAACCACAGACTCCTTTTCAGTAAAACAAATGAGGAGGAATTCCTAGGGCCCTGGAAAGCACTCCACTTTCCCAGCCCCACCTACTGGAGGATTTAGGCTGGATCTCCAGGTATTGCATAAGGGGGAGGGAGAGGGAGAGAGAGAGAGAGAGAGAGAGAGAGAGAGAAAATCCATCCCTTTGGAGAGCCCAAACTGCTGCCTTATTAGTTGTGGGCTGACAATCAGCAGATCCTTTAGAGGTACCATTCAGATCTGAGAACCTCTCAACTTTCCTGTGTCCTGACGTCATAGCCCACCTAGAAAGCCAGGTCCAAGGAGTAAAGGAATTGACAAGACTCCAGCTGCTGCTGACATGATTCCTCAAGGAGAGATTTGCCAGGTGGTTACTAATGAAGGAGACAGATAACTGTGTGGTTCAGTTGTCGCCAACCAGGTACAGGAGGAGGACTGACTGCAGGGCTATTAGGACAGACACTAACTGCACAGACACCGTCAGCCACCCACCTATTCTCCTCATTAACATCACAGCACTCTCCGAAGGGGACCAGAATATTCCCATTTCACAAATAGGGAAGTTAAAAAACAACACACACACACACACACAAACACACACACATACATCTTGTGACATATTTTTAGTTCCAAAAGCCACTGAAGGATGGAGCATTGAAATGACTCCAGTTTATACCCTTCGGCAAAAAGTGTGCTAGCAGATTCAAAATCTTTTATTACTTCTAGGAATTGTGAAAGACTGCCCAATTTATGGCTGTTGTGCTCCTGCTGCACAGTTAAGGGCATCCCCCAGGGACTTCTGAACTGCCAAATGCCAATGAGAAGCTAGCCAGGAATATTTTTTTCTTCATTTTAGAAAGAAGCGATCACTGATATAAAACCGTCTTGGAGATCAAAATCTCATTTTTTGCTATCTGTTGGTAAAGCATCCACAATCCCACTCACTCTTGTTATCTGCCTTTGGGCCCTAGGTTGGTCTCTCCCCTCCTCCCTGCCCATAGAGGAGAGGACAGTAGGAGGGGAGAGTGAGTCCTTTCTGGATCTGCTTCCAAGGCCGCCGTGTGGCTCAAACAAGCTGACAGCTGTAAATATGGCCACAAATGCCACAGCACTCTACAAATGCTTTTTATTCGCAGAAGGCATGCTTTTTTAATGGAAAAAATGAGGCGTCTTCCCCAGCTCCCCAGCCTGGGTGAATCTATTCTAGAATGCTCTGTGTTTGGCTCCACCAGAACACTATTTCTGTGTTATCTTTGTTCCCCTACTTGAGGGAAAACAACCTAACACACTGGTCCTTGGAACCACGTTGCCAGGACAGGGCAGGCAGTATGAAGTGCTCAGTAAAGATGGGCTCAAGGGATGTGCACATGAAACATGAGAATGAGAAGGACTCTTCCCTTTCCTGGTGCAGGGGGTCAAGTTGGGCAGCCTCGGCTTCAGCCTGGAAGGACGTCCTCATCAGACTGGCCATGGGAGATCAAACAGTCCTTCACTGGAGATGCCCCTACATCCCCATAACTGCGGAAAGGGGCCTCACCCCTGCAAGTTCCCTTATGCACACGGCACAGATGGGGAGGACCCTTTAGCATTATCCATTTCTGTTTTCCTCCATAGGTGGACTCTGAAATCCAGCAGACGAGCAGGTCTAAGTAAGGCTTCTGTGCACTGCCAAATTTTTAGTAGTTTTGGTAGCTAGTTGATATCACATTAATATCTTGAAAATTGGCCATGATCGACAGTATTTGCACCAGGGAGATTGGTAGACGCTACAACCAAGGTCTTTTTGTTTTTTTTTTCCCAGAGAGCTGATTGTTAAATATTTACCAACACACCACTGACTTAAGCTTGCCTTAAGGTATGGAACCCGCAATTCTGCCTGTGCCTTCTAGATTATATTCTGTTTTCCCCTCCTCCCAAAGTGCTTTTGAATTCTACACTCCTACCCCTATCTGCCCTTGGTGTGTGCTTCTAGAGAAATTCTAGTGTTATGTTCACAGAGGTCAAAGAGGTACAAATAAATAGACCATTTATTTGTACAGAACCCTGATATTGTTTCAACTGATGTCACGCATATTTCTCTATTTTGATCTGTACCACAACACTGAGAAAGACAGAGTTAGCACTCTTACTTACAATGTGCAGATGGGAAAACTGCAATTCAGAGTTACTATGTGGGACTGATTTGACCAGGCACAGAGGAGTACCCAGGGACCCTGCCCACCACCTTGTGCCTCTGAAAGTCACACAAGCACCCCTAGACAGAGCCACCACCATTACCAGGGCAGACTGTGGCCAGCCTGGGAGAGCCAAACTACAGTGAATACACACATGGCTTTTATGTGGTTTGAGGCTACATTCTGTGATTCTTTATGTAGAAGCAAATTGTCCTTTTAATTATTGTGTGGGCTGTACTGAAATAGATGCACATTCCTTGAGCCACTGGCAGCAGCCAGAGGGGCCCAGGTGTTCAGCCTGAAGATCTGCCAAGTTGCAAACTTGATGCTTATAGTTGGGAGTGGTATCTGTCTCAATGCAGAAAGTTTTGTTTTTCTTAAACTAAAAGTCTTTGGAATATTGTAAATGGGGAACACAATGGGATCGCCAAGGCGTTTGCGGTGTATTCCATCGTGGGAAAGAGCTGGGGACGAGGTTCTGGGGGGCAGTGGGCAGCGGGTGTTCAATGAGACGGTAGAGGACCTGATCCTGCTGCCTTGGTCTGTCTCAGATACAGGAATCTTGTAACTGTCGCCAGAGCGTAGCTCATTTGGTTTCACAACAGCTGGGACTGCTGTCTTTCGAAAATCTCTTCATGTAGTCTCATATAAAGTTGTGGCAGGGAAGCACGTTGGCCTATACCAAATTGGAGTTTTCAGACAATCAAAGCAAAGAGAAAGCCAGACCCCTATCCTGCATTCCTCTTTGTTCTTCTGCCTCGGGACTGGGGGACAGCATGGATCCTGGGCTCTGTAAGGGACACGCTGCAGCTGGATCCATCTCCACCTTTCCCACCTGCTGCCCCAGCTCAGGTGATCACAAACACCCCCTCCTTTGCTGCTCCTTAAATGCTTTCCCCTAAACCAAGCCCAGTGGCCATCTCCTCTTTTCTCTTGCCAGAAACTAGGTCCCTCTGGTACCCTACCCTGCTGCATCCCCTCCAGACAACTTGAAAAGGAGGCATAAGCTCATGCTAGTTATGAATGGTCTACCCAACAAGGCTTTCTATTGCCCTTGTGGAGGACACAGGCAGATTCATGGAATTCTTATGGTGGGTATTGTTGCCTGCACCCCCAGCACCTCTTCCTTCATCTTGTTGTGACATCCTCAAATTGTTCTTTAGGGACCTTCACTCCTCCATTTCATGCTGTCTTTGTGGGACTATGAGTCAATCTTGGTGGGATTTTTAATCAGGAAGTTCTTGCCTCTTTTGGTCAAG
This sequence comes from Propithecus coquereli, assembly GCF_000956105.1. Classification (NCBI taxonomy): domain Eukaryota; kingdom Metazoa; phylum Chordata; class Mammalia; order Primates; family Indriidae; genus Propithecus; species Propithecus coquereli. The sequence continues at coordinate 4,431,918 of NW_012137192.1, forward strand.
GGGAGACACCTGACCCAGCCTAAGCCCCTCAGACTGTGTCACAGGAATTCTGAGCACAGTTCCACACGATGGACGACACCCAGGGCTAGTGCATCCCAGGGCTGAGATGTGAGCAACTTAATCCTCAGGGCTGCCCTTGGGTCTTCTCTTATCTCTTGACTATCTTTCCTGTGAACTAAGTTATCTTCCAACAAATCCTTTTATTTTGGGGTTTGTTTTTCTCAAGTTAGCTAGTAAGCCTATAGTTCACAATCAAAACAACTTGAATGGATAGAGTCCCAAATAAAGGAAAATCTTACGTGCTGAGGCTGGGGGCTCTAGTCACAGCCCACTGGCATCTCCGAACCCGGCTTAGCAATGGCACATCCCCACTGAACAACAATGAACCAAAGAGAGGGTTGTTGAAAACAGTTGAAAGCTCTGGGTCATCAATGACAAGGAGTGGGCACAACCTGGGAACTTGCATACTATCTTCCCCATTTGTCTCCAGGTTCACCCATCTATGATAGGGAGCTGGGCCCGATGACTGGAAACCGATGATTTCATCACACCTGTGTCCTCACTTATTCAGTAGCCACAAACTGAGCTCCTTCTCTGTGCTATGCTGGGGACTGGCCCAGAGAGAATGCAGGCAGAATGCAGCCTCCACCCCCCAGGTGACCTGGTTAGGTTTGTGTCTGAGGAAAGCAGTCCAGGCACACAGATTACCGGGAAGCGCTGTCCTGGTGAAATAATCCAGGCTACAGCCATGGCCACGGAGGCAGGAAGGGCTTTGGTGACCCACAGAGTAACAAGGAGGGAGAAGCCCAAGGGATCCAGTTTCCTGAGATATTAAAGAGCCAGCATGTTTTTTTCCTGTGGTGTAGTGGGTGGCTTCAAGGGAACGGGGCCACTACAGCTCAGAAGTCAGTCCGTTTGTATTTTGTTTCTCGGGAAAGTTGCACTTTTCCTGGCCTCCCAAGAAGAACAGCCCCTCTGCGCCAGAGAACTGGGAGCCCACACAGCAGACATCCCTGACACCTGCTTTTCTCACAGTCCTTCTACTTCTCTAGACCCGGAGAGAGACACACACGGCAGGGAACTGCTTAGCAACTGCACGTAGGAAATTGGGATTCCAAACTATTCCTGTGGGTTTTTTCCCTCCCCGCTTTGTTCTCCTGTTTTGTTTCCAGTCGTTTATGATTCAGTCAATGTTCCATCACACGACACACTAACCGGTTCTGCAGGCCCTGGCATCTAAACTGCACTGGGGCCCTGGCCGCCTGGGTTCCTGGGGGGTCTTCAGGCAAAGGCCCCACCCACGTGATTCCCATGGAGCTGGCCAGGGAAAGCCACAGGGGATCTGGGTGGGCAGCCTCAGGGGAGGCTGTTCTTAGGGACCCCTGGGTTCCTCTGGGCTGGATCCCCCCGTCCTTATCTCTCCCCGTTTCTCACACTCTTGCCAGCTCCCAACGTTTCCATGTTTTCTCTCTAACCCATCAACATCTGTCTCTCTGAATATGCATCTCTATCTCGTGTCTGTCTCTTTCTTCGTCTCTCTCTGTTTCTGTCTCTCTGCCTCTCTGATCTCTGTGTGTCTATCTCATTTCTCTTTTTGTCTCCATCTCTCTCTTTCTGTTTTCTGACTGTCTTTCTCCACTTCTCTTTGTGTCTGCCTCTCTCTTTTCCTGTGTCTCTGTGTTTGTCTTTTTCTGTTTCTGTAAGTTTCTCTCTCTCACTATGTCTCTTTGTATCTCTCGGTTTCTCATTTCTCTGTCTATTTTCTCTTTGTCACCCTATTCTTTCTCTGACTCTTTCTCTGGGCCTCTCTTCTCTCTCCCTTCCCCCTCCCCTCTCTCTTTCTGAATTTCTTTCTGAAGCTCAGCAGCTTGGCCCAAGTCCCAAACGAAAATGGGCCCGGTTTCCAGGACAGCTAACATTGCACATTGAGGGTTAATTTTTTCCCTCATCATCAACTTTCCTTCCATTTCAGAATCCCTAAGTCTGGCCAAAAGTGCTTCCTAGGGAAGGGCCCACGTGCTGCGGCAGAAGCCACTCAGCCACGCTGCACCCCAGAGAGTGCCAGAGAAGGTGGGGCCGACAACGGCAACGAGCAACGTGCAGGGATTTCTCTGGCGGTTCTCCAGCTAGTCAGAGCCAATTAATATGAAATCAATAGGCCAAATCAACGTTTTCAGAAGTTAACTCAAAAAAATCCCTGAAGATTAACCAGCCTGTGCCCTTTGCTATGAAATTGTTACCACACCACTTTCTTTTCTTTTGAAAGTCCAGATGGGCAGATAAATCCAAAGTAGATCAACCACATCTGCCATTCCTCCACACAGTTCCACCCTCCCGCCGCTTCCCTCGCTCCTCCCCAGCATGCACAGCACGTGGAGCCCGAGCTGAACTGATATTTTATGCCGCACCATAGGTTTTAAATTCTCCATTGTATTAACAGGAACCACATCCTGACCCCTCCGAGGCCGAGAGCTGGCAGAGTCTGGAATCTGCCTTTTCCTAAGGTGAGAACTGCATTAGCTGTGGGGGCTGCTTCCTCCCAGGCACAAAATGGGCCAACAGTAGAACTCAGCCCCGTCACTGCCTTCTCTGGTGTCCTAAACCAATATTCAGATAAAAAAAAACAAAGTCCAGGTGGCTGTTTTCCATTTATGAAACCCCATTTTCTACGTTTGCTCTGTAATGTAGTATCATGCCCAGTTTAGAGATGAGCTTATTATTAAAATCCTTTCTTGAGAAGGGAGCAAGAAAAAGGAAGGAGAGAGGAAGGAGGATACCCTGGGATCAGCATCTCTTAGGCAGAGTGGTCAGGGCTGCTGGAATCAGGGCAGCCTCTGGCGTTTTGAGCCAAGTCTCAAAAGTGAAGGCTCCTACCCCAGGATGTCTGTCTAAATGACCTTGAAAAAAGAAGGACATGAAGCAGGTATCAGAAATTGAAAATCTTGGGAAGAACCAAATCAAGAGTATTGGGAACACAATGCTGGGAAATACTTAAGAGATTGAGGTACGTGTCGGCTTTTGATTGCTCCCTGAGTGGAGTCACAGGGGTGTTAAAAGGCTAAGGATGCACAGAGTCTTGAGCAAAGTAGGAAACTTTTCAAGCCCGAATCCTCTGATTCCAAAACTTGTGTTCGTTAGGTAAAATAGTGTTTTCCAAAGTTTCTCTATAAAGAAAGCAGCTGGGTGAATGCATATTCTTTATGGCTAGGGACACCCATTAAAAGCTTACTTTCCTTTTAAGATGAGTAAGAAAAGTATAGGGAAATGTTCTATTTTGTGTGGGCTGAGACTCTGGGAATGAAAACTGAGGTTTCTCATGAAAAACTGAAATTGTAGAGTTCCAGAGCTGGAAGATATTTAGAGATCAACTGGTCCATCCTCTTGATTTGACAGATAAGGAAACAAAAGCCGGGAGATGGAATGTCGTACGTAGGGTGGCACAGCAAGTGTGGTGGGTGGTGACTCACACTCCACAACCCCAGCGTCGCTAGTTCGTCATGTGGTTGTGACATTTCTTCATGCCATTCTCAGAGGACTGGGGAACAAAAAAGGTGTTGTCTGTGCAGATTAGCACTCCTGGGGCTTGAGGCTTTGAAATGTTGTTGGGAAATTTGAGAGAGGCTAGACTTACAGAAAAGCATCTTGGGTTTTGCAAGGCTGTGTTAGCACGACAAGCAGCAGACCTGGACTATCCTGAGATTCTGACACCAGTGACCTTCCAGGCTTTGGCTCAGAGTGATGCTCTGCTATCAACCAGAATGTGGCTTGGGTATGTCCCACATCCTGGTCCCTTACTGGGCTCCACACTAGACTCTGAGATGTCCCAGCTGTCAGCAGCCTCCCTGGCCCAGCAGCCCTGAGCAGATCTGTCCTCTCTCTGTCTGGCCTGCCCCCAAAACCTGGTGCCTGGTCCTTGTCCTGATGTTGGCATGAACTGGGCAGTTTCTGTCTTTATCCCTGCCATACATTCAAGCCCACATGACGGAGATGCCCTGTTGACATGCCCCATCTGCCGAGTGCCAGATCTGACCCCAAAGTGCCGAGAGTTAGAACATTGCCTGGTCCAATCACCGTATCTCCCTGCCTCTCTCAACCAGGGGACAGCCTGGGGGCTCTGTGGCACTCATGCTGGGGAGAAGAGATGTGCCCAGGACCCAGGTGGGTACTGTAGGAGAATGAGAGAGCGTGGTGAGGTACAGGACAAGCTGAGCTGAGGCTCTCTGAGGGTACAAGCTCCAGGCTCCTGTACATGATCATGAACCCCTGATCTGGAGACCCTTGGAATGAAGGCAACATAGCAACTCATTCCTGCAGGACATAGAGTTTGCCATCACCAGTCGACATGGATTCCAATCCCAGATCAGCCTCTCTGAAGTCCTCATACTTCATTTACAAAATAGGGTCAAAATACTACTGATTATGCTAATTTGTTTAGCAATTAAGTAAGATAATATAACTCTTATTGATGGCATATAAAGGGCCACCACACTTTTTTCCTTTCCCCATCTTCTCTGTCAAACTCTCTCCTCCCTGATAGTGATCTAAAGAAGGCCTTGATGGGATTTCATTTCCCTGTAAGGATGAAATGAAACAAGTAATTTTTGATGCTAGTGTTAGGGGTTTTGAACTGCCGTGTGCAAATGAAAGCCAATGGTAGCTTAGCTGGTGTTTTAGTGTCCAGTGGCTGCTGTAATGAATGACCACCTACCTGATGTCTTAAAACAACAGAAATGTATTATCTCCCCGTTCTGGAGGCTGGAAGTTCAGAATCAAGGTGTTGGAAGTGTTTGGTTCCTTCCAGAAGCTCTAAGGGAAAACCCATTCCACACCTCTCTCCTAGATACTGGTTTCTACTGGCAATCCTTGAATTCCTTAGCTTGTAGACTCATCCCTTTGATCCATCTCTGTCTTTGTATCATCTTCTTCTCTGTATGTCTTCTTCTTTTCTGTCTTTTATAAGGACACCTATCGTGGGATTTAAAGCCCACCCTAATCCTGGATGAGACTGCCTTAATTCCAACTGTAAAGACCTTTATAAGGGCCTTTATAACCTCATTCTGAGGTTCTGGGAGATGTGAATTTTTGAGTGAGGGGAGTCCATATTCAACTTACTACAGACAGATTTAACAGGGGGAAATGATACTGAATAAACAGACAGCACTGGCTGTGGGTCTTAGCCACTCACCACTCACTTGCTGGGTAACCCTGGCCACATCACTTCCCCTCTCTGATCCTCAGCTCACTCCCCACATCACCTCTAATAAGACCACACTTGGGAGAGAACTTTGTAAAATGCTGCCTAAGGCCGAGTGGGTTTTATGACTGGCTAGTGAAGAAATAGGAACCCAGTGAGAAAAGAGACTGACCAAATGGGAGTTTGCTGGCATCCTTTGAGTAGCAGCTGAAAATATTTCCCCCAAACTCCCCTATATAATCAGGGTACCCTACAGCCCTTTACTGAGCTGGCCATCTTGATCTCATCTTGACCAGGTTGCCCTATCTTTCTAGAACATGCCCTCTGAGGCTTCAGCCAAGAGAAGGTGATGCCCAAGCCCCTGCCTGCTTGTCCACACTCCCTCAGACAGGTGTGAAGACATCATATAACTGTGTTGACAAATAGCCACCGGTGTAGGGCATTGTGACCTGAAACCCATTCTCTGGGACTTGTCTGCGGGCTCTCTGTATAGACTGCAACCGAGGAAATGCATGTGTTCCAGATGTTTATCGCCTAATTACAAATCTGATGTGCCACTTACGGTAATGTACTTGTCCATGCTAATGTTTTCTCTTCCCCCAGAGGATCTGCCAGGACAGATTTGACGCAAGGACAGACAGAGTGTCTCTGGTGTGTTTTAATTAGGCAATTGCTCTCCAGTCATGGTGAGCGTCAGGTGCCAGGCCTATTGCAAAGCAGGTCAGATCAACAACCATTCACTGATTTCTATTCTAAGATGAGTAAGGTAGTCTTTGCTTTTGAGGGTTTCTCAGCTTCCGGGAGGGGACTTGACAGACACCGACTGCCAATTAGCAGGTAGGTGATCAGTGCTCTCAACTAGCTGTGTGGACTGAGGAGTTGGAGTTCCACTGGAGGCTTGGAATTTAGTAATGACAGGAAAATGTATCAATAGCTGGACTTGTCACAAGGAACTAGTGGGAAATTATCAGGTAGATGTGGAGCAGGACTGAATTCCCAGCAGAGGAAAAAGCCTGAACAAAGGCATGGATGGGGTAAAAAGGCAGGGGAAGTTTGGCATGTGGTTTATGTTTGGGGTATGTGGACAGAGTGGGAAGGGATGAGGCCAGAAAGGTAAGCTGGAGACAGGTCACACAATGCCATGACATCAGGCCAGGGAGCTGAGCCTGTAAACACCAAAGGAGGTATGGCTGTGCTTGACTGTGGAAGAGCATGATCCAGACTGCACTGCAGACAAGTCCCTTGCTATTGCCTAGAAGACTGAAGAGAGGAGGCCAAGGGAAGGAAGAAGGGAGAGAAACTGTTGCAATACTTCAAGTTCAAGAGGATAGTGGCCTGAACAGGGCAGTGCCAGGGGAAATGGGCAAGTAGAACTGACAGGATTGTCCATGGGAGGTTGCAGGGAGAGGGGTGAGCCAGGTAGGAGGGATGGGATGACTTGGATGTGGTCCATTCACTGGATGAGGACTTCAGGAGGAGGCACAAGGTGGAGGGGGGGAGTAGGCGGAAAGGGTACAATAGGGATGAGGAGGGTCGATTTGAGAGTTGCCAGATCATGAATGGGGCAAACCCCCTTCCATATTGGATGGGCTATGTGATTTCAGGTGCCTAAGAAGAATCTCAGCTCACTTACTCCAAAAAGCCCGATCTGACCATCCGCTATGTGGACTTATTCTCCGCCTCTGGAATCCTGACCTCAGCTCTCAGCTGCCACTTGGCCCCTTTGACCACAGGTCAGAACTTGCCCACCTCAACTCAGCCCCTCCCGCACTCTGTCCACACTCTGCCCCTCTCTCCTCTCCCTCCTCCTCTACCTAGTGCCTTTCCTGGGCTTGTTCAGTGCAGGGATTCCCTGAGCCTCTTGCTCTGCCTGGGCCATGGTTTGATGGGTAGTAGGGAGGAGGTGGTAGAAGAGGGTGTCATCTCCCCATCTTCGTCATTCCTCCTATCAGATTCTTCCTTTTGCATCTTTCTGAAGAAGATCTTGTAGTCAGATAGGACCACAGGTTGAGGCTTGTGGAGAGAGTGAGGATGCTTGATGGGCCTTGGTGATTCAAAGGAATTGAAAAACTGGTCCCACTGTAAGGTCTGACTCCACAATAGACCAATTGCCCAGTAGACTTGGTCTCTACCAGGTATTCCCTGTCTGTAATCACTCAATTTCTTTTTTCTCCCTTTCTCCCTTCCTTCTTTCAATACTTCCTCTGTGCAATCACTGGGCCAGACCCTGGGGACACAGAGGTGAATAAGGCAGGGAGCGAATCCACCAGGGGCACAAGATCTAGAGGCAGAAAAGAAAGCAGAGGCTCACAGTTCCCCAGATTCAGGCCCATGACAGAGAGAAGCCCAAAGGAAGGGAATGAGCAGATTGGGAACAGAGCTATTTTCACAGAGGAAATGCCACTGGAGCTGGGACTTGAAGGATGAGTTTGCACAGGGAGAAAGGGACCAGGACGTTCTAGGCAGAAGCACAGTATGAAAGGCAGTGCCCCATTCCACCTTCCCTTCCTCCTTTCTTCATCTCCCCTCCTCTCCCTTCTCTACCATCTTTTTATCCCAACCAAATACTGATGAAATACTTGGACTATTTTTATGCTAAACACTTTGCTTGCATTTATTTCTATCCAGTGCTGCCCGTGATGTAAGGACAACCCCCATCTGTCATTCCCACCCTGGAGATGAGGCAGACAAGGCTCAGAGATTTTAGGTGACATCCTGGTGTGTGGCTAGCGGACTTTGGGATTGGATGGCAACCCTGTTCTCCCCTCCACTGCATATACCACCTCCTTAGGGAAATTTTGGCAAGTTGTATGTGTGTTTCTTTTAATCTGTGTAAGTGCCTTCTTGTCATCAGGTGAGAAAATAACGTGAATGGAGGAGGAAATGCACAAAGTAGAAAGCCAGAAGACCTGGTCCTGTTACCTTTCCATAGGACCCGAGGGTGAGGACGAGGAGGGTCTTCCCTTTGCATGGCACCTTGGGTTTTCTGAACAGAACAAATGGGGCCACCCACACAACCCAGAGGCCTGCCGTTGCTAATGCGTGGTTGCCCAGGGATCGTGCTTGGCTTAATACTCCACTGTCGCCATCTTAAAATTCTTCAAAATTTTAACGAGAGGCACGCATTTTCATTTTGCACTGGACCCCACAATTATGTAGCCAGTTCTTCCAAGAAAACCTGCTTTCCTGCCCATTCACTGTCTCACTGTCACTGTCTGGCTGCCTCCCTTCAAGTGATTCTCCACCAGCTCCCCTGCGGCCCAGGCTGTGCCTTTGATCTGAGACACAGGCTGGTTCCGGGTCCACGCAGAATAGCAGAATGATGGTGTCCAGCACTGGGCATGATTATCCAAATCATTTCCTCCTGTGACCAGGACCTGGCTTAATACTTCCCAGGTACCAGGTGTTCCCCAAATATCTGCATGTGGAAGGGTTTGGGTGGCTCCATTCTTTTCTCTTTTGATAAAACAATTAGGTCATTTAGAATATGAAAAGCTTTGAAATCATGAAAGTACTTTATTTGAAGCTTGGAGAAGAAAGGACTTTGATGATAAAAAGAAAGACAGCTATTTCCATTTTAAACAAAGAAACAGCAGGAGAGATTTCTGTCAGACAGTAATAACTCCAATTCTGAATCCATTGTCCATAATATTGGTGAGGGACATTGCAGCATCACTCTTTTAGTAAATTGGGACTAGTCCCAGTAGGTAGAAGTTGCAGAAAGAAATCTCTGGACTCAGAAGAGCTTCTAGCATTTGGTAATATTTGGATGGGGATTTGACCAACTCTTAAGGGAGTGAAGTGCTTGTCCCTGGAAGAGACAAGTTGCAGGTTTATGCCCATTCAACAGAGGGGAGAAGCTCTGAGCATCATATGGGCAATTGGACCAGATAGAGGTTAATTTAAAGTTCTTTAACAACCCTGGCAACTTGTATTAGTTGATTTAGTGACTCTGGGATATTGAGTTTTTCTAACCTGGTGATTCTATAATTCTTGTTTACACCTAAAAGCTAAGGTTACCAACTTTCTTTTTATATTTCTGTAGGAGACAAATGAAGAATCCAAACTCTTCTATCTACCATATAAGCAGGAAGATATTGATTACTTCAAATTACTGTCACAATTCCATAATCCTAGCTGGTGACCTTCTCAAAATGAATGAATGAACATATGAATGAGGGAAGGAAATGAGAATCCTTTCGAGACTAACAAGGTCAGAAAGGGTAGACCCTGGGTGGTGGTTCTCCTGGGACACCGGGTTTCACAATCTTAGCCAATCTTTCTGACTCTGCTGCAGTCAGGGGGGTGTCCATGTCCCTGCACAGAACAGAGCTAACAACATTAGCAACACATGGCCAAGGGCCTGGAAAGAGGATGTTTGTGAAATGCTAACAGAAATTTCTGTGACCCTTTAACATCACAGTGTTCCCGGCGTTTCCTCAGGCATAAGCCACATCCTGGAAACAAGCCGTGCTCAGGTACGTGAAGATGCAGCTGGAAATGTCTGTGTTTATTCTGTTGAAAGCATGGAAAGCACATATCTGGGAGCCAGGAGGCCTGGGTGCTTATCCTGGTTGTGCCCCTAAACATTTAGGTAGCTTTGGCCAAGTCCCTTCTCCTCCCGGGGACTCAGTTCTTCCATTTTTAAAATGGGATAATGATAGCTCTGCCCTACACAACAGTTATGAGGGTTGAATTAGTTAACATTTGTAAAATTCTTAGAAAAGGGCCTGTGACATTGTAAATAATGAACACAAAAAGCATCCTTTTTAGATAGGCATTCTCATCACCATTTTACCAGAAGAATCTGAGGCTCAGGTAGTAAGTGATATCTCCAAGGTCACATACCTGGCTACCACCACACTTTTCTACTGCCATCAGGGCTAGATCAGCTATCAGACAGCTTTCAGTTCTGACATTCAGAGATTCTGTCTTTATAAACTGACAACTTTGTCTGGATTTCATTTGTCCCTTGGGCACTAGCTAGATGCAGGAAAAGTTCACTCTGAAGCTAATCTCCAATTCTGTGGATGATGTGGAAGGCCATTTTTCCATCAGCATCTTGTGCAGTGTTAGACGGGGTCTTGGAGGCTCTGACTGGCCCTGGCTATGAAACCCACAGGAGCCAGGTCCCCTTCACATCAGCGATATCCAGCCTGGTTCTCCCAGCTCGGCAGCAATTCTAAATACATTCCCGGGTTCCCAAAATAAATGTCGAATCTTGATTTTCCCCTTGTAGTCCTGTGTAGGTCAATAGCATGGATATTGCACAACCTTCTAAACTACTAGAAATGTCAGTGCCTCCACCTTTCTTGTCCTCGTATGTAATCGGTCACCAGTCCTGTCTGAAATGAAAGTCCCATTGTGCTGCTGAAATCTCAAAGTCAATCTCTGTTGTACACAAGGTCTAAGCGTATCATTCCAGGCCCTGTGGTCTAAGCCCTCCCCAACTTCCCCTCCTGCTGTCCCACTCTGCCCCCACAGCTTCCTTCCCTTGGCCTGCAGGGCAGCCACCCCTCTGACCATGAAGAACTTCCTGTTGTCACCTAAGCACACCAAGATGTCCCCACCTTCCTCTTCCACACCAGACACTTCCAGGGAAAATGTCCATCATCCTTTCCTCCTTGCCTATTGTGATGGCTGAAGAGCACCTCCTCTCTGTTGCTGGCCCCTGTCCCCTGTTGCTTTCTCAGGGACTTCATCTTTTGTCTGTTTTCTTTTTTTTTTTCCTAATTGTTCCTTTCTATAAGTCTAAAAATACTCACTCCCTCATTTTAACAAAACTTCCCAATACCCGTGTTTCCCTCCAGCCACCACCCTTCACAGCAATACTTTCTGCCTCTAATTCTCTATCTCCTACTTCCTCTTTAGTCATTAAAATCTGACTTTAGATCTTTCCATTCTATGAAATGACACCTTACTGTGGTTTTCCCAGACCATGTTTTTCCTAAATCTAAAACCTAATCACTCCCCATTTTGAATTTGACCTTTCAGAAGTATTTGACATTGTTGATTACTCCCTACTTCTTGAAAGACTCTCTCCCGTCACCCTGAAGTTTCTTGGTCTTTCTCCTTGTCTACTTCTCAGTTTCCATTGCAGACTTCTCTTCCTCTGTCCCCCTTTAAATGCCTTTCCTTTCACAAACTCTACTAGTCAGGATAGGATAGCTTATGCTGCACTAAGAAGCAACTCTTAAAACTTCAGGAACACGTATAAATTATTTGTTTAGGCTACATGTCCCATGTGAGGCAGCAGCAGTGCAGCTCCAAGAACCATGGACAGTCCTTCCTCTCTACGAGCAAGATTCAGCTCTAATCAAGGAAATTCCAACATTTTTCCCGGACAGATTTCAGAATGGATCTGATGACAATTCTTCTGAATAGGAGTGTCTATGGTAGTTACCTTATGCTTGTCCCACCATTGTGTGTGAGGGGCAGCTATTTGTCTCTTTAGCTCACAGGAGTTCTGATTAAGAGAACCTGTACTGAAGGACCTACACTTGAAGAAATATACCCACAAAGATTTATTGGCACCTAAACCTGATGATGAGATTCTGGACTTCAGTTTGATTGATTGAATAGAATGAGACTTTGGGGAGCCTTGGGAAGGGACAAGTGTGTTTTGCATGGGGGAGAAATGTGAACCAAGGTCAGACTCTCAAGCCAGCCCCTATCATAGCCTCCAGTGATCCCAGCCTTCTGGTGTTCACATCCTTGTATAGACTCCTCCCATATTGGATAGGGCTGGCCTGGGTAACCAGTAGGATATTTCAGAAATGATGCAGTATGACTTTTGAGACTAGATCATAAAAGACATAGAAACTTCTGCCTTGTTTTCTCTTTCTGCGATCCCTCACTCTGGAGGAAGCCAGATGCCATGTTGGGAGGAGCCCTGTGGAGAGGCATGATTTGATTCCTGCCCACCTTTCAAAACTTCTCTCTCATGGCTCTTTCTTTTCAACTCAAGACACCAAATTTCTTTCATTTTCCAGAATAAGCCTTCCATTTTCTGTTCTCTCTCTCTCTCTCTCTCTCTCTCTTTTTTTTTTTCTCAGACAAGTTCTCACTGTTGCCCAGGCTAGAGTGCTAGAGTGCAGTGGGTCAATCATAGTTCACTGCAGCCTTGAACTCCTGTGCTCAAGTGGTCCTCCTGCCTCAGCCTCCCAAAGTGCTGGGACTACAGGCATGAGCCACCACGCCCAGTCAAGCTTCCTTTTTCTTGTCCCTTACTAAGACTTCTAATACAAGTTACATTATGCCTGGAACCCTCCTTTGTCATGTCTTTTCCCCAAAACAGTTATTCATCTCCCTTTGACCCTACATCTCTGAGAAGCCTGTCCTGACTTTCCGTGAAAGTCTGGGAAGTGACCCTCTTCTGTGTTCCATGGCAACCTCTACCTTAGCCTTATTGCAGTATTAGCCATTGTGTGAGATTACAGTAATAGTAGTATTTAATAATTACTGTTGAAGGAGCTCAGGAAATTCCACTCCAAAATATGACTCCCTGGTATAAAGAGTATTTTAAATTAAAGGCTCTTAGAGATCAACAGGCATTGGAAGGGGCCTTCCCCCTATCTGCGTAAGCCAGTAGGACCCATTAAAAAGAACAATCAATTTCCCTTCCCTTCCCTTCCCTTGCCTTGCCTTGCCTTGCCTTGCCTTCCCTTCCCTGTTCTCTCACTAGACTGCAGGAAAGAAGATCAAGAATGCAACCAGACCTGGCCCAAATCATTTTAAATATAATACTTGTATCTCAAGTTAGTTCATTAATAATTTGCAAAGAGAATCATTTACAAGTCAATCCGTTTCTCCCATCCATGCATCCTCCCTAGCAACCATTTATTGCCCCTAAACAGAATTACCTGTATTCTTCCTCTCCCCTTCCCCTCTAAAAGGAGGGTATACAAATTTCTGGACCCCACTGGGATATTGGGTAATCACTCTGTGATTCTTCCTGTGAGCAAGGTAAGTAAACCTCTTTCTCTTATTAATCTGCCTTAATTGTGAGTTGATCTTTCAGCAAACTTTCGGGGGAAAGGGGAAGTTTCCCCGCACCCCCTACACTGTAACAGGTGCCCCCTGAGTCATCTGAAGACATTTCTTCTACTCAAGAGCTTCTGTACCTCTGCTTAAAGATGCTCTTTGATCACAGAACATGCTTGAGTCACACTTAGGGAAGGCTAGGAGCACTGCAAAATTAACCTCAATCAATAAGGGTTAAGGGTTTGCAGATCAACAGTCCATCTTCTTCACCCCAGTGGGCCAATTCTGAGGTGTACTCTACACTGTGTCTCTGAGTCCCAGTGGCATTGAGCCCAGTTGCCCAGAGGAGTGACCTATTCATTAACCCATCTTTTATTAGCTTTCTTCCTTTCTCTCTGTCTCTTCTCCACTCCCTCACAGCTTCTTGAATCATTTCCCAAATAAGCTACTCACACATGTATCTTTTATGGGGGTCTGATTTTAGGGTCACCCACGCTAGGTCAAAACCATTCAATCAGCACTTAACAGGAGCTGGACACTGGGTCAAGCTCTTTACATGGATTATATGTTTTCATTCTCTGAGCAACCCAATGAGATAGATGCTAAACCGTAAAATTGGGCTAATAATACTCATGGGATTTCTGTGAGGATTAAATGGGATAATGCATGTAAGAACTCAGTGCTTGGTGAGACTGGAAGAGAAAACAAACTTGAAGAGTTTAACACAGTCCTTTGCATAGTAAGTAATTGGTCATTTGCACAAGGTCTCATGGATGCTAAGTGATCTTTTTTTTTTTTCTTTTTTATACCGAATTCTACCAGATTTCCAAGTTCTCAATTACTATGGTATATTGTGTTATCAGTGGTAATCTCCTATTGAACTATTTTCCACAGAAAACTGCAAGCTCCATGGAGCGGGAACCTATAACACCTATTATTAATATATTCAGTTTTATCCCCAAAGCCTGGCATTGAGTAGATAACAAGATATTTGTGTTGAAAAGAATCTATTTCTTCCCTTCCCCCAAAGTATGTTTTATATTCAGTTTGGGGTACTCATTACTCAAAATAGTTCTTCTCTGAGGCATTAGTAAGAGTAATTCTAAAAACTATATATGGAAACAATATGTCTTCCTCAAAAAGCCTACTTTTTCTGTTATTTTTTTCCTCTTTGGGATAATAGTGTATTGCCATTTTGGGAAGGCAGCGTATTTAGTGGTATGATCATGCTGGTTTTGAAGTCAAAAGACCTGGTACAAATCTAGTATTTTCAACTGCATGACCTTGTGGTTTTTCTCATCTATAAAAGAAGAATGATTTTGCCTCCTATACTAGTTATCTATTGTTTCATAATAAATCACCTTGAAACTTAGTAGCTAAAGATAATAGGTTAGCACATAGAGCCCTGAAGTACTGATATTGCCTTAGGGGGTTATTCATTAGCTCACACAGTTTCTGAAGGTTGAGTATCTAGGAATAGCTTAGCTGGCTGGTTCTAGCTCAAGGCATCTCATGAGGTTGTACTCAAGTTGTCTATAGGGGCTGTCATCATGTGAAGGCTTGACTGGGCCTACAGATTCACTTTCAAGCTCACTCAAATAGTTGTTGGCCAGGACTTTCTGTGTGAACCTCTAACAGAGTGGCAGCTAGCTTTCCCCAGAGAAAAAGTTCTGAGAGGAGGAGATAGAGTGCTTTCAAGACAGAAACCAAAGAGTGTTTCATGGCCTAATCTTGAAAGCATCATACTATCACTTCTGCCATATTCTATTGGTCACAGAGACCAATCCTAGCACAGTGTGGAAGGGGACCACACAAGAATATGAATACCAGTAGGCAAGATCATTGGTAGCCATCCTGGACTTTGAACACAACATTCCTCCTATAGACTTGTAATGAGGGTTTTCCCGTGACTAGCACATCATTATCTATCAAAAACTAATTCTGTTTTATGGACTCAAGGGCAGATACTTGAGTTTTAGAACCTGGAGAACACACTCAGCAACCCAGAGTTTAGCAGTCATCACAGCACAATTACCATCAAACAAATCTAGTTACTAAACTTCACACCCTGCTGAAAACTAAGCCAGCAATACTGGTGACAGCCAAAACCACAGAGTTCCTCAGAGTCTCCAATATTTTGTTTCCATTTACCATAAGTTATAATTTTATGTCATTATATATTTCATTTAGCTCAATAACTTTAAAGTTTATCAATTATTATCGTCACACTTTCCAAGTAAGGACAATGAGCTTTGGAAAGATTATGTGATTTGTCAAAGAGCACACAGCTATCCATTGATGAAGTCAGGATCCAAACCCAGGACTCATGACTCCAAATCTATTCTCTTTTAATTATCTCATGCTGTGTTCATAACAAGTAACTCATTTTATAAAGAATGAAAGAAGAGGAGGGAGTGTTGTTACTATTGTCCTTTGCAGTAATTTTCTACATAAGCACATAGCAGCTTCCTCAGTGTTCTCTTGCAAGTAGTTGTGAATTGTTAAGTGGGCCAGGATCTCCAAGAGCACATCCAGGTGAGCGCACAGGGGATTATTTGCATTTTACATCCCCACAGACCTTGGCTGGTACATTTTGCTTAATCCTCCTCACCTTGTATACGTACACCCAGGGAGGAGAAGATGAATGGATAAGATCTCTCAGCCTGCAGATTCCCAGTAACTAATAAAGGCAAAGGCTTTCTGTCAAGGGCCTACTGAGACTAGTGGTGGTAGTGTAAGGGCTGCATGTGTAAGCAGCATGGGCCTCCGGCCAGCAGAGAACTCAGACAGAGCCTGCACCCACCAATCCTTGGAACCCTGAGAGCATGAATGGACAGGACACAGACCCCTGGAGGGTGGCACTTATTCCAGGGACTTGGGCCTACTGTATTCACAAGTCATGATGACAGCTTTGGTGCTGCCACTGGGGAAGGGCCACCATTTAACCTGCCAAACCAAGAATACATGAAGTATGGGCATGAAGTTCTTGGAACATGGCTGGGCCGAGGGGCTGGGAGATCTGCCTGCACTGTGCTGGTCACTTTCCAAACACTCTCACTCAGCCTCATCATGGATGGGATGGGCTATTCTTATCTCTATCCGACAGATGAGGAGACAGTGACTCAGAGAGGTGAATGACTTGGCCAAAGTCTAATAACTAACAGTAACCACAGAGTAATAATGTCTAAGCTACTTATTAACTTTCTAACTGTCTACCCTTAAGAAACTGGCCTCTAAGTTGGGAACGCATTCCTGAGTCTCTGTATACCAGTTACCAAGGATTAGTATTCTAAGTGATAATTTTAAAAATAAAAGATACAAATAGTTAAAATAAATAAAATAAGATATTGAACAAATCTATTGGAGAAAAATATCATAATGAATACAGCAGAAGAAGGATTTAGTGGGCTTGAGGTTCAGATTCCTTCCAAAAGCCATCAAGAAGAAAAGAGAAGAAATATAAACTAAACATTAAGGGATATGGAAGATGGATATGAAATTGCTGATATTTGAATAATAGGAGTTTAAGAAATAGAAAAGAAGAGGGGAAAAAATGAAGGGATGAAAATATTCTGAAAAAATATTTGTGACAGATTTTCCAAAAGAAGAAAGAAAGGAATAAAGGAATGAAGGAATAAAAGGAGTGTGGAACCACAGTGAAAACCCTCTGTGCTTCATTTGGTCCTCACAGGTCTGTGATGTGATGGTTGGTGATACTTGTCCTTGAAGGCGAGGCTTGGAGCGGTGGAATCCCCTGCCCAAGATCACAGAGCTGGGATTCATGGACTGTCAGAACTGTGCAAATCCTCTGCTGCTTCTACTCTAGAATGTCATCCCTTTGATGGAACAGAAGGGAAAGTCATATAACTCCTGCCAGCCTTCCCACCTGCCCTACCACTAAAGAGAATCATAGAGTTGCCCTCTCAGTTCCTCTCAGGACTCCTGTTTTCCTACCAGAGAGACAAAGTCAATCTATGCAATGCAGGAATGAGGGGCAGAGGGCAGAGAGAAAGAAACACAGGCTGAGTTCCTGGGGGGGGGAATAGAGAGGAATGATGATGGATAAAAGAGAATTACAAGCTGCTTTGGGACATAAGGATTCCATGAGGAAGACGGGGAAGTTTCACAGAACTATGGACGACCAGGAATGGTGTTCCATGGATGTCCTCTGAGAATGCAAATGGGGGTTTTGAATAACTTTATCTTTACTTTTGATTGTTGGACAGGCATTTCCTTGAAAAGTGAAATTGCTCTGGGATTGGACCATGTGGGTTCCCAAATTTGTAAGGAATATGCCCATAACCATGTGATTGCCTATCTGCTGTGGAGCAGACTCCCTTCACAGAAGGGATTCCTGAATTAATTGATAATAATAATATTAATAATAATGTGAAAGTATAGTGACCTCAAGTATGCTCTCAAAATGAAGAAACCTGTGCTTTGTCAGGTACATTAGGAGAGTGTGAACATCTGTATTTGTTCTTTCTCTCCCTTTGTTTCTGCTTAACCATTTTCTACCCCTCATTGCCTTTCTGACTTTGACAGTGCTTCATTTACATAGGGCAGTTTATTAATATGGACCAAGCAAGGGCCAGGCCCATTTCAATTCTGATCTCAGAACCCTCACTTGTTCTGTCCCTTGACCTTGGATAAATTACTTAATCTTTCTGGATCTCAATTTCTTTAACTATAAAATGGGCTACATCATAGCTGTTCCCTGGCAGAGCTATTGAGAGGATTGTGTGGGGCAGTGAAGGTCAAGCCCCTGGCCAAGAGTTACTGTCCACACACCTTAGCTCTCATTTCCCTCTATCATGGCTCCTCCTGTGGCATCTTCTGGTATCAGTTAATGCAGAACCAATAAAGGACCTGATGACTCTTGACTAATAGTAAACTGATGCTCAAGGTCCTTTCCTCACATGTCTTTGACCCTTTGACAAGTAAACCTTTCACCTCTTGAAAATCAGCTAATCACGTCCCAAAGGGCCCACCTCTATTCTGAAACTCTATCTTAAACAGTAGTAGTGATCATAGACATCCTTGATCTATATCTGATCTTCAAAGTAACCTATCTAAAGTTTCTCCATTGAGTATAATGTTTGTAATAGATTTTTGATATAAAACCTTTATCCTTGGTCTGCTAAAATTTGTGTTTGCATTTTCTCTTGCTTTGCTATCAGAAGTAGGCATTGAACTTTATCATGATTTTCTTCATCTATAGGTAATCATATGAATTTTTAAATCTATTATAATACAGATGAATCATATTGATAGATTATCTGATGTTAAAACATACTTTCATTTCCCCCCAAAACTCTACTTAAATACAAGATGTATTTTTAACTAGCTATTGAACTTATATTATTCAGATTAGGTATTCTACTGTTGACTTTTGGCTATTTGATCTATTGTGTTTTGAGAGAAGGGTGTTAAAAAATCTCTAACTATCATTTCTGATTTATTTGTTTCTTTCCAGAGTTGTTTTTTGGTTTTGGTGGGGTTTTTTTGTTCATTTGTTTGTTTGTTTTGAGACAGGGTCTTGATCTGTTGCCCAGATTGTAGTTGCAGTGACATGATCATAACTCACTATAGCTTCAAACTCCCAGGCTCAAGCAATCCTCCTGTCTCAGCCTTCCAAGTAGCTAGGACTACAGGTGTGCACCACCACATCCAGCTCTTTTATTATTATTATTTTTTTTTTTTGTAGAGACAGCAATGTTGCCCAGACTTCTTCTCCTAATTTTATAAATTCCTGCTTTATATATTTGGAGGCTACATTTTAGAAGTGTTATGTTTTCACAATGGGTATTATTTCTTCTTGCTCTGTTGTTCTAGAATATTTTCCTTTAAGATACTGTTTTTCTTCAGTGGTTAAAACTGCTATTCCAGATTTCATTTGGTTTATATCAGCCTGATATTTCTTTTTCATCCTTAGATTTTGAAATTTTCTTGTATCCTTTTGATTTAAGTGGGTGACTGTTGACCACACAATTTGTATTTTTAAAAATCTCAGCTGAGACTCTGTCTTGTAATTGGTGAGCGTAACCATTTACATCTATTTTAATTACTGTTAATTATGACTTCTTTGTGTGCTTTCTGTTAGGAAATTTTTTGATAGTAAAATATAATGAAACTCTTAAATCAGTAAAGTTTGATTTATTCAATGAAAAACGTTGGTTGTTTCTTTTTTTCTCTTTCCCATTTTCCAACTTATATTAAGTTAATATCAATGTTTACATATTCTAATATTTTAAA
>NW_012137192.1:4451399-4470537 GCF_000956105.1 Propithecus coquereli
CCTGCAGCAGAATGAAGGGCATGGCTGGATTCTTCCTTTCTCTGCCTTACACATCTGCTTCTGCCCTCCACCTAGGGCACCCTCGCCATCAGTCCCTTGCTGGTTTCTTTTTTGAGTCCCCCAATGTCTCAGATTGAGAAGGAAGAGGGAGGAGAGACAAAGAGATAAAGTCCTTTTTAAATGGATTTTATTCTAAGCTGACGTGGAGCTCTCTGGATCAGGCTGACTTTTTTTTAATGGGCGTTTTTGTGGGTTCTTCAAGAGTCCCTTCCAGGCCCCTCTCTCCTGCAGTTCCAGGACAGGAGAGGATGGAGCACTCTTCCAGGTGGTATCTTTCAACTCTTTCATTGCCCTAGGACTCCAGCAACCTCCTCCTCCCCAACCACCACTACCGGTTCCTTTCCCACCTCAAGATGACACTACTGAATAGGTCAGAAGATATACCTGCCCCTCCCCGCATACTCATACACACACACAGGCTTTTCTCTCTCGCGTGGCCCACAACTGGGCCACAGGAAATACCCACGAACCTCTTGTTTCAACAACCTGAGAACACAGGTTGATGACAAAGCAAACATTCTCTCCTAGCGCTGCCCTAAGCTGTTAGTATCTCACCCCCTAGATTCCCCAGGCACACAGGACACCAACTACCACCTCCAGGGAACACGCTTCGAAGCTCTCTAAATGATCTAAATGAAAAGAACTTATCACTGGGACAGCTCTCACCAAAGAACTCCCTTCACAAAATCTGACCTTTCCTTATTTAGAGGTGGTCGAGGAGATTCAATAGACAAATAACAGCTTGGGTTCTTGATGTCAACTTGCCTAATTTCAAATGCTTGTGTCACATGATCTTGGTAGACTTATGTAACTTCTCAATGCCTCTGTTTCAATTATCTCTAAAATGTGGGTAAGAGAAGGACTGAGCTACAAAATTGCTATAAGGATTAAATAGCATAACACATGGGGAACACTTACAAAAACACTGAAAGTGCCAGCTGTCATTCTTACTACAAACTGTAAACCTCTGCATAAATAGTAGCTGCTATCATTATAACATAATGACCAATAGGTTCCTCATTATGACTTTGGAATCAGAGTTTATAAACTTTTCTGCATTCATTAGCTTAAGTATGCATAAATTTGAATCACCTTGAAGAAAAGTCCTAGATTTTTTTATCATTATTTCCATATAATTTGCTGACAGATTGTAAATGGTTGTCAAAATTGCAAACTGCAGTGATAACATTGCTATAGAAAATAAGCAGGGCTGCTCCTTTCTTACTGTCTGGTGTAATCATCCATTTATCTCTGGCTTCAGGGAATATTGATGACAGGGACATGGGATACCCTTTCTTCCTTTTGAGACAGACAAGTACAAATGCATCAAAATTTAGTTGAAATATCGTCTTCTTGGTGAAAGCTGACCTTGACCAAATACCTCCAAACAGAATTGTTTCCTTTCCTCCTCCAAATTCTTGTACAATTCTCCCTTCTTATCTAGCTCCAGGGTGTCTGGTTTCTGCCTGTCTATAGTTCCCTTGGATTGAACCTTAGTCCTTACTCTTAAATATGACCTTGACTGACCTTGACTCTGGGTACCTTTCTTCACACATCCATTTCATCCACACTCAATGGCTAGTGTGACCACACAGTCTGGTGTGTCACTCCTCCCCCTCCCGATAACTTAATTCTGGCCCTCAGACCCCTCACTTGTATCTGATACCCCAGGATCTCCTTGTCCTTAATGGAAGTTTAGAAACTAAATAGAGGTGGAATCAGAAGCTAAGAGAGCAAAGAAAATGGATTCCCTACATCTGGGAGTGGGGGGGGGGAATAAATGAATGCAAGGGGTTTGAGATTTGTGTTAAGACAGAAGTGTCTTCCAGGTGGAGATGTATAAGCATGAGTTTATTTAAGGAAGGCAGAAAAGCATTGGCAAAGCAGAGAGACATAGAAAATGCCTCTGTGACAGCCACCGTGAAGACAGTCAATGTGTGGGAGTGAAGAAGAGAAGGCCGGGGAGAATGATAGACTTACCGTCACTGGGCAGAGGGGATGAAGGTCAGTGAATGCTCTTAAGGAAGTGTGTTTTGTTACTTAGGCATCATGGAAACGTCCAAGGTTGTTATGTGGCAAGGGAGGGTGACAAGGTAGAGGCTATATTCCAGAAAGGTCACTCTGATTGACCCGAGGTTGGTTTGGAGGGAGCATTCAATAGCGTCAGCCTGGAGGGGCCAATGCTTCCACCTGTTATAGCACAATGTATGTCTACCATTCCATTAACATCCACCCGTTATGCTATGACTGAGGAGTGTCTCAGCTATTTTCAGGACAACTGACAGGATTATGAGAAAAGCTCCCAATGACTGATATCTTACGGTAGAATCTTAATTGCTACAGAATTCATCAGAAGCACCTGATAGCTCTACAGATGAGTTGATTAGAAAACGCACTTTAAAATCTCTTCCCAATGAGTCAGGGATAGTGTCCTCTGGGAGCCAAGTCTGTGTGTAAGGTCTCACGTGCAAAATAAATTTCAGTGTTGAAGAGAAACAAAATTCTCTTAAAACCACCACTAGAGCGAGAATTGTTTGCATGGTGTGTATGTGGGGGGTGCAAGGAAGAACTCACAGGATGTTTGATCCTGGTGAATGTTGAAGAATGAATACATCCAGGTCTGGGAGCCTTTGTCAGGAAGAAGACAAGGTGTTTAGGAGGATACTACCAAGAGATAAAAGATGTGAGAGCTCTAGGAGGAGCAGATGGGCAGGAGAGAAGGAAGCCAGGGAGATATAGAAGATGCTATCTTGGACCTTTGTGGTACCAGGAGGAGGAACTGCACTGGTTAGTCTGCTTATTTATTCTGCTCTTGGCATTTCCCTGGGCCCTGTTCCTGCTGCTTTGCAGAGAGGAAGACTGTCACTGCATGATGTGTCCCTCCTTCTGGCCAGAATCCTCTGTTTTTGTTTGAAAGCCACAGCTGAAGTCTAGCTTCTTCTGCTTGTGCTGGACGAGATGGCCAATGGTAAGAGTTTGCTGAGCAGACTGAGTGGATAACTGAAACCTGGCTTCCAAAATTTTTCACTTGTTCTGATGGTCCAGGATCTTTAAGAGACTGACACGTACAGATAGACTCTGGATATGAAGTTCAACGACTGCTTGGTTCTTTACTGATATCATGTTTTGTTTCCAACCTCAGAGATATGTATAACCAAGTCCTTTTCTTAAGAACTGTACATTCATTCTCTGGTCTTCAGAGTTAAGGACTTACCAGAAAGCATTTCATCAGTAAAGAATCCTAACAGGGGCCCCAGGTCATTAGATTTCATGAGTCAGTGTGCCTGAATAGTGGCTTAAGAGATTTTATTTTCAGGACAACTGACGGGATTATGAGAAAAGCTCATAATGACTGATATCTCATGGCAGAATCTTAATTGCTACAGAATTCATAGGAAGCACCTGATAGCTCTACAGATGAGTTGATTAGAAAGCACATTTTAAAATCTCTTCCCAATGAGTCAGTGATAACATCCTCTGGGGGCCAAATCTGCACGTAAGGTCTCATGCACACAATAAATCTCAATGTTGAAAAGAAACAAAATTCTCTTAAAACCACCACTTTCAATTTCTGGCCTAAAAGTAACACACACATTGCCACAATTTTTTCTTGGCTAAAACTTTCTAGGCTAAGGGAACATTAGAATTAAAAAGCTATTTTCATTGATATTGTTTTCATTCATCAGTCACTGTAACTAGAGGTCATATAAATCCCATGACATGGTATATGAGATTCCACATCATATGACACCAACCTATTCATTCATGTATTTTTTTTTTTTTTTTTTTTTTAGCGACAAATAGCTACTGAGCCCCTGGAATAGCTACGTGTCAGGTGATTTACTGGATGCTAAAGCAATAACAACAATGAGCAAAAACAAATAGAGTCTCTTGCCTTCTGAAGGTTACAATTTATTTGATTAGATATACCTAATCAATAAATTACCTAAATAAATGTAAAGGAGCAGATACTGATGCAACGAGATAGATGATACATGAAATTGACATATATTGATCAGAGAAACCTGGCCTTCTGAAAAACTAATCATTGGACTGAGACCTAGAAGAAGAGTAGGAGATGATTTAGCAAAGGGAGGTGAGGGCAAGGGTTGGGTGGCAGGGAGTGAGGATGGGGATTGAATTCGGGGTTCAGGGAAAGAGGTAGGACCTGGAAGATGGCCAATGTGGTTGGAGAGCCATGGGTAGTACATGTTAACACGTAGACAAAAATCTAATTGTGACAATCACGTGTGCTATGCAGCCAAATGAATAATTCAGAAAATAAACATTAAAAGGAGCTGGAATAACTTCAAAGAGTATCAAGAGGTGGTGGGCTGGAATCTGGATTGAAAGGAATTAGAAAGCGGGTGGGAGTGGTAGGTGGGGGACATGTTGCTTAGGTTCAAGGCTTAGGGAGGACATCCTGCAGAGGAGTGGTGCGAAGGGAGAACCAAAGGGCTGGGCATTAGTCATGAAAGTTGGGCAGAGGAGAATGAAATAAAGCAGTGCAGCTCAGGATGGTTGGGATGGAGCACATGAGGGCAGTGGCAGAAGAAGAGGCTGGGAAGTAGGTGGAGGCCGTATAAGAAGAGGCTTTGAAGGTCAGCAAAGGAGTGGCAACCTGGAGAGAGGCAAGGTACAAGAGCACAGCGGCATTAGGAAGCTGGAGTGGATTAAACAGTCAACCCAACTTATACCCATCACCCCACGGTGGCTGAATAAAGCCCCCCTGCACATCTTTATTTTCTCCCTTTGAACTGGAAAATGGTGCTTATGAGAATAAATGGACAAAGGGTATTTAACCTGGAAAAGGAGAAAGGTGGGGTGAGAATGTGTACGTGCACGTGCCTGTGTGTGCATGCGTGTGTGCTCGGGCGTGGAGTGCAGGAATGGGGAAAGCCTGAGAAATGTCTTCAAGTGAGTGACAGCCTCTGGATGTGGGATAAATATGCCCTTTGAAATCCCTCCTATGGCTACTAGAATGGAAACTAAACTCCCCAAGAGCTCAAGCCTTTTTTCCCCACCTCTCCAGATACCATTCTCACACTCACATGTTCTCACTTGTCGCTCAAAGTAGGTCACCAGCCATCTCACTTCCTTGCGTGGCTTTCTTCAAATCACCCATCTAGCTACACAAAGCATCTCAAGTATTACTTGAAACATTACTTCCAAGAAACTTTCAGATCTCTTTTTGGGAAGGATCCCTTTCCCCTCTGAGTTCATGTGGTACTTGTACCCCATTCTGTCTTATATACGGGGGATAGTGTCTGAATCACAGGCCTAGACACGGAGTAAACAGACATTCAACATATATTTTCAGAAGAATGAATGTATGAATAAATGAATAAATACTAGCAATTGCGTTCATCTTTTCCTTTCACTTGGTGTCAGATCTCAGCAGGTGTCCTACTCCTCTCGGTAAGTCTTCACAGCACGCGAAAATGAAAGGTGTGTGAGAGGGTTTAGGAAGATTTGCCTGCTCTAAGTGATATTGAGAGACTAGAAGATGTTTTCAAGAAAATTATAGACGCTTCTCCTCTGGGGAAATTAAAAGAAAACATGAGAATGTTGTCCTGATGGCCTCTTTCAACCCTGCCCTGCCTGAGATTCTAAAATCCTGGGAAATGTAAAACTCAGCCCAAATGGTCCAGACACAAGGGACACACCCCTGGCCCCAGAGATCCCTGCTCCCATCAGAAAGGGCTTAGGGCTGGACTATGCTCCCCCTGCCCGGTAAGGAGGTTGTCCTACTGCATGTGTTTTACTCCTGGAGAAATAGAGAGCATGTGGACATTTACACCAGCATTCAGATGCTACCATAAGGGCATCTCAGCCCATCCTAGGGTTTTTTCCTTTTTTTCTTTTCTCTTAACTAATCAAATAGCCGGAGTCAGCTATAGGAAGCAAGCCATGGAGTGGGGGAGATTAGAGGCGGTGGCAGGATGAGGGTGGCAGAATGTCAGAAAGAAGTGGTGGACCTGGTGGACTTTGCAAAGCCCCTCCCCGTTTCTCCAGACTGGAACTGACCACTCCCCTACCAGCCTCTGAATTCTTCATTTTACTGATCTCTGGACTGCATACTGCCTGACCATCAGGAGGGACTCAGTAGATGTTTGTGCAATAATAGAATGAATGTATGGATGAAAGAATTAATGCACGAATGCATGAGTAAATGATAAAACAAAAACACCTAAAATAAATGGAGTCTTTCTTCCCTAGACTTTTATGTGATTCTTTCCTAGACTTTTTCTGATTTCCTTTTTTTTTTTTTTTGACCTATAATGGAGATTATGCATCATAATTCATACAAGTTAGTCAAACTTTACAGAATAGAATTTTGGGAAAGTCCTTTTGATGCAAACCTGACTTAGGCCAACCCTGCTCAGAAATGCTTGTTATGTAGAGAGGCAGACAGGATACATAACCATCCAACTACAGTTAGTGTGTGCCCAACAGAGGTTTATATGAAGAAACCATATGAGCAGGATTAGGGATCTGAAGATTTCACAAAGCAGGTAGCACTTGAGTTAGGCCTTGAAGGACAAGTAGATTTCGGAAAATTAGTGTTTCACCATCAGAGGATTTCCTTCTTTCTCTAGGGATTGTATTTCTTCTGTGCACTTTTCAACATTTCTCGTTGGACTGGGAAAAGATGGAGAGATACCATGACAACAAGAACTGTTTATAAGATAAGAAGTTAAGCCAGAGTGACATGGCCCTGAAAAGTCCATATCGAGACCCTGTATTCTGAGGTGTGAGTGAACCACCCATAGCACCATGACTGTTTCTGAGAGCATCTTTGCATTCCTAGGAGAAATAATCTACATTCCTTGCCCTAGTGCCCTCAGCAACTTCCCCTGTAGAGTACAGCCCTTCCTCTTGTCAATGGTGAACGAAGTGATTTATTTACATTTAGCAGAGATCCCATCCGGAAGGGAGGAGACAAGGAACAGCATCTTATCACCCAATCTGCCACTGCCTTTCAGAGGCATCCATTGCCATGTCATAACCATGGAACCTAGACACTCGGAGCAAAACAGACGTGCCGGCTGGTGGTATAATCCTCCTTTTCCAAACGCTGGTTGCCAAGGGTGGAAAAGGGGCCAAACAAGAAACTCATCTCATTAAGACCCAACAGCATGACAAAACAGAGGCAAGCAGGGGCAAGGAGGCTGCAGGGAGCTACAGGCACTTGGGAGTTTGCCCACATGCCTGGAGCCAGGCGAGAAGCTTGGGGATTGAGGTTTCAAGCCAAAGGGTACTCATGATAAGAGAGGAGATTGATTTTTTCCTGAGCTGCCATCAGATCCCAATTGGCAAACTGCATTGATGGGCATGGTTTTTGGTTTCTTGATGCTTCAGGAGCTGCAAGATGGTCTTGGTTCCCTCTTGCATTGTGACAGTGTATGCTACAATTGAGGTCCTCATCATCTCTCGTCTAGAGTGTAGCAATAACTTCCTCACTGTTTTCCCTGCCTCTGCTCTTACCCACCTCAAATCCACTCTACACATTACAGACAAATCTATCCATGACCTTCCTCTTAAAATCCATCACTCTCTTTACATTGCATATGGACAATCCACAGAATTTTCTACAGTGATGGGAATGCTCTCCATCTGCCCCAATATGCTGCTAGCCACATGTGCCTACTGAGCATTGAGCTATTGTTAGCACAACTGAATGACTGAAAATTTTACTTTTGATTAGTTTCAATTAGTTTATATTTAAAGAGCCACGTGTCTAGTGACTACCATATTAGATACCGTAAATCTAGAAGATGGGAAGACGGTGTGTAATCCCCTTAGCCTGGCATTGAAAGCCCTTTATAGCCTAGTCCTTACTTATATTTCCTGTCTTATTTCCTTCCTACCTTGTTTCCACAAAAATAAGCTAAATTGTTTTTTTTTTTAATTTCTCTATCTTTGATCCAACTGTTCTAGATTTCAAGATTTCAAGATCTAGATTAATGTCACATCCTCTGGGAAGCCTGTCTCAACTCCTTTCCCCCACATAATAAATCACTTCCTCCTCTATACTCCCCAAGACCACTGAATCTGCTTTGTCACATTGCATTGCAATTCTTTGTTTACCTGGGCCTCACATCCACTAGCCTGGGAACTCTGAAGGGCAGGGATTTACTTTTATTCATCTCTGTAAGACTATCACCCAAGGAAGTACACGTGGATATTTATGGTGTATGGTGAACAGATGCAAACCTGCAGAATGAATTCATCATTTGATCAATCAGCGTTTAGTTCAAAGAGCTCCCTGAACTGACAGAACCATTAGTAAACTTTTGCAACATCAAAGCCACTGAGGACAACCCATGATGTCAGACACAGATTTGTATCCATGCAACAGTGCCTCTAGTCAACATGGAGGGTGAACATGGAACTTTCAAATTCACTTTAAATCTGAAAACACTTGGACTTAGGTGGATAGTGCTCTAGGCTGGGAGTTTAAGCTGGAAGATGCTGGAAACTGCAGATATCTAGGTTAAGAAAACAGAATCCTAAGAAATTGGGTCTTTAGAATCTTTGAATAGTCACTTGTAAATGTCTTTAGGAACCCCATTATTCTTCACTCAAGAGAAGGAGGAGGGGAAGTATTATATTTTCTTCTAGAAAATGTACTACTATTGATTAAGCACCTACCCCTTGCCATATTTTATATATGTTATCTCATCTTTCTTAAAACCCTATGACATTTCTGTCTACAGTCTGAAGATGAGAAAACCAGAGCTCAGGAAGGAGAAATGATTTTGCAAGGTCTCCCATATAGTAAATGATTAAGATAGGATTAAAACTCAAGCCTGCCTCTAAAACACAGTTCCCTGGCCACTTTATTCATACAGCCGGAGACATCACATGAAAATTTTTTATGTTTGGAGCCACTTTTTGCCTGAAGAGGCTTTATATACTCCCCAAAATGTTAACTGTTGCCAATTAGATCAAGATATCCTCTACCCTACGGCCTCACTACCTTGGCCAAGGTATTTAGGCCAAGTGCATGAAAGATGAACAAGGTTACTGAATAAGCCAGACCTGACTTTTGAGTAGGCTAGCCATATAAATAAGGAAAAAACCTATCACCCAACCTCTGGATTGGGTAACAGCAATAGAGGATATCTGTGCTTCACGAAGGTCCCTACTCACTCTTGTCTGCTTCTCCCTGAGTTTCCATCTAAGTAACATCAAGGAAGCAGAAGGAGTATAAGTTATGGCTGAATTTTTCACAAGAAAGAGAAGAAACCATAAAGCCTTTTAAAAAGCCTTTTATAGAAAAATTGTTCCTAAGTGTGACCACACTCCTGAAATACTCGATGGTCTTGAGATGCAGGGTGCTGCTGGAGTTTATCCAAGACTTCAGATGCTGTGAGGATTGGCCATTATCCTTGCCAGACAGGCTTGTCCATCTTCCCATCAGTTGCAAGACATTTAATAAAAACAGGCTGCGTTAATTCATGCTTGTTTAATGGACTGCTCCACAGGGCCTCAACTGGGTAAGCCTGCAAGACCCAGCCGTGCATGGCAAATGGCTAAGCAGATGGTTTCAGTTTAGATAGTGGCTGTCAATGGTTTGGTGCGAACAGCTCTTGCAAACCAGCATGAAGTGAACAGATTGCATGGTGGCTGGGAGAAGCATATGTAATTGGAAACAGTAGCCACTTACAATGGGGGCACATTTTCAATCTTGATCAGAGTGGCTCCAGTTTGGAAAAAGAGAGTTGATTAACCAAATGTGTTCTTGGCTGTGATGAATCCAACATTAAGAAAGTTTGGGTAGAGTCTCAGGAGGGTGCTGGGCATGGCTGTTCTGCTGCATTCATCAAGCATGTCTGGCTCTCAAAACTGATCCTCTTCCCCGGAGACAGGGAGACACCGGGAGAAATGGGGCACATGCTCAGAAGAGCCTAACAGCAAGTTGCAACTTGCAATGGCTGCAGTTTTGGTGGCAGAGGAGATCAGGTAGTTCAGGCCAACTGTGTGTATGGGTATAAAAGACCAGAAAAGGTAGAGCTCCAGGTGGGTTCTCTGGGGAAGGAAGCACAGGTGAATGGTTTCTGGAGACCCTCATAGAGATGATGTGTGAACGCCTGCAGCAGATGGTGTGGACATGGGCTCCGGGCCGGGGCTACATAAAAGACAGGCTCTGAGGGGCTGTTGCACAGGCAAGACAGGGACACTTCCCAGAATGACAGTGAAATGAAAATATTCCGAGATAAGGACAGGGAAAATGGACCAAGGCAGGGATTAGATCCCAGACTCAGGGCCAACTTGGCAGAAAATATGGTTTCAATATTTATAAACATTTACTGAGTAATGATCAGGTCCTGAGTTCTGAGATGCCGTGAGGATTCAAGGATCAATGAGACATAAGTGATCTTCTTTAACTCCTTTTGCCCACAACTTCTACAATTTCTCAGCTCCATTAACACTACCCTGCTTCCCTCCCAGCCTATATTAAATTCACCTGCTATTTGGTGTGCCATGGGGCTGTTTGATTTTTCGCAAAGTGGATGATGATTTGATTAACTCCCTTACCAGGCTGCAGCTACCATAATATCAAGGACCATTCTAGTTTTTCATTTGTTTGTTTGTTTTTTTCCTCCAATGTATTTTATGTTTCTCAGGGAGTAAATACTCAGGGATATTTGCTTAATTAATGCATGGCTGTGTGAGAAGGGAAAAATATACTTTTTTTTTCTCTAGTTGCTTAGAACCCAGGAAATAAATAGCATGATAATGCCAAAGGTAGAAAAAAGCACCAAGCTCAGTACTCAACCTAGACCATGGAAAGTCAAGGAAGGCTTCCTAGATGAGGTGACCTTTAAGCTAAGGTTTAAAGCTAAAGGTGAAGCTGGCCCAGCAAAGGTGGCAAGAAAAGCTGGGGAAAATTGACATACTCCTGGGAGATGGGCTGAAGCTGCTTAAATGGTTTCAGCCACTGGTCAGTTTCTGGAAAATGGCAGGCAGAATGGACCCGTGTTGGGTGTGCCCTGGGCCAGCCAGCTCTGAAGGGCACAGGATGGAAGGCTGGGGCTCCAGGTAAGGCCTGCACAGGACAGAGCATCAGGCATCATGGGGACAGCAGAGTCTGTCTTGAGGGAAATAGTGCCACTGTCTGTCACAGTAACTGTAGAAATGACAGAGCCTGATGGTCACCTGGATGCCCTGGGGGCCACAGAGAGCAGCCCAGGCCTATCTGAGCCCTCCGAGTCCCCAGGGCCTGACTCTGGTCTGTGCTTTCCCACGGGGCCTGTCCTGGGCCTGGCACAGTCTCTGCTGTGTGTCAGAAAGGCCACTCAGCCCGAGGCACCCTTGGCAGGGAGGGCTGGGACTGTGGGGGCTGCCTACTGATAGCCCGGCTTTCTCTGATACTAAGGTGCTATCTCCTTGAGTCAATTTCCTCTGGTGATAATGCTCACCCCACGCCAATGCCCCTTGTGAAGGGGCCATTCTTTCCTCTGCCCAATCCCATAGCCTGGCTCAGTCAGCTCTTTTGGCAAAGCCAGGGCTGCTGACGTGACAAGGTCACCCAGGAGTTGTGAGCTACATGTTTGCACTGGACTGACTCAAAGGAGGCTCAGTGCCATCTGGCCCAACACCCTCATTTGACAGATGAGAAAACTGAGGACGAGAGACAGGGAGGGACTAGCTCAGGGTCCCACATAAAGTTACTGGCAGCAAGGTGAGAACCTAAGCCTTTCGACTCTCTCTTCACTTGCTAGGTCACCGAAAAGAAACAGGCAGTGAAAGAAACACACCACCATTCTAAACCAGTTTCATAGATGGAAACAGTCAGGTTGGGCCTTTGGATAGTAATGTGCTATTGGAACCCTTTACCATGCTAAGGTACCTAGAGACCCAGCTGTGTGACTTTGGGCAAGTTGCTTTCCCTCTCTGAATCTGTAGTAAAGGGATGAAAATGATCATGGTTCTCACCTTGAGAAGTTTACAGTTAGTTGGAAAGAAATGTATCCCAAAACCAATCATGATATAAGATGGGTATTCTAGAAATGTGTACAGGGCACACAATTAACTCAAGGGATAAGAGTTTCTGGGAGTCCCTGGGAGGGCTTCTCAGAGGAAGTGGCACTTCAGCAGCTCGCCACATAGGCTGCGACAGTGGACGCTCACAGCAGAAGAAACTGTGTGCACCCAGAGGCATGTCGTGGGAACTCCCCATCTTGTGTTATCATGGGGCTGTTGAGTGCAAAGAAGTGGCAGGGGCCAGGGCATGAGCCTGGAGCAGGAGTCAGAGTCCAGATACTGATGGTCGGGGGGATGCTGATCGGATCTGAGTTGAAAACAATCCCTCCAGTTCATCAAGTTCAACATCAAAATAATCAAGTCAGCATCAAGTGAAATATACCGCTCTGAAACTTGCTGTGACACCTAAATTTAATGACTCATTTTCAACACAACATCTTCCGTCTGATTAAATCTATCATCATTCATTTGAATTGTTTCCTAATTTAAGTTTAATAGTTTCAAGGGGGCTACAAGTGTAAGGCATTTATAACTACGTTTGTGTTTGCATATATATAAATAGCACCAAGTCAAGTTCTGTAAAAGCCCCTCTGGAGACTGCCATGGAGGATGGAGCACTGGGGACAGGACAGAGTCAAGAAGGCCAGCAGGGAGGACTTTGCAATCGTCCAGGGGAGAAACAGTCCCTGGGACAGAATAGAGAACACGGTTTTAAAACTTAGCTCTGCGACACACTCTCTGGGGATGACTTCAGTGTCTAAGCCTCATGATTTAATTTAAACAGTAAAATCACCTCTCTAAACCTTGTTTTCCTCTTCTATGAGTTAATACAGTGAAACTACCTTATTGGATGATCATCAAGATTAATAATAATCCAAATAAATCACTTAATGCAGAATTTGGCCAAAGTATATGTTCAATAACAATAAAAAGAAAAATCTGCAATAAACACCACCACCAACAAAACACAAAGATTGGACCAAGGGCAATGTAAACTAGACAGTCTTACTCTATATTGGTGCGTACTTTTGGCAGGGAGAAAAAGGAACCGGGAGAGGGAAGCCTTTGGGATGAAGGCTCCAAGGCCCCCCAGGTGCAGCCTGCAGAGTCCTGTGGTCAGCTGTTTTCTGAGCCTCTTGAGCATGCTCAGGTAGTCATGAGAGTGAGGGTCTTAAAACTGCAACTGGGTGAAAAGGACGCCTTCGCCTCTGCAATGGGCCTCACTTCAGAGTGTCACTGACTGACTGCTGGAAGGTCTGAACATGAGAGTGCAGGATCGCTTGCCTTCTGTTGAAACATAAGGTTCATTTAAAAGCAAGCACTTCACAGGAGGGCACTGCTGTGGGCGAAGCGAGATGTTTCTAAATAACTCTTGCTGCAAATCTTCAGATCTCCTGGGCTGGAGCTTGTCCTTTTTCATCAAGTATCTGTCTCTGACTGCTCTCCCTCTGCCCTATGCCAGGAAACAGACCATTGAAAATGTAAATGATAAGTGCAGAGGTTTCTGTCCTAATCACTTTTTAATATTTAGGGGAAAAGAGTATTGAACAGTTAGTTGCCTTTAGTTTTACCCAGATTTTATGGTATTAACACCCTCTATTTTTGTCATAAATTCTATTTCCTATAACTTCATCAGATTTGGAGAAACATTCCAGCCTCCTGGCTTAAATGAGGAGAAAATGTAAATCTTTTGACCCTCAGCATTCCTTCGTATGAGGGCAGCTTTGTGCCTCTGGTCACCTCAAATGCAGTTTCCAGAGAACTGAAGAAGTGTACTCTCTGAGAATCTGGAAATCTCTAATTTGGAAATTAGAGAAACCTGGATTTCATTCACTTATTCATTCATATGTTGAAGAGATATTTACTGAACTTTAGCCTTTTTTTGTCATACTCTGTACTCTGCTGAATTTATAGCAGTCACTTAAAATGAGAGTTTAGAACGTCAGGGAGGGAAGGAAGAGATTAATCAAATTCAAATAATAACAATACAGTTGCATTTAATCTTGCAAGTGGGTTAAGTGGAAGCATGTGCAGCTCCAAGAGTGTTTATTGGGGAAATCTGATCTTATCTGGGGGGTTTGAATCACAGTTCTGCCACTTCGTAACCATGTGACCTTGTCAAGGAACTTAAACTTCCTGATCCTCAGTTTACCCATCTGTAACCCAGGATCTGTCTTTTACGGGTACGGTGAAGCTTATAAGAGGTAAAATGTGAGTGTGCCAGTGCAAGAGTGGTCTGCAGTAAATGCTCACTTAATAATCTCTCCCTTTTGTCCTTCCTGCTGAAGCATCAATAACCAACCTTCTCTCATGTTATTAATACTTAAGACAAAAAACAAATTATTTTCAGAGCTGTCTATTTTGAAATCACAGAGAGAGGAATTAGTCCATGTTTTCAGACTGACTACATCAGTGCAAAAAATATTATTTCTCTCTATCATTTTAATCACTTCAGGCATGGGCTCCAGGACCACGGAAGGAAGGGAGGGTAGTATTTGGGGCCCTGCATCTGGAAGCAACAGCTTGCTGCTATGGCCAAGGCAGTTCACAGCACATAGGTCCCATTTGTTTCTACTAATAGTAATCATCTCGTGGTGCTCCATATGCATTTCCTCTGTATCTTGGGGAAGAAATGGGAGTGGGACAATGTTACTATTTCACCAAAGCACCTCCTTTTTTGTCACCGGTAACTCAGACAAAGCACTGGGAGATAAGTCATTCTATGGTCACCAGCCCTAGACTGAGGTAGTTGACATAAAGCAGCTCTTTCATAAAGCATGGCCCAAACCAAACCAAAACACGTCGTACATGAAAAAGAAGACTGAAAAGAAATATACTAAAGCATAAGAGTGAGTAGAAAACATTATTTTTTCTCTTCCTTTTATTAATACTTCTACATATCTTCCTAAACATTATAAATAACACATACTACTTTTTAAATGTTGAGATAAGGACAGTTATTTAAGACATACAACAGTGAGATCATAGATAGACACGATGGAGCATACATTTAAAGCAGGATATTGACTCCAGCACAGATACCCTACTCATTGTGCCAAAACAAGGGAGGGATATGACTAAAGTGACGGCTCCTCTGACTCTTTTCCCTTTTCCTTTCTTTCCTTCTGTAAGTCTGCTCCTGCTCCTGTAAGTCCTGGAAATGTGTCTCTCATCACGCTTCTTACACTGTATCTCTTTACTACTGAAGTGTCAGTTCTTCAAGTTCAAACATCTTGTTCAGTTTTTTTAAATCCTCTACACCTAGGATAAGCAACTAAAAATAATATAATAATAATGATAAAATATAAAAATGATGCTAATAATAGTAGAAAGAGAAAAAGGGGGGAAAGGAACTAATATTTACTATTCATGAATCATCTCATTTTGTCTTTAGAATTAAGTTAGATGTGTATTATTAAAATTTTTAATTTACAAAAATTAGAAACGGAATTGAGCTCTGAGACAACATTGAGTTCAGAGGCTAAGTGAGCTGCCTCCCAGGGTCTCTTACCTAGAAGGCGTGACACTGGGCTTCAAACCCAGAGCCCGTGCTGCTGTGTTGTGCGGTGCCCGTTACGCATGTGCTGATCAATGACACAATTCAGCATTAAACAAAATGATTTTTAAAAATTGAATGATTAATTAATGTCCTGGATTTCCTGTAGATCATACAAACATAAAGGGAAAATAGTCCACTAATGAGAAACGGAAAAGTCAAATGTCTTTGGAGTCCAGTTAGTGAAAGGGGACCAGTGGGGTCTGCAGTGAGGTTGAGACCACATCTCTCCTTTAGAGGGGGCACCTGCAAATCCACACCCACACATTTTTTTGGACCTCTTTAAAGGAGGATCATCGGACCTAATGGTACACAGCATTAATTCTGACTTAACCTGAATAAAACTAGTTTTCCTAAGCACACCTAGCAGAGCACTGGAAGGTTTCCAGGAGGAAGAATTGAAAATTGACACCAGAACTGCATTGACTATTGATCACTTATTCTAGATATTTATATTTAAATTAAAGGTCTCTTAGCATGTGTCAATTCTTAGTCTCCTATCTGGTGCCAGTAATCCTCAACTGATCCTTCTGTTGTCTTCATAAAATCTGGGGTACAAATATAAATGTAAATGAGTGCAGGGAGCTGCATTACAGACCAACAACTCCCTTTGCAAATGAGCAACCTTAGCAACATTTTCTGTCTGTATGTGCCTCATTAGAGTAACCAGACTTTCCAACTCAGTTTTTTTCTGAGTGACCCAGAATGCCACAGTTTCAACTTCTCATGTTGTTTCCTAGTCTGAAACTTTGCACTGAGGTCAGTTCTGAATTCTGAATCAAACCACTAAATTTTTGTTTTCCTGCAAACTACAATAATTGGATCGCTTTGGAAGAAGAGAAAGAGTTGAATGTCTTATAAGGTTTTCTCAAGTACAGTATATTCCAATCAAGCCAGTGGACACATGCCAGGTAATTTTGGAAAGTAAATATGATTTTTTAAAAAGTTGTTTCTTTAGAAAAGAATGTAACAGTAAATACCTATAGCTAGTTAACCAAAATTGCCACAGGAAAGTCAGGTTACAGCATTTGTTTTATTTACTTATTTATTCGGGGAAAGTTCTGAGAGCAATGTAGATTCAATTCAAATTTCTGCTCCTTCTATATCTTTAACTCATTAAGCATTTATTGAGCTTCTACTATGTGCCAGGTACCATGCTAAGCAGTATTCAAGAAGTGACTCAAATACTTTCCCTGCATTAATATGCTTACAGCATGGTAAGGAAGCTAACCTACAAATTGATTATGTGTGATTATAACAGAAAGAACCTAGTCAACTTGTAATTATTCTTCAAAATAGCTGAGCTCCCACCACCTCCAGGCAGTTTTCCTTGATCTGAAGAATGAATAGTTCATTCTAATCTCATTTATTAGCACACTTGCTCTACTACGTTAACATTATCAGTTACATACCCATCTTCCTACTAAAGCAAGCACTTTTGTCAAGTAAGAGCTTTCTCTTTTCATCTTTATTTGCAACGAGGGACTGCAAATATAAAGACAAGAAGAATGGACTTTTCTTAAATGCTGCGTGCATAAGTGTGCGTTACGTGCAAAAGGCGGCAAGAAGATCCATTCAATGTCGTGCAAAGTAGGGATGAAGGGGAGGGAGACAAGCATGGCAGAGACACTGATAACTATTGGAGCCAAAATATGAGAAAATACGTAATTTAAAAGTAAAGGAGCTTAGCTTTATGTCACAGGCATTGAAAGACACAGAAAAACAGCAAACATTCTGGCGATTTCAGACTGACCAAAAGGGAGATGGGAAAAGAGAAAAAAACAGGAAGATATATTTAAGTTCGGCAGGATGACTGCTTCAAAGCATCTTATGACTTTCTTCTTATTATTACCACCAAAATTACTTGAGGGGGTCTGATTCCTGTATTGCTGTATGCACAATACTCAGCACAGTGTCTGACATCTAATAGCTACTTCGTACATGAGGTTAAATCAGACATTAAAGACAATGATAGAGTGGACAAAGAAGGATTAAAATAAAAAGGTGAAAAATACAGTGAGAGCAACTGAGTAAAAATTATGTTGAAATGTAAATACAGACTTCTAGTTAAGGGTTAGGAATTGCACAAAGGCATTTTCCTCTACTTCTGCCTCGAAGCTCCATTTGAACAATAGTTTAGGGACTAAAAAATAGACACAGAAACCCAGAAGGATAAAGAAAACAGGAGAAAATAAAAATTTTTGGAAGATGGAAAGCAGATGGGAACTGAATTAGCAGACCCAGTAAAGCCAACGGTTTATAATTCAAATATAAGCAAGAGAAATATAAGCCAAATATAGGCAAGAGAAAGCTGAGAAG
Organism: Propithecus coquereli; assembly: GCF_000956105.1. Taxonomy (NCBI): domain Eukaryota; kingdom Metazoa; phylum Chordata; class Mammalia; order Primates; family Indriidae; genus Propithecus; species Propithecus coquereli. The sequence goes on from NW_012137192.1 coordinate 4,469,329, forward strand.
CCACCCAGTTTCCACTGCAGAATCCGCAGGCTTGGAAGCATTAGACACCTCTGAAAAGGGAGGTCAAAGGAGGAGGGCTGGTTGAAATTGCATTTAAAAATCAGTGAGACCCCCCTACATTTGACCATGCAGCTAAGTGACCGCTACTATCACATCCTGGCAAAATATTGGAGGTTTCTTTCCCTTAAGAGGGTAAAACAGCAGATCTGAAGATTGGAGAATGTTGAGCAGAGTTGAAAAGTGGCTGCCATACTGGAAAGGGGTTATGGAATAAAAAAGGGGTTTACTGACTAAAAGTGTACATACCACATATTGAAATATTCAGACTTTCTCTTCACACAGCTTCCAGGATGCAGGAATCCAGGCTTATAACCTCAAGGCAGAGGCTGGAGACTTTCCTGGGGAATTTGATTATTCCAAGAGAAAGAAATCTGACATTGGAGTATCTGGCCCAACCAGATAACCTTATGCTGAAGCCCATGGACAGTTCTTCCATGTACACAAAGCTATTGAGTGTCCCACACTTAAAAATGAGATATTTGGGGAAAGTATTTTGAAATGCAGAGACCAAAATGAGCAGCCAAACAAGAAACATGGCCCAAGCAGGGAGATAAAAATTTTAAAAAGCTATCATTAATATGCGCCAAGATGAGGGAACAATTTTCATCCATGAAAGAATGGTATTATATAAGAAGGGAGCATTACATGAAAATTTTTTAAATGAGAGCTGAAATGAAAACATTAAATGGGAGGATTTAGAGATAATTCTGAGGAAATCATCCAGAAAAAAAAAGACAAAGAAAAAAGATGGAAAATAGAAGAAGAAAAAAAATGAATTTCAGAAGGTATAACCTGAAAAAATAAAATTAAAAAAAAAGAATATATAAAACAGAAGAAGATAAGACTTTACTAAAGAAATAACTCAAGAACAAAATTTCTGAATTAAAGGATGGAGTATTCAGATTGAGTGGGTCCAGCACAAAGAATGAAAATACACCCACATCAAAACACATCATCACAAAACTTTAGACCATCGGGTGCAAGGAAAAGCTCTAAAGCTTTTCAGAAAAAGGAAGACAAAATGTTTTCGTACAAAGAATCAAAAGCCAGAAATGTAATAGATGTTTCAAAGCATCCCTAAAAGCTATTATAAAAGAAAACTGAACAATGTATTCAAAGTTGATTTTGAGCTGAGAATGTTATATCTGG
>NW_012137192.1:4471667-4477626 GCF_000956105.1 Propithecus coquereli
ACAAAGCAGATAAGATCTGTTCCCAGGCCTGAAAGGGGTGACAAGTATATTATTTGAACTTGTGGGAAAATTATTTAAATAAAAATGCACAAGATTATCAACACCCTATCAATCAGTTTAAACAGGAACCAAATAAATGTCAACCCCCACCCCCATCACGTACTTGGCAGCTTATTCCTGAAGTGTCCACAAAGAACAGGGAGGAAAGATGTTGACAGCAGTTGAGAATTTACCCAGGCGGGTATAGGGGAAATAAAAACTGCAACTACTATTTATTAGATGTTAATACACTTTAAAACACTATTATCTTAATTAATCTTTAGATCAACCCTATCATGTACTTATTAATATCCCTAATTTACAGATAAGACACTTAGAGTTTAAGCAACTTGCCTAAGGGAAAGGACTGGGAATCAAATTTATGTCTATTTCATTATAAGGCCCACCCTCTTAATATTTGTACTACTTAGGTGAGAGCTCATAAATCTTGTTAATAGAGTGCAGAATTTCTGTTTGTGGGTGTATGTGCATACACACACACACATTTGTTGGGAGGGGGAGAAATGTAAGAATACTAGAATATTCTGGACATCTTATTTTGATTCTGTTACCCATTAGTCTCCTTGCAATTTCTAAGGGAAATAAATGTACCGAGTATAAAGCCAAAACCATGTGCTGCCTTTGTATCTGTGCAGGTTTGGCTCTAAGCATCTGCACAGTCCCTTGGTGAGGTAGCCTGAGCAGTGTGAAAAATGCCTGTGGCCTGGCTAGAGACGAAACTGGTAGCCTGTTCTCCTCTGGCCATTTTTCTAACCAGAGTTGTGCTGGAGAAGCTTGTACTGGCTTGTAAAAGCTGATAGGTACATTTTCAGGAATTTTGCTAGCCAGTTGATGTCACGTTGGTAGCTTGAAATGGGCCACAGGGAGAGTATTTAACTCCACAGAATCTGGCAAACACTACAAATGAGGACTTCTTTTTCTTTTCTTCTTCTCCTTTCCCTATGTTGTTGTTGAACCTTTACCAGTGCATCGCTGCCTACCACAGTACCTTAGCTCCCTGAATCTATACACTTGATGCAGAGGAAAATTTGGTCCCGGAAAAGCAAGCTGCTCCGCGCATGTGCAAAAGAGCTTTCCCGGAATCCCGGCGCAGAGCTGACCTAGGTCTTCTGGCCCAGACCTTCTTAGGGCAGGACAACAAGAGCTTCTGACCTGGCTAATTTTGTTAAAGTGGATCAGAGAGGAGCTGGCAGTAAAAGAGAATGAGAGAGTGTCCAAAACAAATGGCTGGACCCTTTCCCAAGAGCAGCAGCCTCTATCTCTTTGCCTCTTCTTGCCTCTCCACCCGCATCTGGCTTCAGAATGTAACCCCTTTGCTCCTTCATAGAAAGTTCTACTCTCAAGCACTGTGACCCAAATACTACCTATGAACTTCATCTACCTTAATGGCCCCCCTTTAAGTAGTGGGGGGGGTTTCAGCTTTCCTAAGGCTCCAGCAACTTACCAGCTGCACAATGGACAGCAAGTCACGCCACCTATTTCAACCAGGGTTTTGTTTGCTGTAACAGGGCTGTCACCACCAGCTCTTCGAAGATGCTGTGAAGAACAAAACTCCAGGTCCCTTATACGTAATCATGTGAGAACAACAGAAAGATTGTTATTGTTGTTGTGATTGTCAATATTTTGATTATGGATTTGGGCTTCTATTAGAAAAGATACTTGGAGATCAGAAAGAATCTAACTGGAATTATGCCTCTCATCTCAGCGGCCAGAACAGGTTACTCGATGAATCTTGCAATGCACAGTGATAGCCAACATCCCTAACAATAAAAGGAGATTACACAACACTCAAACCCGGGCATGGTGATCCAGCCCACACCAGGTAAGGTGCCCAGGAGTCGTGAGAACCTTATTTGCCAGCCTATCCACCTCTTTTGCCCAATTAGTCTTTAATAGCTGGTTTTTAACCTGGGGCCCTTGAATCCTTGATCTGTTTATTTCCCTAGGATATAACATTGTCCTCACAGATGACTTCAGACAGAGGTACCTCTCTAATTGGCAGTAGAGTTATCCTTATTTATTTGCTTATATTTGCATGCAGCTCTTTTGGTAGACAGTGAGGGCACCACGGAATGGCTGGGGATGGGAATGGCTGAAGATCAGCCCCATAATCTCCGTAATACCTCTTCCTCCAAGTCAACACAAATAAACACACAACAGGCAGCAGAACAGCATGCTTGCTGCGTAGAGGTAGGTTTCCAACAAGTCCTCTGGCCCCTTAAGCAATCAGAATGCCCCCCCTCCACTCTCTCTGCACTGAAATTGTGAAGTTGCCACTAACGGCAACCATCTCCAAACAGTTGAAAGGCTGCAGTTTACAGGAAGGAATGGAGATGGCTGGTGCGGTCCAGATTTAAAACTTCAACACCTGGGTGAAGGCTTCAAGGAAGCAGTCTGGGCTCTGCTAAAACAGACCGTTAATGTGAGTAAGAGTACAGCAAATCAGATTTCCAGGGGGTGTTGAATATGGTTGGAAATCCACTTTACATTTTATCAGTAACACTTAAGTATGTTTGGAAATGTCCCCCACAAGGAGCCAATCTTAATGGATGGGACATTCATTTAGGAAGTATGATATCTTTTGATCAAAAGATTCCACCATTAATTAGGCCTGGGAATGAAATACAAATGCTCTCTACTTCCGTGTAGCCAGTCACTGCGCTTGACAGATCTGAGAATAATTCATGAAGGAACTTCATGGCTTCTCTCATTTGTATCACAGGTGGTTTGATGGCTCTGTTGACAACAATGCCTGTTATATAAATGAAAAGTCTGTGTGTGTGTGTGTGTGTGTGTGTGTGTGTGTGTGTGTGTGTGTGTGTAACTAAAGCAGTAGATGCATTTCTCTTTTGGTTTACTGCTTGGGAAAATTTCGTCTCTGCCTGCGCTATGAAAAGGTACACTTCCTCTTATTCAAACAATGACAGTAAGGTTACATCTCATTTTCTTTTCTGCCTTGGTTAACAAAAGGTTCAGCTCAGTGTGGTCCTCACCTGTAGAAATTGACTCTGAATAGAATTTTGTTAAAACTATTAATTCTTCCCTCTTCTCTAAAGAATTTGGAAGAGTGAAACTCTCATTGGACATTTGGCAAAAATTGAATGAATGAATAAATACAATAAATAATGAAAAGATACATTCACACGTAAAATGTATTACTGACCTGGTCTGTCAGAACTCCAAGTTTGATATTCAGTGGCTTTAGTTGACTGTTGTCTATTACAGTTGCCTAAAGGGATGGAAAAAGTTGGTATGTATTTCAAATTCATTATACTTTAGTTTTCCAATTAGTAAAATGGGACAATATCTATACTGTCCTTGTGTGTAAAAATATTGTCAGATTCAGTAAGTTTGTGTTTGAACTCTCAGGTTACAATAATGTCTATTATACATTTTGCTTCTGTAAGGTGAAAATAAACATCCCTGTTTCCTAAGAAAGGAAACACTGTTTTTAATGATGAGTAATAAGCATGTCAAATGTTCAACAAATTTACACCTCACAGTTTTTGCTGTCAACATAAAATTTTGCAAGGCCGGATATGAATTTTGCAGTAGCTTTGTGAAAGAAGATGGGTGTCACTTTTGTCAAACAAACCAACCTGTGTACTAAAACATTCTATGTTTGATAAGCCTTTTTTTATCAACACATCTTGATTAAATTATCGTCATGCAAAACATGGACTTGGCAGTGCCAATGCCAATATTGATATTGACCTCACCTTGGCCACCTAGCACAGAAGAACTTTTTTCTTTTATTTGACTTGCTACTTTTGTTCGTAAATACGGTCCTGTACATATTTACTCTCTCACTGTCTAGCACCTTATACCCACAGATACTGGAAATAATCAGGCTATCACATTTCCTCAATATTCATCCAGCTTTGACTAGCTTTCTTATTTATAAGATATGGCATTCATGTGAACAATTCAAATCCACGACTGATGAATAATGATCATGCAAAAAATTGATTTTCAAAATCACTTCCTGTGGTTTACACAATTGCTTCCAAGACTAAAAGTTTAACTGGATGAATAATATGATCAGACAACTCACGTGCACACATACTCACTCACACACACTATATACATTTGTAGATATTTTTCTCGTTAGGTTGATCAACAAAATTATAATATTGGTAAAAAACCGCATTTATTAATAAGTTACAGAGGGAGTAGTCTTTTTGAACAAGTTATTTAATTCAATTTCTAATAATTAATATATATGGATACTATACTTGCAATTTAAATGTAGAGCAATTATATGTCAAGATGAATATTGACTCAGCAAGAGATTTAAAGGTATTTTCCTCAATAAAATTTCAGGATCCAATTTGTCAGAGGATTACATGCCAATTGCTAGGCCCGACTGCAGGCACAATTTATAAACCATGGAGAGCCAGGGCTTGTTTCATGGGATGCCATGAAGCAGAGTGGCAGGGAAATGGAGAAGTTTCCATTATCCCCTGTTCTGTCACTAGGGACAAAACCATGAGACATTGACTCAAAGCAAAGGTTGATTCCAGGACATTGTTTTGCCAATGTGAGCACAAAGGGATGAATTGATCCTAAGTGACCTTAAATGTAAAAAGCCTCTGACAGTATTCCAGAGTCTCAGGTACCTCATTTGTAAACTGAACAAATTGTATCTATTACGTTACTGTGATGATCAATGAGAATGCATGTAGTGTTTGGCACTATGGTTGGCATATAGTAGGAATTTAATAAATGCTATTTTCCTTCCCTACTTTAAGGTTAAATTAGTTGTAACACTCTTCTAAACCTTGAAGTAGACAAAAGATGTCTTTTCACAAATAATCTTAATGCAAAAGGCATTGGGCTAGGAGTCCAAGAATCTGGGCTCTGGGTTCAAGACACTAACCTTTGTGGGAATTTGGTCACCTCATTTCCTCTCTTTGAGTTTGTTTCACTACCCATAAAATGTGGCCTCGGCAATGTCACTTGTCCATCTAGTTTGTTCATTGTGGGCCATTCTGGGTTCCTGACAGTCTTCCCTAGTAAAACGGGTTATTAAAGTGGATATTCTGGTATTGTCCTGGTCCTTGTAGGGTCCCTTAAAAGGAATATTTGCTACCAGGAAAGATCCAAAACTCTTTATAACCCCTCAGAATACTTTTCAGGAGAACTGTGTAAGGCCTGGGAGCAGCAGAACCAAGAGACACCAAGTTTATTACCTACTTAGATCTTTTATCCATCATTCATCTCTATTCTTCTTCCAGGATACTCCTGTCACATCTTGTCTGTGTGATAAATTCCTTTGTGATTAAACTTCAAATAGTTTCATAAGAAAAGGAGATAATCTTTCCCATTCCTCCCAGATGATAGGTGATATTCCTTCTTCGTCTAGATCCCAGTACATGGCCCTTAAGTTTTCAATATATATTTGTTGATTAAATAAATGACATATTACCTACTGTTCTTTAAAAAAAAAAAAGAACTAAAATAACAGTGATTTTTTTTGTATTGCTTAAGTCAGAGTCCAGTTGGGTTTTTGGTAGGTAGCCTTTATAAGGTGATACAGAGATCAAGGTTCCCTCCATTTACGGCTCTGTTATTTCTTAGGGATTTAGAATCTTCCACCAGATTTTCCAAGTCAGGTAACCAGCTGGAAAAGAGAAAATAAACCAAGAATATCATAGGAGAATTTAGGAGCCAAGCTTGGAAATGGTGCACGTCATTTCTCCCAATGTCCCTTTGGCACCAGAGCTATGCATATGCTCACAACCTTATAGCAAAGGAGGCTGGGAAATGTAGTCGTCCTGTGTGCCCAAGAAGAAGAAACAGGAATGGAGGCCACCTAGGCAGTCTCAAATTGCCACAAATTGTTTGCATATTCTACTGTATTCTGTTTATGCTATTGCTCCTTATAGAATAAGAACTC
>NW_012137192.1:4477676-4486011 GCF_000956105.1 Propithecus coquereli
ATAATCTTTCCCATTCCTCCCAGATGATAGGTGATATTCCTTCTTCGTCTAGATCCCAGTACATGGCCCTTAAGTTTTCAATATATATTTGTTGAATAAATAAATGACATATTACCTACTGTTCTTAAAAAAAAAAAAGAACTAAAATAACAGTGATTTTTTTTGTATTGCCTATGTCAGAGTCCAGTGGGTTTTTGGTAGGTAGCCTTTATAAGGTGATACAGAGATCAAGGTTCCCTCCATTTATGGCTGTTATTTCTTAGGGATTTAGAATCTTCCACCAGATTTTCCAAGTCAGGTAACCAGCTGGAAAAGAGAGAATAAACTAAGAATATCATAGGAGAATTTAGGAGCCAAGCTTGGAAATGGTGCACGTCATTTCTCCCAATGTCCCTTTTGCACCAGAGCTATGCATATGCTCACAACCTTATAGCAAAGGAGGCTGGGAAATGTAGTCGTCCTGTGTGCCCAAGAAGAAGAAACAGGGATGGAGGCCACCTAGGCAGTCTCAAATTGCCACAAATTGTTTGCATATTCTACTGTATTCTGTTTATGCTATTGCTCCTTATAGAATAAGAACTCCTTGAGATGAGGAAGAATGACTTAGCCATGGTTGTGTCCCTATCAACAAACAGAGTGGGTGCTTGATGCATGTTTGCAGAGCTGAAAGCTATTCAAGAAGCCTATTTCCTTAGATATTATCTTCTCAGAGAGTTGGGAATGACTACCATTTTCCAGCATTGCAATCATACCTTGAGACTTGTCCATGATTTACAGATAGCTTGGCATCTCCCTTATACAGACACAATACAAGTCAATTCAACAGACACTTACAGTGTGCACTTACTATGAGCTGAGCATGCTGGCATTAACTGAGAAAATACAGAATTATTGCCTAAGATTTCAACCCTCAAAGTGCTATGGAGAACACAGGAAACGCAGGTGGCTTTTTGGCTGGTGAGGTGACCCGTGTTTTGAAGGATGAGTAGGAGTTTGCCATGTAAGAAACTTACATAGTCTGGGGTGTATGTTAGAATTCTGGCTTTTCTAATGTATATATGCCCATGCTCTACCAGGGTACATTTTCCTAGCAGAAAAATCTTATTTTATAGAGTCCATTACTCATGGGAATCTTGAAGCTCCCTGATGTGTGCTGAAGATAAGGCTGAAAACCACTAAATAAGGAGTTCTAAGCAAGGATGGGACAAGATATAACTACTTTTAAAAATTGCTTTGGTGCAAGTGATGAGGAAGGAATGAAAACCAGATGCTTGAACCAGGTGGAGCATGAATCTTTGACATTTGCGTCTTCCAGAGTCTAGGAAGACGTTCTGTCTTCCCAAGAAGCTAGTATTTGCCCTAAGTGTAGGAAGGCGCAAGGACTTTCCTTCTGGGGATATTCAATCCCTTGCAAATCACATGAGCACCAAACACAGTGTACTCTATTCTTTGTTCTCACTCTCAGTGTGCAGTTATTACCATTGATGCACAGAGTCTCACCCTCAATCTCCTGCCACTTTAAGTTGCTCCGCACTATCCCTAGAAATGAATTTCATTGGAGCTGCATTCTCTAGACCTATATTGAGTTTACACTCTAGAGTGACCTCTTATCCAAACATGTCTCTGGCTACCCAGCATGGGACAATACACCCAGCCATGCATTGTAGGAAGATTTCTAACCAGACACCATGCACTGAAAATCCCCTATAGATTGTTTTGAAAAATCACTGGCTTGAATCCCTGTAAAGAAAGAGGCCATGCAAAATGAAGTCCAAGGCCCAAGCTTATTCTGTAATTCCCACATTGTTCAGGAGTCAACCAGTGTTGTGTTTTTATTTTGATCTCTCTAAGAGAAATAAGGAGGGTTAGAAGACCCTGCCAAGCATTAACATCACACAGTGATGACTCAGGACCACAGGCAAATAGAGGAAGAGGCTGAATGAATACCCAGCTTTTCATACCGTTGAGGTAAACCAAGTGAGGAATTTAATTTAGTGTACCAAATACTCAATCATTTATTCTTAGCTGGTATTTCAATGGTTCTTATTCCTACCAGCTACTATATGTTGCCCAAATCACATAGACCAGGCTAGCCAATGGCCAATTCTTACCAGGATCAGTTTCCCAACTACTAAATTCCAGAAAGTCAATGTCACCAGCGTAATTTAAAGTGACCAAACTTTGATGGATCGACTATAACAGTCAAACTCATAAAAGAAGAATATGCATATTGGTTATCAGTATAAAATTTATAATGGCAGAGAGACCCTTTTGACAGAAAGAATAATTGCTTTTGCTATTCTAGATTACCTCTTTCTAGATATGAGAGTGAATCCACCTCTGGAAGCCTGGTCAGCACACGGAACAGCTCCCGTAGATCTGTAGGTACTCTCATGCAGGCTGAGGTTTAGATATATGGACCCATCCTGCCCCACTGTCTGACACAGTGAACTGAAAACTAGAATCCTAAAGCCCACCAGATTCTGTGCTCCTTGCCCATCCAAAAAAAAGCCTTGGTTAGAGTACAACAAACTGATCATCCCTTACCATGCTTTCAATTCAATGACATTAAGTGTCTACTGTGAGTTAGGCACAATTCTGGATGCTTTAGATACATATATTGGTTGGGTTAAGTAAGTCTAGCTGCAATATAAACAACCCCTATAAACTCAGCAGGTTAACACAATAAAAGTTTGTTTCTTGCTCACATTATGGTGCAATGTAGATTGGGCAAGGCAACTAGATGGTTCTCCTCTAAGCAGTTAGTCAAGTATCCAGTACCTTTCCTCATGAGTACCTCCATGAGGAAAAAACCTATTTTGCCCTACTTCATAATGTGATTCTGCCACATAGGTGGGGAACACCATGCATGGGAGATCACATGAAAATTTTCATAGTCAAGCCTAAAAATGTTGTAGAACACTCTGTCCACATTCAATTGGCCAGCACCAAGCACATGGCTCTGAGGAGGCTGTGAGATGAGCTCCTGCTGTGTGTCCAAGAACGGGAAATGGGATTGATAATTAGCTGGCTAGATTCTGCCTCATGGATCTCTTTCCTGGTGGGGCTTACATCAAATATCCTTTTTCTTGGTTTTCAGGCAGCCCATGATTGGTTGAGCCTATCTTTTCTTCAGACTGACAAAGGCAGTCCTGTTGAGTAGGACCTGGCTGGATTTAGTTACAGACCATCACAACCCACATTCTTTGACAAGACCTGACATTTTCCACCCTTCCCATCACAGCTCACGGACTGTCCACCTCTAAGGGCAGGTCACTTCTGGTCACTCTTAAAGAGTCTTTATTTCTAAGTTCGGAGAATATTTTGTGTTGTTCTTTATATACTGACATCATCCCTTTGGTTAAATGTTCCTTCTTCTGGAAAGCCTTTTCTCATTCTATAAACTGGTGTAAATATCTTGTCTGAGTGCATCCCTTTCTTCTTGAACCTTCTACCACCATAACACCCTTTATATTTTATTGTCATTTAACATTTTTATCTTTGAGATAGACAAAGGAAGGGGTCATGTCTTAAACACGTATCTATTTACAGCATCTAATACACAACCTAAGATGTTAAAGGCACTGAAATGTTTTTAATTAATTAATTAATTTTTAGTTATTGAATGCTGACTGAATGAATAATGAATAAATGAAGATGATAAAGAGAATGTGTACTAGTCATCCAGGCTGCTCTGGAATTTCCAGCCTAGCTTTGGAATTTGGAGGAAAGAAATGGAACATTGTGCATGTCGTATCTCATTGATTCTCTTCTACAGGTTTGGAGTGAATCTTTTCATTGCCATTTTGTAGATAAGAACACCGAGGTCAAGGTGATGCTGTGAGTCGATGGAAGAGCTGACATTTCAACTTGCATCCCTCGGGCTTGGGCCCATGTTCTTTCCACTCATGAGACCACATTGCCTCCCTACTGGTGAGTGAAGCAGTAATAACAGCTCTTCCACTTGTGTAGTTCTTTTGGGTGTCCAAAGCATTTTCAGAGCCAGAACCTCCTTGGTGCTGGCATGGCAGCTGTCACTGGGGGAATGTGCTGGGCCCCTGCTTTGTGACAAAGCAAGCTGCAGAAGGTACAGTCAACAGCCTCTAATCAAAAGAAATCCTGAAAATACAGCTTCAGCAATCTTCTACAGATTCTACCCATCACAGTCCTTAGAAATAAATAATACATGAAAAGAGATCCATCCATGCCAAGGTGGACTTCAAAGAGGGTGGGGTAATAGCATTCGAACTCTCCATTTGGCGTCCGTGTTGTCTGCTCATTCCAGAAGTTAATTCACAGAGAGTAAGATGGAGGAAATGCCTGCCTCCCCGGCAGCTGATCCGTGGGAACTCTGAGCCTGCATTAACAGGAGAGAAGAGCAGCTTGCTAGTCTTTCAAGAGCATTTACCCAGCTCCAAGCCTTACAGCTAGGCCTTGGACTACTGCTGTGACATGTGTTCTGTGCTAGTCTCAAACAAGCGCAAACACAACAGACTTCACTGATCAATGCAGCAGGACCGAAGGATGGAATCCAAAGCATGAGCCCTGAGAACAGAAAGTCCCAGCACTCGCTCTGTGCAAGTTGCCATGAACTCCAGCCATGCATCCTGTGGCCAAGGATGGGTGGCCCCCAAGCAGGAAACTCTTTGGCAGCCTTCACTGCATGCTTTGCCTGCTGACAAGAGCACACCCTGGCCTTGGTTATTGCCCTTATAAAACAGCTCAAGGAGGATGCGAGCCAAACGTTTTAAATGTGCCTGGAAGAAAAATGTTAACTATGAATCCATGCGGTAGAACAGTACAGTACAACTACAGCAACACTCAGCACTGCTGGCGGAGGAGGGAGGAGGGGCCGAGGGGGAAACTACAACTGCTGTCCAGGCTTCCTGGGGTTCTTCCCATTCCTCCTGAGGCAATCCCACTGGGGCCAGGGCTGCCCTGACATTCACTTTGCGACAGAATGTGAGAAGTGGGTGCTTTTGTGATTAGAGTCATAGAATTTTCAGAAAATTCCTAACTGGGAGGGACTTCACTGATCCTCAAGTTTGCATATAAATAGAGACAGAAACTGAAGCCCACAGAGGTCATCAGCAAGCTCCAGGCTTCCTTATTAGAATTCGTTTTGCTTGTTTCCAATCCATTTTGCAGAAGAAAGCCAATGCACCTAGGACGTCTTCCATATTCAGTACCTACTATCTACCAGGCAATGTCCTAGATATTTTTCCCACAGTTTATTGAATCTCCAGTACAATCTTATAAAGGGACATTATCATCTACATTTTAAAAAGAAAGAAAGAAAAATTATTGTTGAAACCACAAGGGGGTTTCAGTCTAGGTCCAGTTACTCGTCGCACAAAGATCCAGTTATGGAGACAACAAGGATTGCCAAGGAAAAAAGGAATTTTTAATACGTTGGACGTTTTGTTGGGAGAATGGGAGACGCTGTCTCAAATCCATCTCCCTGACTAAGGGAGCTCATGGGCTTTTAAAGGAGGGGCCATGTGCCTTAGGCCAGGTCATGGTGTAACTAACAAGGGGCTACGGGCATTGGGGGCAGGTTGTGGGGGTGGTGAATCTTGGCATCAGAAAGTCTGTCCAGGGGCTTTCAGAATCTCAGCTTCTTTGTCTTGCATCAAGTCCACCATTTCTGGGAAACAACTCAAAGGCTCAAGTAGCAGTTAAGGGAGAGGATTATAGAGGCTTCACTGGAATTTGTTCAATGGGGGGACCCCAGTTACAAAACTGTAAATGTTTGTGCAAATTGTCTACCCATTAAGTGTTGGGACATGCATTAGAGCCCTAATGCCACTCAAGTAGCAGAAAAGGGTGTCCCTTACATCTCTGGGCTATTGATATGCATTTTTCCTAATAATTCTAATGAAGATCTTCAAACAAGGTAATTAGAACAATTTTTGAGTACCTCCATGAGGAAAAAACCTATTTTGCCCTACTTCATAGCAAAATACCAGAAACATTACAATATAAGAAAAAGGACAAGAATGTCCACCAGTGACATTGATACGTATTATTTTTCTGGACATTAGAGCCATTAAAATAAGGCAAGAATCAGAAAAATAAAGCAAGAATCCTGGGGAAAGAAAATGAATTCATTAATGTTTGATGATTGATTACATAGTGTAAAACTAAAGAAAAATAGCTGTAAAAACTATGAGGACTAATAAGAGAGCTCAGTAAATTAGCCAAATAACATTTAAAATAAAATGAATAACTATTTCATATAACAGCAATATCCATTTAAAAGACACAGTGGAAAAAGACAGATTATTCTCATATTAAAATATAACCCAGGTACCTTTAACAAAATTGTGTGATCTATTTAAAAGAAACCACAGAGTTTTACAGACTCAAAAGAAAATTTTACAACATAAAGAGAGGTTTTCTGTTTTCATATGAGGTGAATGAACAAGGATGCCAGATCTTCCTAAATTAGTATATAAGCTTATCATGATAGGAGTGGGATTTTTACATTAAAATTGTTGTAAAGTTATTCAGAAAAGAATGAATACATGAGTAAAATAGCTTAGAACAAGTTTAAAACAAGAGAAATGAGAGGGAGTTTGCCCACCAAAAGATATATAATATTTCAGTCATTAAAACAGGATCATATTGTCACAAGACTAGATAACTATATTAATAGAACAAAACAAAGTTCTATAACAATCATAAAATAGTAAAGAAATTAACATATGATAATAGTGAAAGTAGCAAAATTCAATGCAGAAAAAATATAATATTCACCAAATGATATTAGCAGAAGTGGCTAAAACATGGGGAGAAATAAACATATACTTGATCCTCATCTCACATATCTACCAACTAAAATTCCGTATGCTTTAAGAAAGATCTCTGTGAAAATAAGGAAAACAATTAAAAAATGAAAATACAGTGAATATGTAAATTATCTTGAAAGTAGGGAATAATTTCTAAATATATAATATTTAAAATGCAAAGAGTCATGAATGATAACACCTTAATCACAGAAAATTAGCCATTTTTATAAAAAAATACAAAAGTAGAAGAGAAATGTGAAATTAGAGAAGCATTTTCAACAAATATGAATGGTGTGTAATACTTTTAAAAAAGTATGTAGAATACATCTTAGAAATCCTTTAAAAAATCTCTAACATCCATTAGCATAATAATATTATAATAACTATACTTCAGCCCATGCCCACTGAGCACATACATTCATCTAGTTGCTATATATTCATCACTTCACTTAAAGCTCACACTGTAGTGCTGGGTTATTTATGTGTACGAAGAGAATACTGAAGCAAACAGTGGATAAGTTATTTGTGGAAGGTCATAGAGCTGTGCTAAAAATAATTAAAAAATCAAAACCAGATACATCTGTCTGTAAAGCTTTCACTTCTAAACATGACCCTATATAAAAGTGGCCAAAAGCAATGAGTACTCATTTCAAAGAGGAAGAAAAGCATTTGGCTAACAAACATTTGATGAATGTTCAGTCTGCTAGTGTTCAACAACAATAGGAGATATCATTTTTACCTATCGAACTGACAAAAGATAAGTAATAAGAAGAACAATCAATGTTGGTGAAGGTAGACTCCACGTGGCTCATGGAGTCAAAAATTTGCAAAGCTTTTCTGGAAGGGAATTTGGCAAGATGAAGCAAAAGTCCTCAAAAATGTTCTTATCCAATATTTCTACTTCTAGGAATTTACAGAAGAAACCATCAGAGAAACTCATACAAATTTATGCACAAGGAAATTCACTGAAGCACTATTTATAATATTTACATAAAGAATTGAAAGTAAAATTAGTTAAATTGTAAAATATCCAGAACATGGGTATAGTAGGCTGAATAATGCATCCCACCCCGCCCCCAGACATCCTAATCCTTAAAAGGTACATGAGCACATTACCTTGCATGGCAAAGGGGACTTGGCAGATGTGATTAAGTTAAGATCTCAAGATGGGAGATTATCCTTTGTCATCTGGGTGGGTTCAGTTTAATCACACAGGTCTTTATAAAAGGAAACAAGAGGGTAGAGTCAGAGCAAGTAATGTGACAATGGAAGCAGAGGGGGAGGAAGTGATGAGATGACAAAAACAGAGGTTGCAGCCATGAGGGGCCACAAGCCAAGGGATGCAGGCAGCTAGAAAGGGCAAAGGAACAGATTGACCCCTAAATCTTTTAGAAGGAGCACGGCCCCCCCAACACCTTGATTTTAGCCCACGGAGGCTGACTTAGGACTTCTGTCTCCCAGAAATACAAGATAATAAATTTGTGGTGTTTTAAGCTACAGAGTTTGTGGTAATTTGTAACAGTGGCAATAGGGAACTATAAAAA
>NW_012137192.1:4486576-4491503 GCF_000956105.1 Propithecus coquereli
GAAAATCTCAATCAAGAAGCCAGCGTGGCCAGTTGTTCTGGGGTGGGCGTGAAGAGGAGATGGCTGTGTTGGGTGGCAAGCACTCCTGCAGGAGCAGAGGATGTGTGTCTCCCATGGACCAAACATCAAGAGGGAATGAGAGAGAACCAACATGGGTTCGAGTCCTGTCCAACAGGACTCCTGGAGGGATGCTCCTACATCATCCACACTATGGGCCCCACTAGAGGGAAGCTGCAGGTGGCACTGGATTCCTAAGGGCCGAGAGAAGAGTAAACAAGAGCCAGAGAAGGAGAAACTATGGCCAACATCAAGAGCCCTGCAGACAAAACCTCCTGGGGAGGCCTGGTGAGAGGCAAGAGTGTCCTAAAGAACACATACCAGGCCAGTGACAGCATTGGCTTTCGATACCTTCCTGATCTGGGTGTAGGAAGCCCACCTTGGATGGTGCCAGTCACATAAGAAGCTTCTAGCTCCTCCCAGGACTCCAACCCTGCAGGAGGTGACAGGTGCAAAAAGTGGGGGAGAAGGGGAAAACAGAGTGGATGCTAACCACACCCTGTTTGCCTTCTGCAGGTTTCCCTGCGGCTGCCTGCCTAGCTGAAGAAGGAGAGAAGACAATTTTAAATCAAAATCCAAGTTTCAACTACTGTAAGGGACTGGGAATTGTAATTTCTGAATTTCAATTGCATTTGTTGAAAAAGGGACCATTGGATTTCTTACCACTTAGGGGTGATTAGAAAAGTCATGGGACTGACCAGTGTTTCATTTAAGGTCAGGGGAGGAACTGTCCCTTCTGATTAATTTTAAAGAGACAGTGGAAGAGATGAAACAAATGTGATTTTTGATTGTATCTCAAGAGTTTCTCTTGTCCAAGACACTAGTTACATTATGTTTTTGAAAATGGTGGAAAGAAAAGAAGAAAAAGGAAAGCAAAGCAAAGAAAATGAAAAATTAATGAAATATACCAAAATGTTAGTAGAATTATTTGGGGTTGGGAGGTGATGCATGGCTTTTATTTTCTATTGTGTTCACTTTGCAATGTTCTTACACATATTACCTTTATGATCAGACAAATAATTTTTACATGCGTCTACCCTTTCCATGCCAGAGATCTTCTCATCCTTGGTGCCTACATAGCATGCGGCCTTATCAAAGGAGAGTTCCAAAGAATTCTTGAAACAGATAAAAATGGAAAAGTCTTGACCATAAAGAAACGAGAAGAATTTTTCACTCCTAAATATCATGGTTTCAGATGAACGTGTTTATAGGAGCTTTCTGTACGTGATGTTGTAGACTCCATAGTATTAGACTGATGCTTAATTCTGGAAAGGACTCACACATAGTGGGCAGGAAACAGTTGAACAATAAATTGTAGCCAAAAAATAAGCTGGCAATTTTAAACTTCAGTTCCTAAAACCAGGGTGGCATTTGTCAAGAGGACACAGAAAACACCCAGAGAGAAGAGAATTTCTGAATAACAGAGAAAATCTTCTAAGTCATCTAGAGTGCTAGAAACCACGTTTGTTCGCCCTCTGCAGCTACAGCATCCACACTAGAGCACTAACGTGTGAAAATACAAGCAGGAACAGAAAAATAATTTGGAAAATCCCTACCTCCAGAGGGATTCTCGGGATGGTAAAGTGTACACTGCATCTCAAATCCAGTGTTTATCTTACTGTAGGTGCTTCATAAGAGCAGTTTTCTTCTCTTCCCACGTCCCCTCCTCATCCCCAGCCCCGCTTCATAAACATACGTGCACCTCACTGGGGTGGTTTGGCACCAGATGTCTCCTCATCTCTGCTTTCTTTATTTCATTTTAGACTCTTGGGTGAATTGTCATGCCTGATATGGTTGATTTCAAAGCCAAGTTTAGACGATGTGAATAATTAAAATCATGAAACTTAAACTCTCAAGTGAAACATTTCTGAGTCCTGCACACAGAGGAAACTTGAACGCTGAATTGGACAGGAGATGCCAAACCTCAGCCAAACGAAAAAGGCTACAAATGCAGCATTGTAGGTACCACAGAAAATTAAGCACAGCAGGCAGAAAGGCAGCAAAGCTTATCTTGAGTCTGGGCCAAGAGTGAGACAGGAGGA
This sequence comes from Propithecus coquereli, assembly GCF_000956105.1. Lineage (NCBI taxonomy): Eukaryota > Metazoa > Chordata > Mammalia > Primates > Indriidae > Propithecus > Propithecus coquereli. Next base: position 4,488,676 of record NW_012137192.1, read on the forward strand.
AAACAAACAGAAAAACAAAAACTCTGTAGTAAAATGTGCTACTCGACTAAGGTTTGGTGGATGGCAGTTCAACCTTTGAGCTGATCCCAACTAGGTGATGGTCTGTCTTCCAAGACTAGTGAGCAGAGGAACATTTGCAGATATATCTACGCAAGGCCATGAATTGTCTTTAAATACAATAGTAAATTAAAGGTCTTTGGGGAGACCCAGAATAGTTCGTGTAGAGTTCTGTGGTTATCCTAGTGCCTGCACCCTTTAATCCTGCAAATGCATGTGCTGAGAAACTTAACGAAGACCCCTCCTATTAGCATGTGGCTCTTGTGGGATCTAAGAGCTCCTTCCAGGAGACCAGCACATCCACAAGAAAAATATACTCACACTTAGCCACACACATACTCACATGCACACAGACCCACAAGTTCATTCCATCCATGCATGGGTGCACGGACGTACGTACACATTCTGACACTCATATACACAATGGCACACACTGGCATATGCATGAAATTCAAAAAGAGGGCATGGAAACTCAACGTTAAAAATAAAATCCAAGGATTTCTTAAAGCGATCAAACAATTAAAATATGTGATCTGAAGAAAAATCTGATCATAGTTTTAAGTGTTTTTTTCCCCCTTTGGTTCTATTTTCACTGTACTTTGCAGGATGTGGCATAAGGGCCTCTGCTGAAATTGGAAAAAGGCAGTTGCTCTGCAACTGCATTTCCAGAAATACCACTCAAGAACATGTATTGGAGCAGGTTCAGAGGTACAAGCAGGGTTTCTCATATCTATTAATAGGCTATCTGCTAGATAAATATTCTATATGTTTTTTTCCACCCCTCAAAAAATCAAACTAACTTTACTAATGCAGTGTATTCTCTCTGGTGGCTTATGAAAGAACCAAAAAAGAGGAGATAATCTTGGCACAGTGACCAATAATTTTGCTTCTTTAAGACAGCCACTGTCTACTATATGGGCCCCTACATTAGAAAGTCTATACAATGACATTTAAGGTAAATTATTCTCCAAGGACCCACTCACTCAATACCCTGAATCTCCACTCTGTCAGTTGGCATTGTAGAAGTTTCAGGGTGCTCCCTCCAGGGGCTCACTATCCATATGGCTATTCATGTCCCCATTGCATTAAAAATATTTGTCCTTACAACATTCACCAAGGATGAGAAAAGGGATTGCTATTTCCCTACTTAGCAAAAGAGGAGATGAAACTGACTCACTCTGGAAGTAAGAGGATGCAAAGGCACATTGGAATTAGCCTAAAGACGCTGTTGGAACAAACTGTCCTTGCACTGGGCCAAGCTCTCTGTACCATGTGCAATACAGAAATATTCACTTATCAGCTGGGAAAGTACACGGACTGCCTCGTTAGGGTTCACCCTGATGCCTACAGCAAAGATTTACATCTCCAGGACTGGCATTATTTTAGAATTGTCAGCAATGTTTAGTTTTTCCTCCCCTTAAGCAACTGATATAAGATGTCCTATGGTTGGGCTAGCAAAACTGCACAGTAAAGGTGGAAGAGACACTTCTGATTTTAGTTAGGCGGTGGCTGCCTTGGGGTCTACTGCAACAGTGTCAGTCACACTGAAGCAAATGGGTGGTGATGGCTATGTGGGCCTCATGCTCAGTGGACCCACTGTTGCACATTCTGGAAGAAGAAGCTAATGCACTACACAAGATGTAAACAAACACTGCTGACTCACCTCCTAAGCTAGACTTCAATAGGTGCTGTGTATCACTAACAATATCTTCATTATAGATGCTTAGCCACTATGTTGTTTCAACATAGTACACAAAGCCACAACTTGACCACAAACTGCTAAATTTATATGTTCAGTCATAATTTCACACCCAGTTCTAGGCTTGTAACTACAACTTTCTGCTGAACATCTTCACTGACATGTTCTTTAGGTACTGCAAACTCAGCGTATTAATAAGCAGACACTATTTTCCCCCAATACCTCCACTCCCTCCAAAAGAAATCTACACACTCCTTGACTTATGATGGGCTTATGATGACAGGTTTATCAGGATGTAGTCTAAAAGTATACTGAATGTGTATTGCTTTTGCACCATCATTAAGTCAAAAAATCGTGGAACCATAGTATTTAATAGAGCAAGAGTCAGTCAACATTTTTCTATAAAGAAACAATTTTTTGTCTTTGCGGGCCATGTGGTCTTTGTCACAACAACCCAACTCTGCCATTATATTGTGAAAGAAGAAATAGACAACATGTAAATGAATGTATGTGGCTATGTTCCAATAAAACATTACAAAAACAAAGAGTAGACTGGATTTATCCATATGCTGCGAATCACCCACTCACAGTTACTCAAACCAGAAATTCCTAAGTCATTTTAGACTCCTTTTTCCCCCTAATTTTCATACCCTCCAATCATTCACTAAATCTTACTAGTCTTTACCTCAGAAATGGATCTCAAATCTCTTTTATTTCATTCTACAATCATTACCTTTAGATCAATTACAGCAATTTGTGCTATTACTTAATTTATTGAGTACAACCAACTGCTATGGGCAAAAACAAAATGTAATATGTGGCCACCATCCTATGGTCTTCATTGCTTTCCTTTTTTAACTCGATAAACATTTATTGGGTACCACATGCTATGCCAACCACTGTGGGGTCGATGATGAACAAGACATAGTCCTTTCATCACAGAGCTTCCACAAAGCATAAGGAATATTATTTTAAAGTCTGTAAAATATCTCCAACAATGTCTGAAAGTGGCTTAATTTTGTCTGCTTATCAAAAATTCTCTCCAAATTAAAAGCCATAAGAGTGCAAAAGG
>NW_012137192.1:4492363-4507970 GCF_000956105.1 Propithecus coquereli
TATATATATATATGTGACCTAGCTGTGTCCTGGCAGGTAGAATATGCAATGGCCCTTAAAGCTATATAGATTGAGAAAGTATATGTGGTAATATGAAGGATGCCATTTGTTTAAAATGTAACCCCCAGAATGAAAGCTGTGGAGAGTCAATTCAATTCAAGGTAGGTTCTTCCAACAGTTGCAATTGTGCATAAAGGGAAAAGCCTTCCTGGGGCAGGAGGGATCAGAGGTGCACAGGAGAGACTGGTAGTATTCCAGAATGAGTACACCAGCATTGGCAGGGCCTGGCCTGGCCATTCTCTGAGGCCCTGAATTCTCTAAGAGTATGAAGGCTTTAAAGAAATTGTAGTGAGTAGGAGTATTAAGTGACTGGAGAGATCTTCTCTTTCACCCAGACAGAAATGGCATGCAAACTCACAATGTGCTCATGCTTTAATAGAGAAGGCATTTGTGAATGTTGTGAAATAGTTGGCCTGAAAAGTATGGATGCAATACTTAACCCTCACAATGGCATTTTTCACGGAGACAAAAGAATAGATACTAATGTTTAACTTGAGTTCTAAGAATGTGTGCTAGCAGCTGATCGTCGAGAGAGTGAAGGAGGTAAGTTCATTGTGTTGGCTCTGCAGGCATACTGAGTTCAAATCCTGCCTCCAGAATTCACTTGATGTGTGACTTTGAGTAAGATATTGTCAGTATTTGTTTAGTCTATTCCCTGGGTCTTCCCTGCTGGAGTATCTTACTACCTGCCTCATTAATGCCAGGCTTGGCAATGTTATTTGCAATGGGCAATGAAATTGAGAGAAATTAGCACATATACCTTCTCAATCTGTAGCTTTAAGGGCCCTTGCATGTTCTCCTTTCCCAGTATTCTACCTGCCAGGACACAGCTAGGTCACAGAGAAGGGCAACTCCTTTTGTGTGGGTTCCAGAGAATAGAACTGACATTAACCTATCATGGACATATAACATGAGAGGGAAATAAAGCTTTACTGTATCTCTGTTAGATCTGGGGTTGTTTGTTATTATAGCACAACTTCACCTATACTGTTTAATAGACTATTTAAGAAACCACTCTCAGTTTATCTTTCTGTGAAATAGATATGATGGAAAAATATGTTTTAGAATACTGTTGGAGTAAATGAGTTAATTCACAAAAAATACTGGCACAAAGTGAGCTCTAAATAAATGTTACTTATCACTATAATTGAACTACACAAAAATTCTGAGATTAATTTCCACAATTTCTCAAGTGCATGTATCGCAATTATTGCCTGGCACATCAGCAACCAAAATCAGTAACAAGGAAGATCCTAGCAATAGATTAATTTAGAAAGACGGTCCTGAATCAGCTTTCCCAAAAGATATTTCATCCCTAAGATAGTGTGTGAAGACAAGGGGTCCCACCACTATGCTGGAAGTGAGGAAATTCAGGCATTAGTACCTCCCTCTCCCTGGGCTTCAGTTTCCTCCTCTTTAAATAGGGGTGTTGCACTAGATGATTTCTGATGCCCTGGCAACTTGTATTCCAATGTCATTCTATTAGAATACATTTCAACATTACAAACAACACATTCAAAGAATGAAATAGTAGAAGGCAGCCCTGGAGTGCATTTGTTTATTCCGGTTCAGCAGTGGTGGAAATTTGAATTCCAGGTGTCCAAGCAAAGTCCTGGAACCCAGAAAGTCTCTGTAGCATACCCAGGAGATGCACCTCCTTTCATGGGCTCCCAAGCCTTGCAGGGGATGGCAGGCAAAGGGCCAGGCCCTTGTATTCTAGCTTTGTCTACATTCTGTGGCCAAGTCTTCTGGGAACTCTAACTGTCATGTCTGACAAACATTCTACTCATTTGTGTCCCCAAAGCTTTGAAATGTGGGTAACAATCCAACATCTGACACAGAGGGACAGATCAAACTAAAAAGTCCCCTGACATCTCCAATGTTCATCACTGTGACTTCATATTCAGTCTCTAAGAGTTCACATAATAGCTGAGTGGTGGGTTTTTAGCCATACTTCAACTTAATTAGAGACGTTCTCCCTTAAGAACTTCAATTTAAAAGAAATAAAACACCTTATGCTGTTAAGTTTGTAGTAAAAACAAAATGGCTTATGACAACACTGCTGGTGGCAGTGTAAACTGATAAAAACTTTTTGGGAAGCAATTTTACTGTATCTACCAAGAACAGCAAAATAGTTCATTTCATTAGACCAAGTGACTCAATTCCAGGAAATTTATTTTTAAGGATCTAGTTCCCTGAAAGTGTAAGTGTGGGGTGAAGGAAACTGAATGCAAAACTAAATTTGTTAACTTCCATAATAGTGACAAATTAGAAACAACTTTAAAGTCCCAAAATAAATCAGTTAAATAAATTGTTCCATATCCCCTCAGTTGAATTTGATAACTCCAAACAAAATTACAATTTAAAATATTATGCATTCATTCAAAAATGTCTATGACACAGGCTTAAGGAGAAAAGGCCAGTTATACCATGTCTCTGTATGAAAAAGGAACAAACAATTAACAGGCTTGATTTATTAAAATGGCAAAATAATTAGTGATTTTCTCTTTTATTAATTAATTGATTTCTGGCATGGTTATACTATTGAATTTTCAAGAAATAAATCTTCATAGGTAGAAAACATCAAAGAAGAGTTTTACATTCAATTCGTTCTTTTTGTATTCTCTCTCTAGGGGAAAAGAAGGATTTTAGTATTGTATATGAAGTATTATAGACCTATAGGTTTTTTTTATGTATTTGGTGCTTTGGGAAGAGAATGCATATTGATTTTCATGAATTTATTTATACTTCCAGTTCACTTGCAATACAGTTTGAGTATTTTTTCTAATCTAATGCCAAGGCAAAATGGTCATGATTTACAAAATGTATAACAACCTTTTTCATTTTTACTTCTAAAGTAAATGCTTGTATGAAAAAGAAGCCTGGGAAACATCAGAAAGAACCATCAAGGGAAGGCAAATTGTGTCATATTATCCTGGGATGACCATTAGTTTCCATCTAATAAAGGCGGCTTAGCCAAAAGCAATTTCACTGGCCAAGACATCATCACAGGGCATTGCTTTTCCAGGGGGTCCTATTCAGCCAGTGCCTGCCTCTTGCAATTCAGGACCCTCTTTCCCTGTTTTCTGCCAATTCCCACTTCCTGAAACCAATCTTCAGTTTCAGTTTGGAGCTGAGATTCCCATTCTCTCTGCCAAGAAACCTGTGAGAGCAATGCTTTTATCTTTGAAGGAATGTGCCAGTTCAGGAAGCCAACACCCATCAGAGTAACATTAACTCAGGGCTATTCAAATATGCTAACACGCAGAGGAGGTATGACATGGTGGAAAGACTTTCTGGGTCACATAGACAGGATGCTAAGATCCCAGTTCCACCCATTGCTCAGTTTTATTAATACAACCTTGACCAATGTCAGTTATGTTCTCTGAGCCTTGTTTCCTCTTTCATGAAAGGGTGATAATAAACTGCATTTCAACCAAGTTGCCATGATGATTGAGCAAGAAAACATATGCAAAGTATCTGACACATCGTACACACTCAGTAAATAATATCTATTGTTATTATCTCAGCTATTTCATTTTAGCAAACATAGCTAGTGCAAACTATCTTTTAATATGTGAGCCAACTCCGATGATCAAAAAACTGTCAACTGCATCATTGCTCCATTCTGATATTTCTTTTTTTCCCCAATGGTTTTCACTGACCACCACCTAGCGCTTTGTATAATGTACATATATTGGAAATTACAAAGGCAAATAGGGAGAGAAGGGAAGGAAGAAATATAAGAAGGGAGGCATGAGCCAGGTAGTTTATAATTTACCAATGTAAGAAGACACATAATTTCTATTTTTAAAAAATGATCATAAAAATAAATACCACTTTCTTTGAAACTTGAAATATTTTTGTTGGTTTTATGGCACTTCATACTTTCAGATGTCCTCTTAATTTTGACATTTAAATGTTAAATAGACTCAGTTGATATATCCATTATTCTTGTAATGAATATATTTTGACTGCCCATCATTCAGTTATCCTCTGACAGCCAGGGGCTGGGCACAGGAGGCCGGAAAGCATTTCCCAAAGCTCCTTTCCTTGACAGCAAATGAAGTGTGATCTCCACTCCCCACCTGGTAGCCAGGCACAGGCACATAGTCTGGACTGAGCCAAAGACACATTCCCAGTAGAAAATTAGAATCAGAAGCAAGAGATACCACAAAGAAACTAAATTGGAACTGGTTGTGGCAGCACGCAGCAGCCACAGTGTTCGATGTCAGCATCCAGTAGTGGCAGCGATGATGTGCCGTGCAGAGGGACCGCTAACAGCAGTGGAGGTGAAGTGTCATGTGCTGCGGTAGTGTCCAGCAGTGATGCTGTGTGGTCCTGGTCTGAGGACCTATTGCTGTCTGGCTTCCAGTGCTCTTTCAATCTTGTCTATTCTCCAAAACTACTTCTTCAAGTTTCCACGAATTACAAAAATTTCCTCTTTTTTTTTTTCCAAGTCAGTTGGATAATTCTGGCTTGCAACCAAAAAGGTGGCTGGCATATGATTTTTCTCCCTGTGAACCACCTCTAACACCCTATGTCTTCATTCCCTGTGGAACCTGCCTAACCCAGATCCTTATATATGTAATCTCCATCCAGGTCTCAGATATCGGTCTTCATTGGTCTCTCCTCCTCACTTAGGGAGGAGTAGAATTGGGTGATTAATTTTATATGTTGACATTTAACTGTTCATGCTTTTCCTAGACCTAATAGGCTGTTTGGCCCTGTGTCTCTTCATTGCATTACTGTGTTTTGTCTCTGCCATCTGTTTGTAGTTCCTAATTTATACTTACACATATCATGTTTGGTGTGTGCTACGGTTTAATTGTGTACACTGGGGCTAATGCCAAATTCTTTCAGGGCATTTAATGCACGACTTTACCATACATTTGTAAACACAGTCCTCGTAACTTTTGGGTTGATTTCATTTCATTTTTTGAGAATTCAGCCATTGTGCAGTACCCACCAAGGGTAGTCACCCTGCCAGAAATGAGCTGAGGGCTTGTTCTCGTCAACAAACATAAAAACCACAATTCAAAATGACTGACACAAAGATCCATGTAAGGCCTTTTAGGAACACAACTGGGTTTAATGTAGTGAAAATGACTTTTGGAGACTATTTTCCTCTTCCTGAATTTTCTACCCTGGTTTATGAACTAGGTGCTGCTATCCATTCATAAATATTAGGCAGTCATCTCCCTACCCTTGGTTCTACACCTCCCACCTCCATCCTCCTCCCCAGGGAGTAAAAAACGACTTCTGTGAACAGTTTCAGCTTTTCTCTCTCTTTTTTGGGTATGAGTGTATGTGTGCATGTGTTGTGCTTTGCATCTACTTCCTAGGGGAAGCACACCTGGATCCGTGCCCTGTGCCAGCTCTGGAGATCCAAATCTCTGTGTTCTTATCCAGAGGCCTTTCAGGTGTGAGGTGCCATGTTTCCTTGAGGCTAAGCTGGCTGGTTAAGTAAGCCTGTTTACTGCACTAAGGCAGCTCACTCCAAGTCTAGATTTGGGGACAAAAAGGAGAAAACTTGCTCAAGTCACATTCTCTGACCCAGAATTACTAGTACAAGAACAGCTAGTTTGATCTCTCTGGTTTTTCTAACTCTCAACTGGTTTCAAACACAACACGTATGTATATGGGTCCCCATGTGGCCGACGAGGTTGGAAGAGGTATAGTGAAAGATGCAGGGAGTTTCCGTGTATTAAACCCCGACTCTAGGTAGAACTGTGTAGAAGGCATTCCAAACAAACTAAGACAGAAAAAATAAAGCCAAATATTTGTTAATGCATTTTCTTTTTCTCAGTAGTGCCCCAAATTTTATTCTATAATATTTCCTTTCATTGTACGGGCTGCAAGATGGCTTTCCCCATACAATGTGTATCACATTGTTTATCTGACATTTCCTTAGCACCTCCTCTGTACCAGGCTCCAAGGTGGACACTGGAGTAGTCCCTCAGAATGCAGGGATGAGGCTGGGAGGGAGGAAGGGGCCACGTTGTGGAAGACCTTAAGTAAAGTGCTGAGGAATTTTGGTGAGACCCAGAAGTTACTAGTTACTTGATATCTCAGCCACCTACTTACCAAAGTAGGTCAGTGACCTGTGGTGGGGCCCCAGGCTGATCCTCAGAGCCCCGGGAATCCATAGATGTCACCTAGGGAGTCAGTCAGTATGAGCGAAAGGCCAAAAGAGGGTCCTGAGTCCCACCAACTCCAATCAAGACACCTCCTTTTCCACCTGAAATGTAGTGATGTGTCACACAAGAATTCTGAAGAAAGGGCTAAAAACCAAACAAACACTTTTTTTTAAGGTCAAGACTATATTTATTTATAATGGTCCCATTGAAGACCCTTCTATAAGTAGCTATCTTTAAAGACTCAACTTATTTTATATGTGAAAGTGTGAATGTCAATTTGCATTTCCAGGTGTCCAAGAAATATCACATTTCTGTCTTCTCTTAGAATCAAATTAAACATGACTGAGCTATCATCCTACCAGGATGGCGAAATGCCCAATCTCAGTCGTGAGGGATTGTTCTACTTCCCACAAGGCCACATCAAGATCAGGTAGCCTTCTCTGGTAGAGGCGGGCTCTCTGACTTCCAGTCCACCAGGGTCCTCTTCACTGCCTAAGCCTGACGCAGCTCCCTAAAGCCCAGCTGCTTCCCTGCCATGGATGGGGCATGGGACTTTTTGCCACTCTATGGCCCAGAATCCTACCTTCTATACACACCAAGCAGCCAAATCCTCCCACGTTTGGTCATTTTCCCAGAAAGCAAACCAGAGCAGGGCATGAGCCTGAGCTAATCCTTGCACACATAGCTCATCTCTGTCTCTGAGACACCCTGTCCACTTTCTGCTCACATTTTCCATCTCTTCTCTCCATCAAGGACATTTAGCATAACACTTTTGGTTAAGGCTTTAGCAAAAGGCAAGACAGGACAAAACAACACAACTTGTGGCTTGCTAGAGGCTTCTATGTACTACATTGAAAAATTTCATGAAATGTGAAATTTATTAGAGTCTGCTACCTGCTTAAAGTGGGGGTCAGGGAAAACATAAGGAGCATAATCACATGCTGACACTTTAGTGACGTAAATTGTAGGGTTGTTTTTTTTTACATCACTACATAATGTGTCCGTCTTGTTTTCCTAATTGCTGACTCCTCTTCCTGGAAAATAACAATTCTGAATAACTGAAGAAATTACTTGGCTCAGCATTTAGTAATCCCAGGCACTTGTGACCTTTTTCTTTTCTGTTTTAAACAGGGACAAAAGTCATCTGCCCAGGGATAACCTCCCCAGGAGCTCCCCAGGAGGAAGCAGAGCCAGAGCGTAGCACTTGAGGCCAGACTGCAGTTTGGAGAGAGGTTTCCCTCTCCTCCTGTCCTTCTGACCCAGGGCTCCCGGTGGGCACTGCATAGGACCAGGTGACCCTGAAAGTCTCCGCTATTGTTCCTGTTCTTCACAGTTTCCCTGGGAAATCAGCCAGCTCAGACACTGAACTCTTCTGGATGAGTATAGGGGGCTGAGAATGGCCCATCTGCCAAAACGTAAAGCCAGGAATATTTGAGAGCCCCATTGAGAACCAAACTAAAACACCAATACAAGCTAGACAGAGAGGAGGAAACCAGGAATGAGAAAGGGCTGAACTGGCAGCACCAGGGCACAATGAGCAGCTTCAGAAGCTCCTCGCCGTTGTGTGTAGGGTGCAGGTTGGAGGTGAATGCTGCAGTGCCAGGATCCTGATAGCACTGAGGCACACGGACAAGGCCAACATGTCCAGCTCCTCTTGGATGTGGGCCACCATGAGCGCTCTTGGACCTCTATCCAGCTTCCCTGATGGTGGTGGGCATGTCTCCTTGCTGGGGGCTGCAGCCATTGGTCTCTGTGAAATGGAGTGAATTCTCTCAAATATTTTAAATTATCAGATTAAGTCTCTTTCTTTTTCCATCTCCACTGGGAGCAGTGGGAAGGAGGCAATAGCTTGTGTAAGTATATCTGCTTTGCAAACCCAGACTTGCCCTCAGGCAGGCTGTGGTAAAGTCCAGACCCAGGGCTAGGAATTTGAAGTTCCATTTTGGCTCTCACACTAAACCACCACCTCAAAATAGTTTTACCAACACCAAAAGTGTCATTTTGATTCTGCAGCCACTGACGCTTTTGTCTGGTTTCTCGAATACTTCAAAACTGAGGCAGGCAGGGGAGGGCTATGCTATTGGTTAAGCACCTTGAAAACCCTTGCAGTGGTGTGAGGCTCACCTGAACTGGATTGTATCAGTATTTGGGCACAGGCATGCAAGGTCTTCAACAGTTGGGACACTGCCCCTGGCCAGACAAGTGTCCTCCCCTCCTTGAAGACGTAAGCCCCAAAAGCAATCATGACAGCAAAGTGCAGAATGCATCCTCAGTCATTCCCAAGAAATCCCGGGGATTAATAGAAATGTCCCAGATCATCCATAAATGAGAGCTACGATATTGTCACTTCACATACAACCCTGGTGGTCATTTTCAAGGAAAACCTCCAAAGGCAGCATTTCTAGAAAGAGCACGTGATTTCCTAAGAAACATAAGAAATTTACATTTATTAGCTATCTCTTCTGTGCCATGAACTTCATATCTATTGCCTCATTTGAGCCTTAAAACATCCCTGCAAAGTAAGCACTAGCTCCTTATTTACAAACGAGATGGGCAGTTTGTCCAACATCACCCTTTAGCAAGGGTGGAGCTGAGGACTTGTGTCCAGTGTTCTGATATCCACTCAGCTGCTCTTCTCATTACACTGCTCTCCAGAAGGAGATCATCTCAAGGGAGCCACCCGTCATCTTGATATCTACATTCAGGCACACTGGTTACAAGAAATCAGTCATATTGATTCATAGTCATCCTTTATAGAAATACTCTAATTATAGCTGAGGGCCTGGGACAAGCATGGACAAAGCTACCCATCATCAAATCAAAATGGGAGCTTATTATGTCTCTCCCAAAGAAGAAGAAAGTGTGATTATATGGCTGCCTATTTATTCCTCAAACCCCGTTTTGAAACATGTCTTTGAAATTGGTGTAGAGTACTTTTAGAAAAATCCCAAATTGCTGCAGCCTTGGTTCAAGGTTACCAACAGGACACAGATGGGCAGCAAGGCCGGTTTCAGTGACCTGCCTTCCCACTGGTGGGGCTTGTGCCAAGCAGCTTGTTCGTGGCCTGCTAAGAGGATGGTGACTCATAGTGCAACTGCTTTATTTTGACCTCTGGAACCACAGGAATATATGGTTTCAGAATAGAAAAGACTGAGTGACCATCAGAGAGTTCCTCTTCGGACAACTCCATAGACTCTCTGGCATATATCAAATTATAGGCAGTCAGAGAATCCCAGAAAAGGCTGTCAGGATCTTTCCAGGAGGCTCAGAGTACCCGAATTTTCATGTTATAGCAAATTATGTTCGAAGTAGAAGCTTTAAGAGAATAGGGGAAATTATTTCATTCATTCATTCATTCACTCATGTATTTATTCTCTACTTCTGGAAAACCCGTATGTCCTAGCTTCTGGAAATATTGAGATTGAAGCGAGCAATATTGATGAGAAATATATGTAGTCCCTGTCCTGAGTCATGCCTGGCACATAGTAGATACTCAATAAATATTTATTGAATGAGAGAATGTGCTTGAAAACCATGTTTAAAAGAGAACATAAATTATTTTACTGCTGTCATAGGACTATATTCAAAGTGCAGGAAGACCACCCTCCTGGCTCATGCATAGCACACATCTGACTTCCATGGCAGTTTCTCTAAGCCCCATGGCATGAGTAAAGCATATTCAGAAACCTGGAAGGCAAAGTTCTCTCATACTTTTACTCACGCTTTTTTTTTTTTTTTTTTTTTACCATTTAGTTCGCATCCTTATAACATTACAGTCACAGAATTGCTTCTCTCTGCTGACTCTTTTGTTTTCCAAATGTTACCTTCGACATCTCTTTCTCTGATGATAAGTCTTCCTACACTTTGAAGCCCAGTCCAAACGCCATCAAACATTTTGCTTAGCAAACATTTAATGGACACCTACATGACACCTCTCTCATCCAAGCCCTGCAGCAGAAGGGAGCCGTTTCCATCTGGTCCTCACACTGGACCCTCCAACCAGGCACTCTACATCCACTCCCCTCCAGACTTGCACGGGAATGAATCTCCTCCCCAAACCTTCTGGATGTCACCTACACACATTCATCTTGAACATTCTACCTGTTGACTGAAAACTCAAATAAAGGTGAAAAACGAACAGTAAGAAACAGAAAGAATAGAATAGAATAAATGCAAAGAGTGGCAATCATTTATTTAGTGCTAGCTCTGAGCCAGGCACTGCTGTAAGGATTATTTCCATATTTATTAACTCAGAATGGGATAAACAGCAACATGAAGGCTCCAGCCACAGAGGGGCTGAACAGGAAGAGGACACGGGGCAGAGGAGAGGTGGCTGGGAAGAGAGGGGCCAACTCTGACCCCGTCCTTTCATGACCACACAGCCTACTCAAGTCTCCTCGCAGCAAAGGGCTCCCAGAGTCTTTCTTCTACCAAGGATTTCATTCCTGGTGCTTCTATCTGCATTTCTCCTCCCTAACAGAATCTGCCAGGAAGGACAAATCTGATCCACTCAAGAAGGTTTATGCTACCGGAAGGGCATCAAATACTCCTCATAGCTACCATGTGACAAGCCTTAAACAAGTCCCATATCCTTAACATAAATCTTGAAGGCAAGAGGAAGCCACTGAAGGTGTTGGAAGAGGGAATAACATAATCCTCCCAGGTGGTGTTTTAGGATTTGTGGCAGAGGGTTTTGGTCTTCCCTGACTGTCTGACTTCTCATGCTGACAGAGCATTCTCAAGGAGAGCTCAAAATGATGAGAAAACGATTGCAGCTGCTCCAGAGGATAGCACATGGCATCACATCTGTTCTCCAATGAGAGTGTGAAAAACTCCCACACCTTTCCCGAAACCACCTGCTCCATCCCCTCCCCACCGACAGCTGTTCACCAGACTGGTGGTCAATCAGAGGGAGTCAGCAATTTGCCGGCTTACTGGGTGCTTGACATGCACTTGTAACAAGTGCTTTCTGCTCTCTCTGGCCCACCTTGAATTTTCTTGTCCTCATATCCTATAGCCATGCTGCCGGGTCCTCTGCCCCCATCGTGTGCTGACCCAGCCCGTGGCTTCCTCCATCCCCAGGATGCATTGACCACCCCTGCCTTTGCTTCTGTTCGGACTGGTCCTCCTCTCCGGGCCACTTGCTCCTTCTTCTTCCAGACATCCATTCAACGATTATCTAGCACCCACTATGCGCTGAACACTCTGCAAAATGCTGGGGATATCGCTGTGAAAGTGCCCTCCAGGTTTCCGCCCTCGTGGAGCACAAGAAGAAAAGGAAACTGGCATGGAAGGGGCTGTGATGGGAAAACACAAGGAGGCATGGACACCTTTAGCCATTTAGTACGTCATCAGCTTCCGAGAACTAAAGGACTGCAGACATCACAAAGTTTAGATGAAAACTCAGCAGATGCCGTGAATGCAGGTATGAATTTCATAGTCATTTGGCTAAGTCACTTGACTCAACAAGAGGTGAAGCTGCAACTTCATTTTAATAGAATTTAATTAAGTCCATGGCAAACTGAATTTCTTCTTTATATAAACTTGGCCAATTCAAGACAATAACTCAGTCAGCTTAAGATATTTTCCTCATTTTCTTTCCTTGTTCTCCCAGGTTAGTCTAAGTTGGCGTGAAGAGGGAAGCACAGGGGGATGGCCCAGTGCTGGTGTGGAGCCGAGTCTGAGCCACAGCCACGCCTCTGTTGCTTCCCCACCGGTCCCACCATCCACCTGCCGCCGTCCTGCCAGGGCCACTCCTTTCACACCCAAGTTCCTCCCCCTGAATCTTCTCTTTATCTCTTACAGCCCCAAACTCCAAGTTTCTGGATTCTTTACCTCCAGAGCAAGTAAAACATAGTTAACAAACAATCTCTCTTCTTAATGAGGACCCCTTGGCTTTTTATGCAGAGCAATTCATCTTCCCTTTTTCTTAACATCTCCTCTGCATTCTAGGCCTGAGACCTTATATTTCAATAACCAATAGCCTCATCAAAATGTTTTCATAACAAAATAGCAATATTCCCACAAAGGTGAATTCTGCTAAAGTATATGAATAGGTACACTTCTTTAAAAATGAACTTTTTTTCCTTTTGTTCTGCTACATGTAAAAAGGGTAAGTCCAAAGTCCATTCTCTTCCCCTTGAACCACACAGCCCTTCCAGCACGAAACCCACTTTTCCAAAGAAGGATTTTAGTTTCAGTTGTTTGTTTAGTTTCGGTTGTTTGTTTGGTTGCCCCGGGTTCCAAGGTGATAAAAAATTGCACGAATTATTGGGAGCAAATTTGCCTACAGGTCCTGAACAATGTTATGAAAGCCCAGCTTCTTACAAAGGCTACTTTGCATCTTTCCAGCAGCACATGTTCTACCAGTTGAACCATTATCATGATAAATTCACAATACAAATATCAAGGAATTGTGGGGTTATAAGCCCTTCTAGGTTACCCATGCCTCTGTTCCTCACTCAGCACAGAAAATGGAAAGTTAGCTCTCTCCTGACTATTTAAGAGAGCATGTTTTCAGAGATCTGTCTCCTTCAAAGCTAAAGATCAGTTAATAACATAAATAGAGGAGAACTCAGGACATGTTTATGGTTCATGCTATGGTTCATTTAAAAGCAGAAAGGACTGTTCCTTTTCATATGTATCCTCTCACAACTATACTCATGCTTCTGAATTTATCAATTGATTGAATTGATTGAATTTCAAGAGAGGTGCTCTACTTCCAATCCCACCACCTGAACACATATTTGATCTGAACAAGTTATGCCTGGCATGGATAAATCAAGGTGGAGAGCTGCTTGTGTGGATAGCTCTGGAGTAGAAAGGATCCTAAGGGCAAGGACAAAGCAGGTGGGATATTGCACAAGGCAGCTCAAGGCAGCTTTGCCTGGTTGTCAAGGTTTTCACCGAGGAACCAAAATCTCAGTTGAGCATCAAGACCAGCACAAAATAGCAGAGCAGGGAGTGAAATCACTGGCATGTACAAGGTGTGGATTGCTGATGAAGGTTGGCACCAGGATAAAGGCACCTTGCTGAGCTCTACAGAGCACTGGTCCAAAGCTGGAATTACCAAATGCACTCTGCTTGGCTTTCCACCCTCTTGGAGTCAGGCTGCTACATGGCCTCTCCTAAAGGTATATTTAAAGGCCAGTCCAACTCCCTACTGAAGAAACAGGGACAATGTGTTCTACATGTAGTGGGTGTGAAGTCAGTTGCGTTCCCAGGGCCATGTGGTCCCCATCACTCAGCATCCCTTTTCTCCAGGCCTATGCTGAGCTATAAATTTTCTAGAGAAAGATTCCAGAAAACACAGGCTCTTGTTATTGGTGTAAGTTCAGAGCCCCTTTAAAGAATGATGAACACATTTTTTCAGGCACACAAAACTCACTAGTTGGGCTCACATTTCAGGATTGAAAACTATGAGGTGTGCAAGCAGTCAAACCACGCTTTGACACATGCCCTTTAAACAGTAAAACTTTATTATCCACCTGCCTAGAGGTAATGCCAGTATTTGGGATGGGAAGCAGAACCACCCTGAGACTCTGTTCATTGAGCCATGGGCCCCAAAACATTTGATTGTGCCTCAAACCCATTTGTCCTTTATCACTTGAAAAAAGGAAGTGGAGA
This sequence comes from Propithecus coquereli, assembly GCF_000956105.1. Lineage (NCBI taxonomy): Eukaryota > Metazoa > Chordata > Mammalia > Primates > Indriidae > Propithecus > Propithecus coquereli. Next base: position 4,506,190 of record NW_012137192.1, read on the forward strand.
GGGAGGGATGATTAAATAACAGTCTCAGATTCATAATCCTATTCATTCCTTTCAAAAACTGGAAATACAGATTAGACCCATTTTATATATGATTCCTCTAAGGTCATGCAGCTGGCATTATGGATTTAGAATTTAAATCCAGATCCAAACATCTACCACGTGCTATGTCCAAAAACGTCCTGCCAAAGGGAGTGGCAGGGAGGATGGGGAATATGACGTATGTCCCATGGTTTAATATCAAGGATATCAGGATTTCATAGATTTTCAATGATACTGCTAGAGTCTTTGGTAGAGTGCTTGATTCTTTTGAAGTAAAGCCCAAGTAATGAGAAAATCTGAATTTGCTTTGCAAGGATCCCTTGTTTGGCTCTTCCAAAGTCCAGAGTTTTCAAATAAAATGGCATGCTCGCAGCATTTTTTCTCAGCCACGTCTGAATGGCCCCAGTGCAGCACCAGCCCAGAGCATGCTGGGAAGAGGTAGAATTCCAGGCACGTCTGGGGACACAACGTCGCCTCTATCCCGACCAGGACCTGCTGCTGCTGCTGGGGCTAACGATGAGTTGTTCTCCTTCCAACCAAACGGCAATTAAGAAGGGATGCATTTTTAGACTGCTGTGGTCTGTTACTCTGCTGGCAGCTTTTGAAAGCTGTCAAAGCTCTGCCAGAGATAAAGATAAGGGACTGACACTTACTGGTTGGGTGGCTCTGATGGACAGGGCACTCTAAGTGATCTACAGACTTGGTGACATTCAATCTTAATAGCATCCCTGTGAGATAGGACTTTATGGCTCCATTTTTTAGGGTGATGATAATAAGGTTCAGAGAGACAAATGGAATTGTTCAAGGTCACCCAGCTAGGACACAGATTTTGGAAGTTAATCCCAGATCTGCCTAGCTCCATAGCCTATTTTAATTCTACTATATCAATTCTTAGCCTCCAAATTTTATGCTCTTGGAACTTGCCATGTTCTCTAGGTTCTAGTTCCTCAAGGAAATAGTTGGAAAACACAGACACCAGGCATTCCTAATTCACAATGACAACTCATGTCTCTTCTTCAAAATTCAACATGTTCCTCTTCTCCTTTCACTCCTCAATATTTAATTTGTGGATGCTGTGGCTGTAAAATGTTACTGATTCATTACAAATACAGAAATTGAAAGTAGGTAAAGGTTTATAGCTATTAAGAGAGCAATTTTTTGGTAATGAGTCAAATAATAAAATATTTGGGTTTGTATTGTGTATTTTTTAATTTTATTTTTCTAGCAATTCATTTTTATTGTGGTTTACAAAAACATCAATATGTAACAGACTGGAAATTAAAGAAATAAAAAACAGTTCTTCACTTCAAGTTTGGGAAGCCCTTAATCCAAGTCTGAGAGATCTTTGAAAGCACGGAGCATCTTTTAGTGCCCATTAAATGAATGCTTTGATGTAAATCTGGATAAGTGAGGAATATTCCACTTAACGGATGGCTTCTTATAGAATACACTTTCTGACCTATACCACTAGCCCCCTCAAGCATTTCCAATCTGAAGAGAGACAAACCAGTGAGGCAATTAGAAGCATGGACACTGGAGACAAAGGGAATTGGATTTGAATCCTGCATCTACAACTTAGTATCTGTATGGTCTTGAGTAAGTTACTTAGTTTTCCTGTGACTTGGTCTCCTCCTCTATAAAAAAGAGACACACATTAGGGAAATGCAAATCTAAACTACAATGATGCCACTCCACACTTATTAGGATGGCTACCATTTTTAAAAAAGAGAAAATAATATGCA
>NW_012137192.1:4508020-4510293 GCF_000956105.1 Propithecus coquereli
GTTTTCAGAGATCTGTCTCCTTCAAAGCTAAAGATCAGTTAATAACATAAATAGAGGAGAACTCAGGACATGTTTATGGTTCATGCTATGGTTCATTTAAAAGCAGAAAGGACTGTTCCTTTTCATATGTATCCTCTCACAACTATACTCATGCTTCTGAATTTATCAATTGATTGAATTGATTGAATTTCAAGAGAGGTGCTCTACTTCCAATCCCACCACCTGAACACATATTTGATCTGAACAAGTTATGCCTGGCATGGATAAATCAAGGTGGAGAGCTGCTTGTGTGGATAGCTCTGGAGTAGAAAGGATCCTAAGGGCAAGGACAAAGCAGGTGGGATATTGCACAAGGCAGCTCAAGGCAGCTTTGCCTGGTTGTCAAGGTTTTCACCGAGGAACCAAAATCTCAGTTGAGCATCAAGACCAGCATAAAATAGCAGAGCAGGGAGTGAAATCACTGGCATGTACAAGGTGTGGATTGCTGATGAAGGTTGGCACCAGGATAAAGGCACCTTGCTGAGCTCTACAGAGCACTGGTCCAAAGCTGGAATTACCAAATGCACTCTGCTTGGCTTTCCACCCTCTTGGAGTCAGGCTGCTACATGGCCTCTCCTAAAGGTATATTTAAAGGCCAGTCCAACTCCCTACTGAAGAAACAGGGACAATGTGTTCTACATGTAGTGGGTGTGAAGTCAGTTGCGTTCCCAGGGCCATGTGGTCCCCATCACTCAGCATCCCTTTTCTCCAGGCCTATGCTGAGCTATAAATTTTCTAGAGAAAGATTCCAGAAAACACAGGCTCTTGTTATTGGTGTAAGTTCAGAGCCCCTTTAAAGAATGATGAACACATTTTTTCAGGCACACAAAACTCACTAGTTGGGCTCACATTTCAGGATTGAAAACTATGAGGTGTGCAAGCAGTCAAACCACGCTTTGACACATGCCCTTTAAACAGTAAAACTTTATTATCCACCTGCCTAGAGGTAATGCCAGTATTTGGGATGGGAAGCAGAACCACCCTGAGACTCTGTTCATTGAGCCATGGGCCCCAAAACATTTGTGCCTCAAACCCATTTGTCCTTTATCACTTGAAAAAAGGAAGTGGAGAGGGAGGGATGATTAAATAACAGTCTCAGATTCATAATCCTATTCATTCCTTTCAAAAACTGGAAATACAGATTAGACCCATTTTATATATGATTCCTCTAAGGTCATGCAGCTGGCATTATGGATTTAGAATTTAAATCCAGATCCAAACATCTACCACGTGCTATGTCCAAAAACGTCCTGCCAAAGGGAGTGGCAGGGAGGATGGGGAATATGACGTATGTCCCATGGTTTAATATCAAGGATATCAGGATTTCATAGATTTTCAATGATACTGCTAGAGTCTTTGGTAGAGTGCTTGATTCTTTTGAAGTAAAGCCCAAGTAATGAGAAAATCTGAATTTGCTTTGCAAGGATCCCTTGTTTGGCTCTTCCAAAGTCCAGAGTTTTCAAATAAAATGGCATGCTCACAGCATTTTTTCTCAGCCACGTCTGAATGGCCCCAGTGCAGCACCAGCCCAGAGCATGCTGGGAAGAGGTAGAATTCCAGGCACGTCTGGGGACACAACGTCGCCTCTATCCCGACCAGGACCTGCTGCTGCTGCTGGGGCTAACGATGAGTTGTTCTCCTTCCAACCAAACGGCAATTAAGAAGGGATGCATTTTTAGACTGCTGTGGTCTGTTACTCTGCTGGTAGCTTTTGAAAGCTGTCAAAGCTCTGCCAGAGATAAAGATAAGGGACTGACACTTACTGGTTGGGTGGCTCTGATGGACAGGGCACTCTAAGTGATCTACAGACTTGGTGACATTCAATCTTAATAGCATCCCTGTGAGATAGGACTTTCTGGCTCCATTTTTTAGGGTGATGATAATAAGGTTCAGAGAGACAAATGGAATTGTTCAAGGTCACCCAGCTAGGACACAGATTTTGGAAGTTAATCCCAGATCTGCCTAGCTCCATAGCCTATTTTAATTCTACTATATCAATTCTTAGCCTCCAAATTTTATGCTCTTGGAACTTGCCATGTTCTCTAGGTTCTAGTTCCTCAAGGAAATAGTTGGAAAACACAGACACCAGGCATTCCTAATTCACAATGACAACTCATGTCTCTTCTTCAAAATTCAACATGTTCCTCTTCTCCTTTCACTCCTCAATATTTAATTTGTGGATGCTGTGGCTGTAAAATGTTACTGATTCATTACAAATACAGAAATTGAAAGTA
>NW_012137192.1:4511918-4512904 GCF_000956105.1 Propithecus coquereli
ACAGAGTTTCGGTTTGGGATGATAAAAAAAGTTCTGGAAATGGATATTGGTGATCGGTGTACCACGTTGTGAATGTACTTAATTCCTCTGAATTGTACACCTAAAAATAGTTAAAATGCTAACTTTTATAAATGTTTTACCACAATAAAGGGGTGGAGTGGGGAGGGGAGAGAGAGAGAGAGAGAGACAGAGAGAGAGAGAGAGACCTACCTCACAGGTTGTTGTGAGGATACAATGAGAAGGTGTCTACACAGTGGCTGTTCAGAGAATACATTTTGTGTATGTACATACACGTATACATATACATGCATTAGATTTTATTATTAAATTTAAATCCAGAATTTAGTTCTTACAGGTAGTCCATTGATTATTCCAGCTGATATTTATTATATCAAAGGTGGAGGTAGGGGTTGTTGGTAAGGAAGTAGATGAATATAGACCGAGGGGGAAGAAAACCATCACCCACCAAAAGAAAGGGTGATTCAGTTGAAAAAACTAAGCTAGTTGCTCCTGTTTCCTTGTGCTCTTACCTCCAATGTTCTCCCTGGGCATAGGGAACCTCAGTTTCCTCATCAGTAAAATGAACAGAAAGGCAATGTTTTCAAAGGAAATATCAAGCTCTGAAATTATATTGTTGAATTGTTTGAAGAAAATGAAGAGGATGGATGGAGCATTTCCAGGAGCTGGCTATTTATTGAGTCAGTGTGGTAGGGGAACTAGGTTTCCTAATCCTCCACTGAGACATGAAGACATCTGGGTCGCAGCGGATACTGGCTGTGTCGGACACTCGTTGTGCACCATTTTAAGGCTAGTTGGGCCCACCACTTACTCTAGCTGCTACTATGGAGACCAGCTCCGAGCAGGTGTCTACTAGCTCAGCTCAGGTGCAAACAGTCTGCAACACACCCAGGGCTTTACACTTTCCTCACTCCTTACCCCGAAACTTCTCTGTTACCATAGCACAGGATGCCACAGGAACCCACTTG
>NW_012137192.1:4514484-4516408 GCF_000956105.1 Propithecus coquereli
GTTTGTTTGTTTGTTTGGTGACTGGCTTATTTTCCTTAGCATAATATTTTCAAGGTTCACCCATGTTGTAGCATGTGTCAGAATTTCCTTCCTTTTTAAGGTTGAGTAATATTCCATTGTATGTATATACCACATTTTCTTTATCCATTTGTCCATCCATGGACATTTAGGTTGCTCCCACATCTTAGCTATTGTGAATAATGCTGCAATGAACATGGGTATGCAAATATCTCCTCATGTCCCTGCTTTTGATTCTTTTGCGTATATACCCAAAAGTGCATTGCTGGATCATATGGTAATTCTATTTATTCTATTTATAATTTTTGAGGAACCACCAACCTGTTTTCCAAATTGGCTGCACCATGTTACATTTCCACCAACAGTACACAAGGATTGCAATTTCTCTACATCCTGCCAACACTTGTTATTTTCTGGTGTTTTGATAGTAGACACCCAGTAGCTGTGAAGCCTTTAAGCTTTTGTGCTGTCAATGACAAGTTCTCAAGGAGCTACACCTAGCCCAGGGCCTGGCACAAGTTATATGCTCAGCACAGGATCATTCAGTGAATGAGAAGTCAACCAGGTACAACCTGACTCTGACCATGGGCAAGTCACTTCCCTGCTCCTGATCGCAGCAGCCTCATTTGTCAAGTGAAGGAGTACCCTAGGGCATCTCTGATGACTCTGCCGGGTCTCAGAAGGTCAGTCTTTCTAAGGCCTAGAGCAAAAGAATGGAATGGGGCCTCAAAGGCAAACTTTGACCACTTTATTCTTTTTGTCAAGCCTCAGATTCTCTTAGGGGTAAGACACTACAGGAAACAGGATAATCTTTACAACGTGCTGCTTTCTAGTTCACAAAGCTCTGCCACAAAAATTTTCTGAAGAGTGCCCACCATATGCAGAAGTGAATAAAGTTCTACTTTGGTGAGATGATATTACTGGCACTGTGGGATTTTTTTAGGCATATCACCTACATAGTAAAGTGTCTTAACTACATTAATCTTAAACATATAGCTTCACATATACAGATTTACACATTTGAATACACTAATATGATCACTACACAGAACAAGATGCAAAATATTTCTAGTAATTCAAAGTATCCCCTCATTCCCCTTGCTAGTCAAAAACCATCCTACATTCATCCATAGAGAACCACTAGTCTGGTTTCTTCTACAATCAGTTTTATCTATTTTTAAACATCATTAAAATGGAATCATATAGTCTTCATTCATGTATTGCTTCTTCTGCTTAATATAATTCCTGGGTGACTTACCCATTTTATTGCTTGCTTCAATATTTCGTTATTTTTAATGATGCAGTGTCTTAGTCCATACAAGTTATCAACAACAGAGATTTATTTCTCACAGTTCTGGGGGCTGGGGAATACAAAATCGAGGTGCCAGTAGATTTGATATCTGGCAAGGGTCTGCTTTCTGGCTCATAGGGGGTGCCTTCTCACTGTGTCCTCACATGGCAGAAGGTATGAAGGTGCTCTCTGGGCTTCTTATAAGGGCATGAATCCCATTCCTAAGGGCTCTTCCTCAAGACCCAAAACCCTCCCAAAGGCCCTAGCCGCTAACACCATCACGTTGGTAATTAGGTTTCAACATATGAATCAAGCAGGGGACACAAACATTCAGACTAGAGTATGTAGTATCCCATTATATGAATATACTACAATTTCTTTGTTCATTTTTCTATTGATGAACATTTGGATTATTTCCAGTTTGGAGCTACTATCAATAAAACTATGAACATTTTTGTATATGTGGACACATGAACTGTATTCTCTTGGGTATAGATCTTTGAGTGGGATTACTGAGTCCTGGGGTAAGCTTGTGTTTCATTTACTAGGTTCTGCTAAACAGTTTTTCCAAGCAGTCATACCAATTTAAACTCTCTGATGAGATTTTAAAGATCA
>NW_012137192.1:4517663-4549031 GCF_000956105.1 Propithecus coquereli
CAAATTCCAATGCAGACGCCATTCTGTCCCAGGCACAAGGGGTGCACACAGCACTCGGGGAGGCTTTCTGCTGAGGAGCTCACAGTTGAGTGGGAGAGATGGATGAGTACACAAATAAATAAATGAACGTGACTGGCTTAGTTATAAAGCTAGCCGATTGTTGTGAGAGCACAGCCAGAGATTGAACAACTCAGGAAATCCCCCTGTGGCTACCCCGTCTATAGTGGAAATGCCCAGGAGCCTGGCCCTCTATTCTTCTCCCACCCCCATCTGTCCCTTGATGTCACATCACCTTGTATAATGTCCATCACTGATATAGATCAGGCCATCTTGTTTATTGACTTGTTATTTACACTGTGATAGAAGCCCCAGGAGCAGGGATGCCTTGTCTCTCCCAGTCACTGTTGCATGTCCACTAACTAGACCTGAGCATAGCTCTGGGCAGTGGCACCCCAGAATTTCTACCTAGCAGCTGTTTAAGGACAGCAATCTGCATGGAGTGAGAGTAGGACTGACGTTTCATTTTCATAGCAAGCCCTGTACTGCTTATTTCAATGATTGCACATTTATTTTGCATGGCATTGGTAGGGAGACTCAGAAATTAGGAAAAAACAGCTCAAAACACTCCTAACCACCTCCTTGTGACATCCCTGTCCCATAGTCTCTTAGAAGTCCAGAGAGGTCCATATTCACTTACTTTAAACTCCTAATATAATTTAAAAATGAAGTAATGCCAGAAAGGAAAAATCATGCTGTGTTTTAAATGTTTCCATGTAACAAATCAATGTCTTAAAAACAGATTGCAATGTTATCCTTTTAACAGTGATAATTCTAGTATTTTAAAAAAATTGAATTACAGTGCACCTTGGACAGTGTGTTCCAGTCATGGGACACAAATTTAAAATTGTATGATGAATGATTTCTCTTACTACTGTAGATAACCCCATTTGGGGAACATACCTTAAGCCTTAATCTATCTGTGTGAGGCCCAGGCCAAGCAGTCCCCATGTCCCACCCTGCCCCACCCCAGGATCTATATAAGGTCTTCCTGGCATGTAGTAACTGCTTACCAAGTGGCTTATACGTAAATGCTAAAGGAATTCACAGAAGAAAGAATGAATGAAGTCATGAATGGAGGGTCCCAGGGTTGAGGCTACAGGGATAAGTAGCCTCCCCAGAAACTTCATGGTGAGAAGAGGAGCAGCCTTCTAGGCCAAGGGGACAGGTGTGCCAAGGTATGGCATTAATGAGTTAAAACGTCTGTTCTGGGAACTGCAAACAAGATGGAGCTATAAACAATGCAGAGGACATGGTGCAATCTCCATTGTGAGAGGTGGCAAGGGGCCAGATCTCACAGGGTGAGGGGAAGAGCTTGGAGGTGATGGGAGGCCTTGAAGGCCTTTAAGCGAGAAAGCAGGTATGACTTGACTTGCTTTTTAGAAAGATCAGTTTGACCCCAGTGTAGAGCAAAAACCAGCAAACCATGGCCTGTCGGACAAATCTGGCCTTCTACCTGGTTGTGTAAATAACAATCTTATTGGAACACAGCCACAGTCATTCATTTGGGTATTGTCTATGGCTGTTTTCCCAGGAAAACAGCAGAGTTAAGTAGTTGTGATGGAGACCATCGGCCTGCAATGCTGATAATGTTCACCACCTGGCCCTTTGGAGGAAACGTTTGTTGACTCCTGGTCTAGAGGAAGAGGGAGAAGGCGAATCCAGAGGCAGGAAGATCAGTTAGAGCCTGCCAGGATCCAGTAGAGAGAGAAAGCAGGGGGGATATGAGAGATGGGAAGGGCGTAGAATTGTCAGGACCTAGGCTTTGGTGGGAGGTAGAGGAAGGGTGCGCAGAACAACTCCCTGTTTCTCTCTTCGGTCACCAGGTACATATCGTATCATTCTCTGAGAAAAGAAAGCAGGTTTGGGGATGGGGAAAGGAGATACAGACTTTGGTTTTCAATATGTCACGTTTGAGCTCCTCGGGACATCCATGTGGAGATGTCCTCCAGGCAACGGAATAACCAACCCTGGAGCCTCCTGGAGACAGCTAGGGGAGTCCTCAGCATGTTACAGAGGCAATTGAAGTGGGGCAGGAGAGGACACACAAGACGAAGGGCTGTGGACTGACCAGGGAGCTCTGGGAGCTCCAGAGCTCAGTGAAGGGCAGAAAGAAGCCTGAAGAGCCCAGGGCCTTGGGGAAAGCTGCCTCCCACACAAAAGTCCACGGCCTGCACCCTCTCCCAACAAGATGGAGTGGGACTGGGGGATGTGGGGAGCCCTCCTCTGCCTCCCAGCTCTAGGGACATCATCCTTGTCACCTTAGAATGGCCCCATTCTGAGAGATCTGTGGGATCCTATCATTTTCTACATATCACCCTGAGCATTGCTCTCGGGTCATGTCCAAGATATGCCACATGCCAGGACTTGCTTGGTAGCTTGCAGTGGCCAGACTGACTTTCTCTCTTTTCACATTACATTAAATATTATCGGCAAAATATTATCGGTGGGCTTCTCCTCTATCAATGTCCAGCTAAGGCACAGTCTATACCTTTTCTTCCAGGGACATTTCAGCTGGACTCCTCTCCCCACAATCATCACCTTAGCTGTGGGTTTAGAGCAGTGGTCTCTAACCTTTTTGGCACCAGGGACAGGTTTCATGAAAGACAATTTTTCCACCGACTGTGGTGGGTGTTGGTGCCGTGGGGGTGGTGGTGCAGAGCTCAGGCAGTGATGTGAAGCCTGTTTCCTAACAGACCACAGACTGGTACCAGGCCACGACCCAGGGGTTGGGGATTGCAGGCTTAGAGGAATCCTATATATGAGACATATGTATCATATATAAATGTATATGATACATATCACATGATAGATGATATACTCACACACACACGCGCACACACACACACACACACACATATATATATATATTTTTTTTTGGCTTCAATTGGTAAACCGCCCAAAAGGAGAAGGAGTTTTCAAGAAGTTCAACAAGTTCATGGCAAAGCTAAAAATATCCCATGTCTTTCTGCTCTAAACCTGATGCTCACTTTCACCCCAGCTCCCTGTGGATGTCCCATCACAGGCCTTCACTGTCTCAATGTGGCTTTTGAAGCCTGTCTCTCTCCCTTCCCCATCTTGCACTTGAGCCCTCCCTTACCCAGGACTGTGTCAAGTAGACATACAGGCAGGCTTAGTATTAAGGTTTCAAGGGGTGGAAAGCGTGTTCTCCACACCTCTGAATGCCCTTGAGCACTTTGGCCGCCTGCGCTGCACTGATTCTTCCCTTCTGAGGTGCAGTGAGTCCCCTGGCTGGGGCTGGGGGAGGAGACGGCTGCTGTTCCATGATTCCCCCTGGTATCTCCACCAAAAACTCTCAGCCTGGGGATTTGCTCGACTTCTCCCGTCAGACCCCAAACTGGAGGGACGCAGTGACTATGGCTTAGCGAGTTAGCTCTGCAAACTCGAACTTTCTTATGGTTTAACTGTTCCAAGGTCAGATGCACTTGGCTCTCCTGCTCATTCATGCATTTCAACAAGGTTTTATCATATTGAAAGTCATCTTTGGATATCCATCTTGCTGACTCCTTTGTCTGCCTTTCAGTGTGTTCCAACTGTAGGTGGAGATTGGGGAAGCTGTCCACTTTTCAGAACAAACAGGGAAGCAGAAATTTTCAAAACAAAAACTCACAGTGTATCTGTGTGAGGCATGGAGAGGAGGGAGGTTGGCTCTGATGTTTTGTATTCCTGGTAATTTACGTGAGACTCACACACTTTGCCCCTCTGAGAAAGAGGAAGTCCAAAGCTGAGAATATTCTATCCGGCTTGAGAATGAGGGTTTCACAATCTGGCGCCGGCCCACCTACCCAGCCTCATTCACTGTGGTCGGCTGCACTGCTGCCAAGTTTGTTTTTCCCTCAAATGTGATCCAAACCTTCTAGCCACAGGGCCTTTGCTCACATGGTCATCCCATGTCTCCACTCTCAGCCTCAGGGTGTGACAGGCCTTGAACAGGTCTGAAGGGGACATAAAGAAGAACGGGCTACCTCTAGACACAAACTCTCTGGTCCCGTAATAGTTTCCTAGGGCTGCCAGAACAAAGTACCACAAGCTGGGTGGCTTAAAACAACAGAAATTTATTCTCTCACAGTTCTGGGGGCCAGAAGTCTGGAGGCCAGAAGTCTGAAATCAAAGTGTTGGCAGGACCAAGGGCCCTCTGTGAGGTAGAATTCTTCTTTGCCTCTCCTAGCTTCCAGTGGTGGCCAGCATTCCTTGGTGTCCTTGGCTTGTAGCTGGCTCACTTCAATCTCTGCCTCTGTCGTAACACGGCATTCTTCCTTTGTATGTCTGTGTGTCTCTGTGTCTTCATGTGGCATTGTCTCCTTGTTATAAGGACACCAGTCACACTGGATGAAGGACTCACACTAATTACCTCATCTCAACTTGATTACATCTGTGAAGACCCTATTTTTAAATACAGTAGTCCCTTTTTATCTGAGGTGGATATATTCCAATATCCCCAGTAGATGCCACAAACCATGAATAGTACCAAACCTGATGGCCATCAGTTTGAATGCATTTCTGTTCATGTCTTCTACCCACAAATTTAATGCCTTTTCCATTTCAACTAAGTACTTACCACACACTGTGGCCATAACTTTTGCAGTTTGAGGTGTGACAATAAAACCAGCATGAATTTCTTTTTCTTTGTCTCCTGAAATTCATGATTTCACACACAGAAGATTCATTTACTATAGATCTTAGCAACCTTAGCATGTGATTTTTTTTTCTTTCCTTATTAAGTCCAGAACTTTCACCTTTCCTCCTTTTCATTTTCTTTTTTTTTCTTTTTTTGAGACAGAGTCTCACTTAGTCACCCTGGCTAGAGTGCAGTGGTGTCATCATAGCTCACAGCAACCTCAAATTCCTGGGTTCAAGTGAGCCTCCTGCCTTAGCCTCCCGAGTAGCTGGGACTACAGGCTCAAGACACCACACCCAGCTAATTTTTCTATTTTTTTTTTTTTTTTTACTAAAAATGGGGTCCCACTCTTGCTCAGGTTGGTCTCGAACCCCTGAGCTCAAGCAACCCTCCCACCTCGGCTTCCCAGAGTGCTAGGATTACCGGCGTGAGCCACTACACCTAACCTTCACCTTTTCATTTAAAGGAAGCACTTTACAGCTTCTCTTTGGCATATCCAAATTGCCAGCATCACTACTCTTGCACTTTGAGGCCATTATTAAGTCAATGAGGGTGGCTTGAACACAAGCACTGAGATACTATAAGAGTTGAGCTGATTTCTAAGATGGCTACTAAGTGACCGAGGAAGGGGTAGTGTACACAGCCTGGATACATCAGGCAAAGGGATGATTCACATCCCAGGTGGGACCAAGCAGGAGGGTGCAAGATTTCATCATGCTACTCAGGATGCTGTGCAATTTAGAACTTAGAAATTGTTTTTTTCTGGGATTTTCCATTCAATATTTTTGTACTGCTGTTAACTTTGGGTAATTGAAATTGTTGAAAGCAAAATTGTGGAAAGAGAAATCGCAGCTAAGGGGGAACTACTGTAAGGTCATAGTCTCAGGTACTAAGGGTTAGGATTTCAGCATCTCTTTTTGAAAGATACAATTCAACCCATTACAGGTCCCATTCACTTTTTAAGACTCGATGTACTATCACTAGGGAATGTTCCCTGATGCAGCAACCAGATGGAGCCCTTCCCTCCGCTGCCCTGCCAGGAATCTGTCCCCATCTTTTGATACTTGCGTTATTCTCCTTCACAGATGCAGTAATTTGGGAGAAATGCCAGAGAAATAGTGTGTGCAGGGAGAATAAAATGTTAATTTGTGCCCATAGATACTAAATATTTTGTGCTTTGCATAGCCTCTCATAGGCTATGCAAACACAGGGAGTTTGTGTTTATTCTTTGGCCTGACCTGAAACCGGGCAGGGGTCTGGCCATAGGAGGCCTCTCATGGAATCCAGGACTGAATGGAGGCACTGGCACAAACTCACCATAGGCACCCTGCAGGTCCCTCTGTGGTGTGTGCCTCGGCCTGCCTCCCAGCCAAGGTGCGTGCTCCCACCGATTTCTGTGGATATTGTTGAATCCAGAAAGCGGGCTCTTCAAGAGTGGCCTGTGGCTTGGCTAGGTCAGGCTGCTTCCCTTCCCCACCCTGTTATTCAGAGCTCCCCACAGCAGCCCAGTTGGCAGGCCCGGGCTGCTTCTCCACCCACATTCCTAAGCCTGCAGACCTGCCTCCAGTGCTGGGCAGCGTTTGAGGGAGTCCCGTTGCCCCTTTGGAGATTGGCACCGGTGGCCTGGGCTGAATTCTGGATATCCACAAAGCTTCCAGGTTGCAGCTATTATTTTAGCCCATAGGACAGCTATTATTTTAGGCCACGGGGCAGGAGGACTTTACCATATAGAACGCATCAGAATAAGATACACCTGTGTTCCAAATCCCAGCTCTGTCCTTTAGGCAAGGCTCTGACCTCAAATAAAGTCACATGGCTCTCCAAACCTCTGTGATCCATCTCATGTTGAAAATGCGTTCCATGGCAATTTCCTTGCAGCATTATTGGAAGCTTGGTGGTAAAGGATGGTATTCTAGAATTAGACAGCCTGAATTCAAATTCAGGCAACCAACTTGGAGCAAATCTCTTAAGACAGCGAGCTTTAGTCTCCTCAGCTGGCCTGCTGTCAGTCAGGGTAACTGCATTCATTTTCTATGGCTCCCTGACAAATGATCATGAACTTGGTGGCTTAAAAAACAAATTCATTTGCTTACAGTCTGGAGGTCAGAAGTCTGAAGTCAGTTTCACTGGGTTGAAACCAAGGAGTTGGCAGGGCTGTGCTCCCTCCAGAGGCTCTAGAGAGAATCCAATTCCAGATCTTTTTCAGCCTCTAGAGCTGCATTCCTCAGATTGTGGCCACTCTGTCGATCCTCAAAGCCAGGAGTAGTGGGGTAGCATCTTCAAATCGCTCTCTGCTCCCATCATGCCTTCTGTGTCAAATTTCTCTCTGCCTTTCTCTTATAAGGACACTTGTCATTGCATTTAGGGTCCACCAGGTAATCCAGGATTATCCCCCCATCTCCAAATCCTTAACTTAATCACATCTGCAAAGTCTCTTTTGCCTTATAAGGCAATATATGCAGGAATTAGGACCTGGCTGTCCTTGAGGGCTATTATTCAGTCTACTACAACAACACTAAAAAATACAATATATCAGCCATTATAGCATGGCACAGACCCCTCAGCATGGTCCTCTGCTTTCCTGCCCTATGAGAAGGGCAGAGGCCACTTAGGGAGACTAGATTAGTAGCTATTTACTAACCGGGTTTCAACTGTTTTAATATTTTAACATCCAGACATACGGGTAAAATATATGCCCTGCTATTAGTCAATTCCTCAGAGAGCAATTATCATGATTACATTCCACAGTCCATGTCAAGAGTACTAAGGCCAATACCTGGCATACAGCAAGTGTTCAATAAATACTTGCTATTAGCATTGTTATTAATAGTGAACTGGTGCCTCCTGGGAGCCAGAACTCTGTTCTGAGTGGACTAATTCCATCAAAAGATGAGAGCTCCCCTGCCTCCAAGTTGCATCTCCACCATCTCTTCTGGCAGCAGATACTCCAGCATCCCTGGCCCTTGTCCTCTTGGGTACCAGCTCCCCATTCTTCCTAACTTCCTCCCCCTTCTCCCTGGATGTGCTCTCACTCTTGGCTCCTCCACATGCAGGACACAATTATATCTTCTGCAGTTGGCACTCCAATCAGAAAGTTGGGTCAACGTATCCATTCATCAGCCCCTTGTTTGCCCAAAGAATAAATTATGCTTCCCATTTCCTCATCTACACATGATGTGCTGTGGCCAAGAACGAACTTGATGCTTCCAAATGCCTGGGAGGTAGCCAAGCATCCCGAGCATGGATTTTGTGCACTGGAGCCAGGCTTTGACAGCAGCCAGAAGTCCCCTGATGGAGGATGCATTACTGTGAGCCCATTTGCCAGCCCTGGCTGAGGGCCCCAGGCCACACCCATCCCTGCAAGCTGACTATAAACTTACTCACTCTAAGGCAGCAGCCCTCTCATGAAGCCAAGTGGATGTAGGACTATTGGAATCCTCTGTAGAAGGAGAAAGGTTCCAGGCACCCCTCAGCACTGATGGCCAGTTAATCTTTGAAGTATAGCTCTCCAGCACCCTCTTCCATTTTGTTTTTCTATGGAATACTGAAGAGTGCCAATCCAGGGTCAGAAACCTCACCAGGCTCTGGAAATCCAAACCCAATGATAATAGCTACTGCTTATTAAGTGCTTATTATGTTTTAGAGAGGGAGGTTACATCAACCTTCCAACTGTAACAAGATGCAGAAAATGAAGCTTACACAGGTTAAGTAACTTGAAAATGGTGTTGCTAAGTCTTTAGCTCAAGATGTCAAAGTCTTATCATTGTTACCCCCGGACACACAATAATACCATACTGCTTGTGAAAGAAAAACAGTCCCTGCTCTCAGAATGTTCAATCTCAGAGGCAGCATGGTCCACAATTAAATAAATGCACCCTCCTCCAGTCTGAGCAGGGGGTAAGAGCATGGAGAATAGAGGGCCTTTCTCCTGTGCCAGAGAATGTGAGCCAGTGCAGTCCTTGGAGGCTACCTGGTTCAACACCTCACTGTGCAGATGGGGAAACTGAGTCACTGAGAGGCCTCACAGTGAGTACACAGAAGAGCTAGGATCAGAGCCCAGCCTCCTGCTGCCCAGCTCACACTATCCTTCCCCACTGTTCCTTCCCTCCACCTGGACCCCAAGAAAGGGAAGAGTTGGGATTAGGGTTGTCAGATTTAGCAGAAACAAAAACAAGGTGCCCAGCTCAATTCAAATTTCAGATAGATAACAAAGTTTTGTATATGCATGTCCCAAGCAGTATTTGGGACATACTTATACCAAAAAAAATATTCATTGTGTATATGAATAGTTCCTTTATTTTATCTGGCAACTCTGGTTGGGATGGATTCCTGGGCAGTGGGAAGGGCTCTGGGAAGGGGCTTACGCTAAGCAGGCCTGGGTTGAGGGTGAGCAGCTTCCAACCTTTTGTTGACTTCTGTGCTGATAATGTGAAATTCAGAGAAAGGGCCTAAGAAGCCAGGGCGAGAGGAAAACAAGGGAGAGACGTGGGTTATGTACAAGGAATCCACAGACTCCAGCAGGTGGGAAGGGCCACATTCACACCAGAACCATTCTAGGAGAGGGGAAGGGGCATGGGAGCGACCAGCACAGCAGCATTGGGAGCACAAAGGGAGGCAGAGGGGGCCTGGGCCTGGGCGGGGGGCCTCCTGGCGAAGGCAGCAGTGCTCAGAGGAAGCGGAGCCCTTCTAAGAAATGGTGGTCACCAGGCGGTAGGTGGTACCAGTGGGGATTCCAGGCAGAAGTAATCTGCATTGTTTTATACCCACACTCGCCTTCTTAGTGTCTGGCAGCTTGCTTGTTATAATGGAAAAAGATACCTAAGGTTTGTCTACAGAATTTCAAGTTACATCAGCACCACTTCCCAGCTTTGGGACCTGGACACACTTATAGAGCATTTCCGAGTTCTTTTCTTTTTTCTTTACAAAATGGGATTCACAGAATGATTGTACAAACCAGATAAGAAAATGAGGATCCAACCCTATGAAATACTGCTGTGCATGCCAGCTCTCGCGGCAAATGCTCAGTGTCTACTGAATGAATGCTGTTTTTGTACGTCCTCTCTCTCCTCGTCAAAAACACATCAGGATCTTAGAACAAATCCCATTTGCGCATCAAGTCCTGCGTTATCCCTTGCTCTTCTGGGGGAGAGGATAATTGAATGATTTGAGGCTGTGGAGGGGCCAGACTCCCCTGGCTCCTTGTTTCCATCGTCACTTGGGGGAGTTGCTTTGGCTCTCAGCAGTACACTGGGCACTATAAAATAATTTCCTAGAGCAGGAGGTTGTATGAGATGGTCCCTTAGTGCATAATTGTTTTGAGGATGAGGTCAAGAGAGGAGATTATTGGTGTTAAAAAGTAATTATGTAGAGAGACAAATGTGGGGGTCGAGACAGCGGGGAGCCAAGGAGAAGAAGGAGGGAGGGAAGGAGAGAGAGAAGGGGGAGCAGGAGGGAAGAAAGGAGAAGAGAGAAGCTGTTCTAGGGGCTGGTTATGCTCTGCTTGCAAGTTGGCACTTCGGGGGACTAAGGCAAATGATATGAGCTCCCTGCACCATTTCCCTGATGTATAAAAAGAAGAGACCCTATTTACAGACGAGTTGAACTTAACGACTACCAGAAGACGTTGATCATTTTACTACAGTTATGTAATGCCTTATGGTACACATCATCCTACCTGAATCTCAAATGACACCTGAGTGGGCAGAGGGAAGGGAGCATTCAAAAGCCCTAAGACACAAAATCGCAAGGATCCTAGAGTGATCAGAATGTATTTTTTCAAGGGTGAGAGTAACGTGAGATTAGGTGGAGAGTTACACAGAGGGTGGTGCAGTGGTCCTCGGCCCTGGCTTCACTAGAGAATCACTGGGAGGACGTTTGAAAAAGCACCAGCGCCCGGGTGCCACAGGCAGACATCAGAATAGTGGGTCTGAAGTGGGCTCTGGACAAAAGAATGTTTTACAAGTCTCTGTCCCAGGTGATTCGAAGGTACAATCATAAGACTGAGAACTGCTGGGCTAGATGGTTTAGAGAGGATAAGGTGTTTCAGTGTTCTTCTAATGTGAAGGCATTGAACGTTTTTAAGCAAGAGGTGAGGCAGCACCCTAGAGGGTTTTCAATGACTTTTACAGGAGCAGTTTTGAAAAGCAATGGGCCAGGAACCAGCATGCAGTGGTCAGGAGAGTGGACCGGCACACTGTGCCTCAGCGCTGCCATTCGTAGCCTGTGGGAAGCACTTGCCCATGAGCACAAACAGTCCTGTGGAAGTAGGTTTATGGAAGCAGTGATTCTATTTAAAAAACAAAAACAGTTTAAATACCCACCTAGAGCAGAATGGAAAATTAAACCAAGGTAAGAGAGGCAGAGAGGGTGCAGTGGTGAAGGGGAAAGACTCTAGCCAGACTGCCTGGTTCAAATTCTACATCTTCTTTTAACTTGCCGTGTGCCCAGAAGCAAGTCACTGGACATCTTTATGCCTTAAATTCCTCATTTGTAAGGGGGGTTACTCATGTATCTCCTAGGGGTGTTGTTAGTATTAAAATAAGTTTAAAAGTATAAAATGAGTTAAAATAAACATCTCAAATGACTAAATACCGCTGCACAACTCAAAGGGTCTCAAGAGGTTCTCAAGATAATTGACAGGCCGGGTGCAGTGGCTCACGCCTGTAATCCTAGCTCTCTGGGAGGCCGAGGCGGGCAGATTGTTTGAGCTCAGGAGTTCGAAACCAGCCTGAGCAAGAGCGAGATCCCGTCTCTACTAAAATTAGAAAGAAATTAATCGGACAACTAAAAATATATAGAAAAAATTAGCCGGGCATGGTGGCGCATGCCTGTAGTCCCAGCTACTCAGGAGGCTGAGGCAGGAGGATCACTTGAGCCCAGGAGTTTGAGGTTGCTGTGAGCTAGGCTGACGCCACGGCACTCTAGCCGGGGCAACACAGTGAGACTCTGTCTCAAAAAAAAAAATATGTATATATAATCAACAGCCCCATGAGGAGAAAGTGGTTCCACCTCATTAGAAGCCATAAGCCTTTTCCCCAGATGTTTCCAGAACCACGCTCCTTCACCTCTCTGCCTCCAGACTGCAGACTCAGGTCTCGTGATGCTTGTTCAATGTCTTGATGAGGCAAAATGCTAAGGAGGTGACACAACTACGTCAAAAAATATCTTAGCTTGGAAACATGATTTTGTTGTCCTTTGTAGTTATGTAAGATTGAGAGCATTCCCTTTGGTGGTCCGTTTGCTTGCCTGTTTGTTAGAATATAAAGTCATCTGGGACTTTCTGAGAAAAGCCATTCTCACTGGAGTTGGCTTTTATCAAAAAGTCCCAAAACAACAGATGCTGGCATGGATGCAGACAGAAAAGAACACATTGCTGGTGGGACTTCAAACGAGTACAACCTCTATGGAATTTAGTATGGAGATACTTCAGAGAACTAAAGGTAGACCTGCCACTTGATCCAGAATCCCACTACTGCGGATTTACCCAAAGGAAAAAAGTCATGTTGTCAAAAAAACACTTGCACTCCAATGTTTATTGCAGCACAATTCACAATCACAAAGATATGGAATCAACCCAAGTGCCCATCAATACACGAGTGGATTAATAAAATGTGGTATGCAGCCACCATGGAGTACTACTCAGGCATAAAAAATGGTGAGCTAATACCTTTTGTAGCAACTTCAGTGGAACTGGAGCCCATTCTTCTAAGTGAAGTATTGCAAGAATGGAAAAACAAACACCACATGTACTCACTATCAAATTAGAACTAATCATTCAACACTCATGTGCACATATGGAAGTGAAGTTCAGCGGAAACCAAGCAGGTGGAAGGGGAAGGAGGGGTTGGGTAAATTCACAGCTAATGGGTACAATGCACACTATCTGGGTGATGGGCACACATTAACTTTGACTCAAACTGTACAAAAACAATTGATGCAACCAAAACATGTGTACCCCCATAATATTCTGAAATTTAAAAAAAAATTAAAAATGAATTCATCTGGGTTCAGCCTAAATTCAAGCTAGCCTTGTCTCCTCCTTCTCCTTCAGCCTCCTTTCACATTTCAGTGATCCGTTCTACTTTCTGATTCTCTCTTCCCACCCCAAGAGCCTCAGTTGGCCTGTTCTGGGGTCCAGCAACCTCTTATTCTTTCTTCCTACCTCTAGACTCTGGCTTCCAATGTACCCCCTCACACAGATAACAGATAAATATTTGTCAAAAGCAAACCTGCCCATTCCTCTTACCTGCTTACTCCCTTCAGGGACCCCCTATGGCCCTTAGAATAAAGTCCTTAGCTTGTTTGGCAAGACCTCCTGTGACCCGGCTCCTAGTTACCTCCTGGGCTTCCACGTGACCTGTTGCTACGTTTCTCCTCCCTTCCGTCTCACCTTATGCTCTAGCCACACAGAGGGACACGCTATTCCTTCCCTATGCTCTTTCTCACCACCCCTCAACTGGTGCTCAGGTTTCTGTCTGTCTCTCCTCTCTCTTCCCTGGGATAACTCCTGCTCATCCTTCAAGACTCTGATCATGCCTCCCATTCCCAAGGAAGCCTTCCCTGGGACCCTTCCCGGTACCCCTCACCTACTCCTCTATAAGTTGGTTGCCCCTGCTGGGCTCCCATAGCTGCACCCTGAGTCTGCATCTGTCTGTACCTATCACACCCAATTATCAGGGTCTGTTCATAGGTCTCTCTTCCTCTACTAACCCAGGAGGAGAGACCATTTCTCATTCCTTTCAGTGTCTTTAGTGGGTCTGGAAAGTGCTACACACAGACACTGCAGACTAGATACACCATTCAGTTTTATTCCAGAACTCCAGTATTTGCTTTGTAACTGGGAAAGGGTACCGGAAAAGTCCTGGCTTCCAGCTTTTCAGAGATTTCTAATTGTACCCAGTCAGGCACTGCACTTATACTTGCTAGATATTGTAGATGTGCTAAGAAATTTGTTTTGCCTATAACTGCACTTTCAAAAAAAAAAAAAAAAAGACTGTGTTTATGTTTTCTAAGCAATGTAATTAGTTAGAAAGGCTTCACATGGTATAATTCCATAGATATTATGCGGCTCACCAGATATAAAAATAATCGTGTGTGTCTCATGAAGATGACTTAATTTCACAAATGAGTTGTACTCAAGTAAATATTTATTTCTAAATGCAATTTTGTCAAAAAACCTCTCAGAGCACTTTCATTAAGCTCACATGATGCATAGGCTGTGTAGTTATTAAGTCATTATTCAAAGGATGATAATTTTTAAATAAAGACAAACACATGCTTTCAATGCATCAAACACTTATTTAGAGCTACTTATATGCCAAGCCTTGAGATGACCACAATTCCTTTGATTTCTGGCATTAGTCTTTCTCTCTCTCTCTCTCTCTCTCTCTCTCTCTCTCACACACACACACACACACACACACACACACACACACACACGCTCCTTCCATAAGCAAGTCCAAAATAGAGCAATGATCTCTTACTTTCTCTCCATTTTACTGCTCCAACATTGATCAATTACCATTTACATGGATCTTTGCAGTAGACTTCAACATCTCTTAATTTCGTTTTTGTCATTTTTTAATCTCTTTTCTGCAATAATGTCCAAGTCAACTTTGTAAAAATTAAGCCACAGTATAACACTCACTTGCTTAATACCTTCCAATGATATCCCAAGATACTTACAATAAAATTAAAACTCTTTACCATGAGCAAGAATGCTTCATGTGACCCAGTTTCCACCTACCTGTCCCACTCCTGACACCCCACTAGCTCCTGGAGCTCTCTGTGCTCCAACTGCACTCGGCACTTCTCTCTCTGCCTTCACTACCCAAGCCAGTTCTCACCCCAGCAATTCCACAACTGCTGTTCCTTCTCCCTAGAATGCTCTTTCCCCAGATCCTTGCATGTCTGACTCCTCATCATTCAGGCCCCAGCCAAAATCACTTCCTCTGAGAGCCCTCTCTTCCCTCCACTCACTCTCTCTTTCACATAACCCCATTTCATTCTCTTCAGAACACCTACCTCTCACTGTCTGAAATTAGCTTGCTTCTTTGTCAACTTTTTGTTATTTGACTCCCTCCCTCCATCCCTTTGAATAAATATTTCCATGAGAAGGAGGATCTGGCTTGGCTCATTCAAAGCAGTATCTCCAGGACTTAGGATGGTCCCTGGTCCATCATAGATGTTCAATACAATTTCTTGAATGAATAAATCAAGATGTGATCCCTGCCTGAAAGACCATTCATTTATAAAATTAAATTGAAAACAAGGCAATCTGGGACAGGTGCTGTACTGAGGATGAAAGAGCCCTAGAACCTTCCCCTTCCCAATGTTCCTCTCACCCCTTGATTATTATGAGGTCTGTCTGGCGGTCTCCTATCTCCAGTCCTGCCTCCCTCTAGCTTACTCTCTGCAGTGCAGTTAGGGCTTGGTCCCATACTCATGGCTTTTGGGGATACAGTATTAACTCATTAGCACCCATACAGGTGTTTCAAGTTCTGGTTGAAGCTCTGTGGCTTCATTTCTCACTCTCCACATGTGTCCTTCAATCTTCTAAAATCCAAACACTAGCACATGCCAATCAACCTCCCTTGGCCCTTCATTTGTGTTGTTAACATGCTGTTCTCTACCTTCAACTCCAGTCTCCCTGTCTCGGCCTCGCTAACCCCAACTCCTTGTTCAAGGCTGAGCCCAGATGACTTCCTTTCTAGAAAATCTTTACTGTTTCTTCACTTCACCTTCAACCCAAGGCTGAGCTATTACCTCCTCTTTGCTCCAAAGCTCCTGGTACTCACCTGAAGCTCCACCCTGAGACTCAGCCCACCGAACCGCTTTTGCTTTCTTGTGGCTCAGTTTCACCACCAGACCAGAATCTACGGGAGGCAATCTGATTCATCTGGTTTATCCCAGTATCCTCGGCATCTAACATAATACACAATAAATATGTACAGAACAGGTAATTGAATTAATGAATATATAGAATAAAATTCTCGGGGGCCAGGAAGGAGGGAGCACTGAGAAGAGAGGAGGCCAAACTGGGAAGGCTTCCAGAAACATGCGGTGCAGGTCTCTAGTCACTGATGAACAATTTCAAATCCAAAAGCTCTGAAAATCAAAACTGTTCTTCACTCATTAGATGGTTAAACCTCACTTGACCTACTTAGTGTCCATATTTATGCCATTTAGTGTGAGTATACATATATTTTGCTGCAAAACATTAGTGATGTGATCACAAGGTACTTCCCTAGACTACATTGGCTATATTGTGTATTAATAATATACAGTATGTGAATTCTGTTACCTTTCTCAAAGCCAAAAAGGTTCTGGACTCCAAAACACATCCGGCCACAAGGGTATTAGATAAAGAATTATGACCCGGTATTTAAACTGCCTTAAAGGATGAACAGGATCCCAGTAGGCAGAACTGTACAGGAAGGAACAGAATGTGCAAAAGAAAGGCAGTCAGCGTGACAAGGAATGGCCGTTTGTCTGAAGTCATCAGAAGGCAGAATGAAAGATGTTTGGAAAGATGTTTTGGCTCTGAGGGGGTCCTTGAATGCCAGGGTAAGGGGACTTTATTCTGTAGGTGATGGGAAGCCAGCAAAGGATTTTGCACAGGCAAGTGAGAGGAGGTAAAGCAGTTGTGATGTTCTGGAAGCAACTCAGCTTCTTAGTTATGTGACATTTAACCACTCTGAGCCTCAATTGTTTCATCGGAAAGGTGGGGGTAATTTAAAATGAAAATCAAATGAAAAAACGCACGTGCAAGTATTTTCTAAAATGTAAAGTTCTTTTAAGATATAAGGTGTAATTATTAACTGATAATAAAAACTGAAGGGCGGGGGGTTTGGGGTTGAGTGTTTCCCCTGCTGGGTTTGTGGGATATCTGAGAGGCAATATCCAATAATCAGGTGGAAGTGCGGTTCTGGAAATAGCTGATAGCTGGAGCCATAAGAATTGGCAGCTGTCTGCATTGAAGGAAGAGTGGAAGACACAGAGTCAATGCACTGGGCCTTAAAGTGGAATTAATCCTAAAAATGCCCCTCCTAAACATTAAAAGGGAGTCAAGTGTCCCCTGTTTTATTTACATGAACTGTGACATTTGTGTTTCTAACTTTTAGTTTCTTTTGGGAAAGGGGTAAGGAAGTCATAACTTGAAAATATAAAATCTTTGAGAGGACATATTATTAAGAAGTTGGAACATTGAACAGGGCAAGCCTTTCATGCAGAACATTTGTTGCTAAGTCATTTGCATTTTATTGAAAAAAGATATTACAGGAAGTCACTGGATAATAAAGACACTGTTGGAATTTGCATCTGGATTTTTATTTTCTCTAAATGAAAGCACCAAGGGTTTGTTTTGCTTCTGAACTATCTTTTCTTTCGAATTCCCTTTTAAAATTTTTCTTCCAAACTACAATTTTAAGAACACACTGAAATTTAACAGGCTGTAATAACTGGAAGGACCAATACATATCACACCCCAGCCATTTTATAGATTGAGACTGAGGTCCAGAGATGGGGAGTAACTTGCCCATTATCACACCATTCGTCAGTATGAGAACATGGTCTCAAAGCCAAAGCCCATTCCATTTACAACAGTGCCAGACTCTATTGTGTGGCTGGAGAGCATGGCATGAGCTTGGACAGAAAGAAATAGATGGTGTCAAGAATCCCTTTCCCCAAACCAATCAGTGGGAGGCTGCTTCCATCTTTTTCCCTGCATCTTCCAGCCTTGCCTGGCACCTTGCATGACCATGCTTCTAGTTGATTCCTTCCAGCCTACTTGCAGCCTTCTTCTAAACAGCATCTCCCTGTGCCGGTGCCCCCCCACCCCAAGATCCAGAGCAACCACCTCATAGCAACAAGGATTCCCTAGGGGGGACACCGAGGAAAATCCTAGTACATTTTCATCTCTTGCCATCAAAAGATGTATCCAACAGTGTGACTCATTCTGCCCCACCCTGCTTTGATGCAGACATTGGAGGCTCAGGGTTCCATGTGCACAATGATGACCTGCTCACTCAGTGCCACTGAGGATGGACACATAGGGATTTGGGTTGTGTGGGAGGATGAATAGATGTGTCTAGTCCAGCTGTGAGAGACCAAGCCCAGTGGGAGAGACTGAGCTAATCCCAATCAGGGCAGCCAGCATACGAGAGCTGGCGTGCAGCCATGGGAGGCCATTCTCAAGATCTATGATCAAAGACCACTGCAAAGAAGAGGAGAGCATCCTATGCAAACACAACAGGATGGGCAAATCTCCTGGAGGCACATCCCACCTGGTCACCAAATCATTTAGAGCACATTTAGCGAGGACTCTGGAGAAACACAGTGAAGCCCAGGTGGACTTGCCAAAGAAAGACAGAGGAATGGGCAGTTGAAGGACGGCTCATAAACTGAACTTCTGACTTGGATTTGCTCCTCGATTGTTCCCCTCTTATGGGCCCTGGGACTATTTTTAATGCAGCAGGTCATTGTGAAAGAAAGTGAACAGAAACTCATCAATGTGTCTCTTTCCTCTCACCCATTCCCCTTTTCAAGAAATGATCAAAGAAAGTCTACTGCCTGTGGCTGAGGCAGGTTGAATGTACTCTGCAGGTTACGCACAAATCAATGCTGGAACCAAGCCATTATTTACTAATACTGTGCTTCCAACTGCTGGGTCCATTAGAGCCGGCGCTCTCTGCAAGTGTGTCTGTTCATTTCCACATATTATACATATGATGCCTGCCCCCGCATACTTTCTACATGTGTATACACATATTTTCAGGTCATATAATAAATCATTCATTCATTCACTCCCTTAATATGTTTTTAGTGAGATATACTTACTGGGTGCTTAGAATACAAAGCTGAAGCAGTCATAGTGGAATATTTGCTATGCTGTATTTCCATTTTGGGGACTCTTAGAGGTTTTATTGTTGTTGTTTCTTTGTTTTTTTATTTTGTTTTGAATCGCATTGATGGGTAATGGAATTGAGCTCTTAGCTACCTACTGCTCTTTATTTCTTAACTGGGATTGTCCTTGGTCACATTTCATAATTTCAAAGTTAGTTCCCTCACTTTGCCCAGGGATGGTTTAGTTTTGCTTTTTCCAAATTGCTTTGCTAGTGCTGTAATGAATCTTCCTTCCTTCACAGAAATATCAGTCTCTTGTGAAGCTTTCCCTGCTTTTTCCCTTCCAATGTTACTCGTTAATAATTTCTTCCTCAATGCCCATAGACACCCCTGACATTGCATTTTGCTCACTTGATTGAGATATATTTGCTTCCATGTCAATTGTGAAGTTGAGTTTTCCTCTGAGCTTTAACACATATTCCAGGGCTTGGCACATAGTAGGTGTTCATTTAATGTGGTCCTGAATAAATTTAATCAGGCACATCTTTGCTCTTTTGAAGTCATTGTCAAATTCAAATGAGCAAATCAGATAGTCTGGGAGACAGATATATCATGCTGTTTGTTCATCTCCTCAAAGTGTGGAAAGGTCCCCTGCCTTGGTACAAGGACTTTGAAGACATGTAAGACCTAGAAGATATTGATGCTTCGAGCCATAGTCTTAGTCGTCTTGGGAAGGACCCAAAAGGAGCCCCAGATCCGAGTGAATGGGAGGACATGAATGAGTGGCCTGGATGAATCAGACAGGCCTGGTTTGCTTCATATTCAGCCTGATCCAGTTTCCATCATCTTAGAAAAATAGGACAAATATTTAGGCAATGTTGCAATCCAAATAAAACAAAAATGTTTTGTGATGTATGTGTGGGTCAGTGAAGGAGCATATAGATTGCATACCAAATGCCCATCTGGGGATTGCTCAAGGGAGAAGCTAGATGTCTTGGAAGACTTGGCAAAGAGACAGCGGAGAGCCGTGTGCAGCTCATCCACGCATCACGCGTCAGCTTCTCGGCTTATATAACACAGAGGAAATGAGGCCCTCGCCTTCCTCACAGGGAGGAGCCAGGCTGACAGGCGTGAGTGGGGATTCCTTTGGCCCTGCTTAGTATTCCTACCACTCCTTACCGCTTCTAATAAAATCCACAGCCTGGCAGTTTGTTTACCATCTCACAAAAGGAGGTCTTGCCAGAGTAGAGCAGTGCACAGCCAATCTAACATTTCCTTTGCTTTAGCTCGGAAAATGTTAGGAACCTGAAATGCATCCGAGAAGCAATAGCTTAATTAGACGCATATTGCTCCATCAACTCATTGTTTATTCAATGCAGCTCATTCGAATACGGGGGAAAAACACTGAAAGGCAATCCAACCAAAGGGATGCTCTCTCTTCTCTCTCTCACCCATTCCATTGTGCGTTCACAGAAGCCACGAGTGAAGCAGATGCGGGGAGAGAAGTGAATTTTCTTGATTGAAAGGAATTACACTGAGATGTTTTCCATGGCAGATTTGAACAGTAGGCACACAGCGGTTTATTTTTTTCTCCTAAGCACTATTCTTATTTTAAAAAGATTTTTTAAAATTTTTAAATGACATATATACAGAAATAAAGGTCTTTAAACCTGTAGCCATAGAGTTTTAAAGTGTTGCTGAATGAATAACCACTACTCAGATCAAGAGACCACCACCAGCACCTCCGAAGCCCCCTTCCTAATCATGACACCTAAAAGTACCAACCCCCTGGGCTCTTATGGCATCATTTTGCTGATCTTTATTGCTTTAACACTTTTCTATACCTGCTGGAACAATACACTCTTCGTCTATTTTAAAATAAGATTTGCTCTGCCCTCACTAACTTCGCAGCCATTGGCAATTTACTCAACACTTCTGGGCCTCAGTTTTATCATCTATAAAATGGGAAAGGGAGATTCATAATAGTGCCTTCCTCGTAGGGTTATTGTGAGAACTCTGTGTGTTTGTACACATGTATGTGTATACAGAATGCATAGCATGATGGTTGACACAGACGTACTCAGTATGTAAGCTGTTTTATTTGTTGTCGTTGTTATACCAGATGATCTCAAAGGTAACTTCAGATATTTGTGTTCTGTATTTTCACTGAAGTAGCAAGCAGAGCACAGAATCCTTTGACAAAGACTGTGGTCTCCATTCCGGCTGCTCCATTTAGGAGCCGCATGAGCTTAGACAAGTTACCACGCTGTCTGAGCCTCAGCCCCCTGATACAAGAGCAGTAGTTGTAGCTCTGCCAAAAGGTACTGGAGCGATCTTTGAGGAAGTGACGTAAAAACTGCAGCATGAGCCTTGGGATTCAAATGGCCTAGATGCCTCCTTGCTCCTAGGCAGGATGCTTAATTCCCCTGCAATTTCGTTTCCTTGTGGTAAAATCACTATAACGATGCCTGCCGGCAATTAACACAGGTAAAGCTCCTGGCACAGGACATACTCTGTACGGAGCAGGGCTGCAAAGCCTTGCTTTTCTCCCTTTGCCTTTGTTCTCTTTCAGTGAAATGGAGAAAGTAGTGTCAGTCTTTTCAAATGCACAAGATCATTGGGAGGATTCAGTGAGGTAATGGGAGTGAAATAACTTTTTAAACTATGAAGTGCCATAACAATACAGATTCAAATTAATAAGAACCTAAATTAGCAGGCCAGGATTTATATCGCCAAGCTTTATCTGGCAAAAATGAGTGTGAATAAAAACAAATGCTCTTTTAATATTCAAGAGCCTTTTATCCATCTATCTATTCAACAATCATTCAATGAACATATGCTACATCAGAATATTTTCCCAATAGTATTCTTTTTTAAAAAATTATTTTGATCTAGTTCAAAAGAGGGTCATATGTCAATCTATAATTGAGGAAAGATGGATTGAAAAAAATAAATAAAAGAAGAAATTTAGGTTAAAGAAAAATAAAGGTAGAAAAACAAATAGAAACCTGACATAAAATTAACCCATGAGAACTAAGTTATAATTCCAGACTCTGACAAAGATGGGCTATATTTTTACTCTTAGGAGACAAAACAAAGAGAAAAGCAATTGGTTACTGGGTGTTTGTCAAATGTCGTCCATTGGCACTGTGTCAGAGTGACCAGGGCTATTGTTTCCATCTTCCAGCACCTGACCACTAGAATTTTCACACCTGCTCAATGTGTCCTCAAAAATATTACCAAAGTTCTAATGCCTGTGTAAAGATTTCTGCTATTTTAAATTAAGGATGCTGGTAATGGCAAAATTCTTTTGGAAAATAATTTGGCAGAAGTGGTAAGAATGTTAACCAATTTTCAAGAATCTTATGAATAAATTTTGTCCTAAGAAAGTGATTCAATCAACAGAGAAACAAAGGCCAAGGGATAAAGATGATCGTAGCAGTTAAATCTATGCCTAGTTATATTGGAAACAATCTAGTTAAGCAAAAATGGGGGGGGGCAAATAATTAGGTAAAATATAGAATATCCTTTCCATTAATTACTTTGGCGACATAAAAAATGGTAACCATGACTTTGACAAATTAGCTCAGTATCTTCAATGACACTTGGAGGGTAAAATTCAAAATGACTGCATTGATGTAAAATGTAGAAACTAGAGACTAGAAAATAAAAATTATAATATGGTATTTTATTACAAATGGATTACAGATGATTTTGTTCTACATTCTAAAAATTATCTTTCAGTTTGGTTCAGGGTGTGTATGTGTGTGTGTGTGTGTGTGTGTGTGTGTGTGTGTGTGCGCGCGCGCGTATGTGCTTTTCTTATCCTAAATAAGGCAAGTTTGTCACCTCCACAATCATATGTCATTAGGAAATTAAAAATCAAGCTTTAATTACTCTCAGTTATTTCTTTCTATTCTGGGCAAGATTAAGGTGGGGATAAATAGTGAGGGAAATAAGTAAACCTTATAACATCACTGAGATAACCAAGAAAGACCATGGAAATATAAATTCTGTTCAAAGAGAGCCACAGCCCTCAATATCTCTTGAATTTTTTTTTTTAAAGCATGCTTTTCTTGGCAGCTGCATGTATCAGCATATGTGAAAATATTATCCAGGGTGCATTCTGTATTTTCAGAAATGTGACATGATAACATCCCTTAAAGAAAGGGATTTGGGGGTGAACATCCATCAATTTTCACTCGTTGGACTCCCTGAGGCAAGACCTTCTGTGTCATGTCAACAATTTTTTCCCTCTACCAGCAAAACTGGAAGATATAAGGAAAGATAGCATCTCAACGTCTTGTCACAGCTGCCTTCCTCTCCCTTATCCCCCCAACCTCCTTCCCCTGGGTGCAGCCAAATGACAGGGGAGAAAATGTTGCTGTTATTGCCTTTTTCTTTTCTTAGGGAAATAATGTCAAGGATAAACAATGTTTACAGATTTAACCCAAATGTTAGTCATAAAATGATCTTCCAGTGCTTGGATGTGTAATAAAGCACCTAGTGCCAAGTGAATACTGTCAACAGAAACCCCATCCAACTTTCTAGCTGTCTTCATCTGAGCTAGGTGCAGCTCTCAGGATACTCTGAGAGGTAACCTCATAAAACTAGTCATAGGGCCCATTTGTCTAGGTTGTACACTAATCTTTTTCTCCTATGAGAGAGAGCATAGAGTTCTTTGGATGGTATGGGTGGTGTGGTGACCCTTATTCAAGCATCCATTCCAAAAAGAGCAAAGGATTTGCATTGGACTGCTTTTTTTAAGGCCAATACTCTATTTGAAAGGTATGGGAAGCTCTCTTTCTTTAACCACTAAAATGTTTGACTTACTACTTGATAGCTATGTCCACTTGACGGTGGTACAAGGAAAAGGCACACACTTGGAACTATGTCATGAGCCGCAGTCATGGGAACCCCAGGTCTCAATATTTCTGAATATAGGGTGGACAATGGGGTTTATGAGCTGAAGTGACTGCCCTTTCCCTGATTAACCTAGCACTTACAACTCTTCCCACAAAGAGGATTCAATTGGCTCAATTTGCTGCCACTCAGTATAAAATGTCTCCATTGGTCAGAAATCCCACCAAGACGT
Source organism: Propithecus coquereli (assembly GCF_000956105.1). Lineage (NCBI taxonomy): Eukaryota > Metazoa > Chordata > Mammalia > Primates > Indriidae > Propithecus > Propithecus coquereli. The sequence continues at coordinate 4,541,297 of NW_012137192.1, forward strand.
CTGGGAAGTAGTGGCCTCCCTCCAGCCCAGTGATCTTTCCAGTCAGCTGTGTTCAGGATCAGAGCTGATTTTTCTCAAAACACAATGGGACAGTTCTAGTAGTTTATGTAATACTCCATTTAAACATTCTCTTGTCCTAAGGGATAGGTGCATATGGAATTTGGTGGCTCCCAAAACTCTCACTACATCCTCTTTGTTATAGAGAGATGGTTGTGCAGGTCTAAAAGGATACTCGGAGAGCTTGCAGGATCGGTTGTATCGCACACCCTCCCAGTGTACCTTCCTGTTCCCTTGTTGCACCGCTCGTAATACACGAAAGGGAACAAGGCTTGGTTCCCACTGGAGTGGTGTGGGACAGCTACAAAAGCCTCTTAAAACAATTATAAAAGGCATTCTGACTGCCTGTTGTGTTTTCCCAGTCTAGTAGAATAAAAATAATCTAGCTATGACAGAGCCAACATTTAAAGGGTCTCCTCCACTTATTTTTAGACTAATCTTATGGACAGGTGAACTGATGAGCATCTAGAGAGAAGAATTAAAAAGCTCTAAAGCCTTTCCTGATGCCCAGTAAATGTTTTCCAGTGATCATACACTCCTTTGTCTTTATTTATTTATAGCATTGAATACCAAAGATATCCAAATAAGATGGCAACTTGCACAGAGGACAAAACCTCTCCCTTCCTACATCTCTGTTGAAATTATCACAAGATCATTTTTTTTTTTAATTAGGAAAACACTGCATTTGTGCAGCCTCCTAGGGAATGATCCCATCTTTCTGTTCCAGACCTCTGCTAGATGGGAACAAAAATTGAAAGGAAGTTGACGAGAACTAATTTGTCAGCCCCACATGTGAGAAAGCAAATAAATAGAGGAGATCCACACAGACCCCCAGAATTTACAGATCGAGAAAGTCAAGAAACGAACACAGGATACAGAGGAAGCTTTGCATTCAGACACTTTTATGGTAATGATCATAGTTGTGATACAGCAGCTTTATCAGAAATTAGCAAAAGAGTAGATTTTTCCTCTATTCATGAAGCTCTGGTTCCTGGCTACAGCCACACTTTGTACCTGGACAGAAAACAAGATCAAACGGGAAACCAGATGCAAAACAGGTGACCCTTGGAACAATGGTTTAAACAAACAGAGAGCAAGCCAAGATGAGACAGCTCATGGCTTTGGTGCTCTCTCTTCTGCCCTCTGGCTGCTTTATCAATCTGCTTGGAATCAACATGTCAGCGCACCCTCCAGCCTATGATACAAGCAACTGGGTGAACAGTGAGGGGAAGCAGTTCATCCATTCACCTGTGTTCAAGGATGAATGGGAAGCAAAAGTCATTCATTCACTGGTTTGCAAGATTCAATAAATAGAAATTGGGACTGTTCCCAGTGAAATAAAAATTGCAGTGATAACAATGAATAGTTTAGCACTGCAAAGGCAAAGAAAGAGCATGTATTTGGAAAAAATATATTTTGTATGTAAAAAAGAAACTATATCTACTTTGTACTCTCAATAAAATTCTGGGGAAATTCAGGCTATGAAGGAAAAATATAAAAGATGAGATAATAACAAAACAATTCAATATACTGTTCCAAATTTGGAAAAATTAGTCACCTAAAGAGATCTCCCTTAATTAATTGCTTTCTCAGACATGGGTTTAGAGTCAGGCATATATAAATGGGAGCTAGATAAAATAAGAAAATTCTAGAAGAAAATTAAAATGCAAATAGCAGACTTAAAATTTGCTTTAGAAGCAGTAAAGGACACAATGGACATTATGTAAATTCCAGGCTGTGATGTGGAAGGCAGAGAAAAACCATCTGTCCAGAAATGCAGAAGAAAAAAATGGGGAAGTGAGAGAAGAACGAGAAAAGAAAAAATGGTACAGCTATAGGACGAAGAACAGTGATTCTTCATTGGTGTTTGTGAATAAAAAACTGGATCAAACAGAAGAGAATAATATATAAAATTATAACCAAAAAAACTGAAGCTCAACAGCATGTTTAATATGGAAACACCATAGACAGTTCTATTAAAGTAAAAATTAAGACAAAGATACACCTCTCACAGATTTTGGGTTATTTTTTATTTATTTAACCTCTCTCTCATTTTACTTATTTGTTTCCTTTTATTTCTGCACCCAAGTCCCAACCCCCTCCCTCTATATAGGTATTCCAATATTTTTTTTAAATTAGCTTTATTAATGGATCATTTATACACAGTAAAACTCACTGTTTTTAAATGTACAAGCCAATGAGTTTTGACAGAGGCACAAAGTCACGTAGCCACTAACAAAATCACGATAAAATACATCTCAATTACCCCTAAAATTCTCTCCCTCCCCTGTGCAGGCGGCTCATTCCATTTCCTCTGGTCCCTGGAAGCTACTGTTCTGCTCTCTGTTGCTACACTTTAGCCTTTTCATAGTAGATTCATAGATTTCATAGTGGTGGACTCAGATACAGTACTATGTAGTGTTTTGTGTGTGGCTTCCTTCACTTAATATCATGCTTTGGGGGTTAGCACAGGTTGTTGCATCAGTAGGTCATCCTGTTTACTCTTCATTGTGTTCACACTTTCTTGTTCCTTAGACAACGCCCCAGTCTCTCTTCCCCCACTCCACGGCAGTCACCTGGGTTAGGGGCACCCCACCTCCTCATGGGGTCTATGGATCCTCTGTCCTACCCACTTCCCCTCCCTGGTAAAGCCCTACTCCCCCTCTCCACTCCACTCAAAAATCCATCTCCTTATCATGCCTCGCCCAGTTCTCTGAAGTGCGCTCTTCCACAGGCTGGCGCCCCGGGTTCCCGCTGTCACTGCAGTTACCATTGGTTTCTTTACCAGGCTGCCACCAGGCTTTGTCTCTGAATCCCCAGGCACTTGCCCATTCGTTGAAGGCCAGCATGCCTTGCTTTGAGGTGGTGTTTCTGAGGGTTCACCAGACTTTCTGGATGTGGATTTGGGCAGAAGTTCTTAGACAAATGAAGAACTTGAGGTGCCCAGAGATAACACAGAAACCCCGATTATCAGTCTTGCACATAAAACTCAGGACATTTTCAAGGAGCACAACGTGGCTCGTCTCATTTGTCCCGAAAACGAGTGGGATGCTGGGTAGTAAGACTTGAGAGGAAGCAGTGGAGGAGTTGGAAGGGAAATGTCTTTGAGCACAGGCCAGAACAGGTCCCCCTAGATTTCGAGTGTGGTATGAGGTCGTGAAGCACCTACCTAGTCATGGTTTATACAGTTTTCCTCAACCAGGGCTCTGCAAGAAGATTAAGCCTAACTACTCTAAGGCATCCATTGTTTGTAGTGAATGAACTTCTACCCAAGTGCATCTAGAATGCACTAAATGCAACCTTGGGAGAATTGAGATAATAGTCAGTCAAATTAATTTTTATATTCCATGGTTCCAATAAGGAACCCCAGGCATAGAAGACAGCCTAAAGGGATGGTTAACAACAGGGAATGAAGATAATGCAGTCCAAAAAAACCAGAAACCTATAGCCAGAAGACCCTGATTTGAGGCCCAGTTTCAACATTCTGTGATGTTAACTTCTCCAAGCCTCAGTTTCCTCATCTGTTAAATCTAATAATTGCACTACTGACTTCACAAGGTCTGTTCCAAATGAAGTAACATTTCTGAAAGTGTTTTGTAATCTATCCTGCATGGTACAGATGTGAGCATTTTCTATGAATTAGAAAGAATCTCTATCATGAGGCCAACAGCTCACTCCCTGGGAAATGTTTTATTGATCAGGAGAATTTCACACATTCTCCCTTCTAACTTTACAAATCCTACACATGCTTCCATCTACAGACATATTTCTGCCTAAAACCAAATAGCAAGAGCCAACCATGACAGATGTGCCTTCTTCCTTTTTCAGAGAAGTCCCAAACGTGGGAGATTGTAATTTTTATCTTGGGAGGTATGGCCTTATTAATGAGCAGTTACTTTGTCAGAGGCACAGGGGCTTGGCAGGATTTGAACATTGGAAAGGGAAACCACAAAAGGTAAGGCCACCAGATAACATTGAAAGGTTGTGCTATACGTGAGCGTGCTCAGTGGAGACGGTGAGAGGATGCTGAAATCCAGCCCACGTTCCTCTTGTCAAACCATAAGCTCTGACTTAGGGCCACAGCCTTCCAGAGGAAGGGGAAAAGGATTGCCTTTTTCTATGGACAAAGGTGCCACATGCTAAACTAAGCCTTACTCTAAAGGCAGTGTAGTCCAATAAGCGGCTGTGGGGGTGGTAAGAAACAGGGGGCATGCATTTTTTCGTTTTGCAAAAATAGGTTGTAGCTCTGAAAAAAGATATAAATAGCATGAAAGAGAGAGAAAGCTGAACAGAGACTTAAGCAGTATTCAATGACTTCGTTAGTAGCCTGAAATCAGCATGATAGAAGTTTTTACAACATGGAAATAGGCAAAGTCTACAAATCGGGGCTCCCCCTCCTAACCCTTTGGAGAGCCACTTGTTAAATATTTGCCACCACTAGATTAAAAGCAAACTCTAAGAGAAAGAGGAGATCTAAAATCTATCAAGCACATTTGGTGTGATCCCTGAAACCCATGCAATCTGTGACATAGTTATTACCTGGCTTTGTAGAGCAAGTAGCTGAAAGTCTTAGAAAAGTTAAATTATTTTCTCAAGGTCCCGCCCAACTAGAAAGAGGCAGAAATTGGATGCAAAGCCAGTTTTGTCTGGCTGACTCTGAAGTCCAGGGTCTTCCCACCACACTATGTGGTTTTGCTAAAATCCAAAGTCCGTGATTCTGAGATGGCTCAGCACAGCACTCGCTTATCATGTTAATTCTCCTTAGCATTTTTATTTCCCCCAGTGACATCCAGGCATTTTAAAGGCCACTGCGGCACTTCCAGCACATTCATCAGACTTGCTCCCCTGGCTCCAAAGTCAGCCTCCCCATTAAGATTCTTCTTCAAAGAAACCATCCGAGAATCAAGCAAGTTGGAGTTCAGTAACTGCTCCCCGCGCTTTCTGACATTGGGAAGATATATTACTATACTCGGGTGACTGCAATGTTTAGAACAGCTTTGGAAGAGCACTGCATCAATTATATTGTCCCTCTGGGAGCCCTATTAACATTAAAATGTCTTATGAGACTAGCTAAAGACTTGAACAAAGAAAACCTCTCATAAGAAGGCTTCGTCAAATTTACAGTTGTTAAGGAAAAAATATCCACCTTGCCTCTCCCTTTGCACTTTACACAAGGATAGATGACTCTTCTTGGAATAGTTTCAGCAAATTATCTTAGAAAATGAGGGCCCATCTTAGAATGGATTACCTCGGACCAAAAAGACCACTGTGTAGGAGAAGACAGAATGGATTGAAATCACACATTCTATCTGGGTTTGGTTTCTGGCTCTCCTACTTAAGGTATCAACAACAACAATAATTGTAGTTATAATTTAATGAGCAACTATTAAGTGCCGGAGGCTTTATAAAGTTCATTTTGTTTAATTCCCATAACAGCAGTGCAATGTGGATATCATTCTTACTTTACATATGGGGAAACCAAGGTTAAAAGAGGCCAGTAAACTCAGCTAGCTCAGGTGGGTAGGATAGCAGACATTTCATCAGCTGCTGAAATGACTCCCAGCAATTCCTGCTTCCTGGTATTCACAACTTTATGTCACCTCCTTGCCTTGTGTGGGGGCTGGACCTAGTGAAAGGAATATAGCAAAAGTGATGGGATGTCACTTCCAAGATTAAATCAGGAAAGATTGTGACTGCCATCCTGCTCTTGCTCCCTCTTGCTCTCTCTCCTACTTGCTCACATTGTTGGAGCCAGTTGCCATGTCTTCCTTATTGAGAGACCCATATGGCAAGGAACTGAAGGTGGCCTCTGGCCGGCAGCCAGGCCCACAGTCCAACAGCCCATGCAGAGCCAAGTCCTGCCAACAACTACCAAGTGAGCTTGGAAGTGAGTCTCGCCTCCGTTGAGTCTCACGAGAGACCCTGAGCCAGAGGACCCAGTTCAACATTTCCCACATTCCTGTCCCACAGAAACTGTGAGATAATAAATGTGTGTTATTTTAAACTGCTAAATTTTGGGATCATTTGCTACATGGCCATAGATAACTGATAATAGGTGGTAAGGAACAGAGATGAGGTTCACAGCTAACGTTCCAACTTTAAAGGACAATCTATCTCCTTTCACTGCCCTGATGAATCCTTTATAAGCCATGTGACCTTGGGCAAATTACTGAAACTCTGAAACTCCTCATCTACATGAATAAAATGGGGATGATGCCCATACTACAGTGTTGCAGAGCAGCTTAAATGAGATGATACATCTCATTTAATGAGATAAGAGAATGCCTTTGGCCAATCTCCTAGTTGAAATAGGAATGAGGAGAAAACAGTAAAGGGTTACCACAAGGGAATGTCTTAATAATACCAGGCTGTATGCAATGGTGAGCTTCAAAGGACAGCTCTAGGAAGCAAAAATTGGGGAAGCATCTATGGGGTAAGGACTCCGCAGCCTTGGGGCCACATGTGGCCTTCTGGATCCTTGAGTGTGGCCCCTTGACCTCTTTAAGAATTTGTTCTGTGAAGTTTGGATTCCATCAAGGGGCCACACTTGGGGATCTGGAGGGCCACATGTTCCCTATCCTGTTTCTCATTGGTGCCATGATAATAATGCGCAGCTCACAAGAGTGTTCTGAAGATTAATTAAATGAGATTATGTTTGTAGAATAATTGGGACAGGACCTATATATCATAGATACTCAATAGATCCTAGTTTTAACATATTTTTCTAGTTAGTAGTATTTTTACTGATAATGATAGCATGTCAGGGACCTGCCACAGGTGAGTAAAGAATTTCTGGATTGATGCCTTTTCAGTTATCCTCATCATATTTTGCAGTTCCTCTCTGCTCCTTAAATGCATCAGGTAAGTGCAAACAGCCATACTTTGGTTCTCCATCTCAATCTTTTTTCCCTTCTTATGTATTAGATCTTATTGCAGGGCTTCTCTGCCAACAGTTGTGCCCTAAAAGAACAGTTAATAAAGGGAAAGCCCCCATCTAAAGTAAGCACTCGATCGTCTACTCTGGGATTCTTCCGAGAGATCAAGCATCAGACATTTGAGCTACTGCTAACACCTATGGCCACTATCAATGTCTCTGTAGAAAACATGTGGCACGTAGTAGGCACCCGTTGCAACCTACGTAATATCCGCAAGAATGACCATAGAAACCATGTCTGTCTACTATGTTTTCATGCCCCCAATGTCTAGCAGAGGGCCCAGCTTAAAGCAGGTAATCAACATTTGCCACATTAACAAAGGAATTGAACAAACACTGTTTTTTTCTACTGTCCTCACTAGACAATCACTTCTTGATTTTCCAAAAATCACTGCATTCATCAAAAATTTTGGTGTATGCTAACCTAATCATCTGTACCACGGGAAGGGCGGCGGGAGGAGGGGGGAGGAGGGAGGAGGGGATGGGTGTTTGTATACACAAAGAGTGCAATGCGCACCACCCGAAGGATGGACATATTTGTCTTACATACTTTTATCCATTCTTTTCTTTTTTTTCTTAAACAGATGTATTTAACCCATTTAGATTTATTGATATGATGGGTATATTTGAACCTAGTTCTTTGAAGTCAGTTATACTTTGTTTTTACTGCATTGAAAAATCATGTATAGTCCATGTTCTTTGCTTTACTTTTACTGTACAATTATTGTCATATTTAGGAAGCTT
>NW_012137192.1:4549081-4553621 GCF_000956105.1 Propithecus coquereli
CACAAGGAGTGCAATGCGCACTACCCGAAGGATGGACATATTTGAAACACGGACTTCGGTGGGGGGGGGGAACCAAGGGCAACACACGTAACCTAAACATATGTACACCCATAATTTGCTGAAATAAAAAAAAAAAAAATTTTGGTGTATGGAATTCATTGGTGTGCTAGATACATGGGGTAATTTCACTTCTGGTTTTTTTCCCCCCCTATTATCTGCTCTTAGGTCCTGGCAAATCTAGCTAGAAAACACAAGAACTTCCATCCCATACACAGACTCAGTGTCCACTCAGTTTCCTAGGAAAATGAAATAAAAGAAGACAAAAAAGTGAGTGACAATTGTGTATAGTCTGCTGAGCTAAGCGTGGGGATCTAGTTAGATTTGAAGCCACTCAGGCCTGTGTTAGCCAAGCCACATTTCTGCAGCCACAAAGGACTGTCTCACTGAGGCATGCTTGTGCCTCAGTCCCCTTGTTTGGAAACCTCAAACATAATTAGGACATTATTTAAAGGAATCTATGAGAAAATTCACTGATACTAAATTTTACATACTTCCCATTGATATCCCTTAGACTAGTAATCAAAACTATCTGCTGTAAAATTTAAATATGTAGACCAGAACAATTTATACAGGTGATCTAGGAATGATTATTTTATAAAGGTTACAATTTCATTTATTCCTCTTTTTTTAATACATTTGTTCAGTGGGATTGGGGTACTCAGGAGTTAAAGAAAAGAGAAGAGATTTATTCAAAGAAAAATCAGCAAGATGTGAACCACATTTTAGAATTAGAAACAGAGCAGTTGTATTAAAAGAAAAAAACCCACTAGACTTAGAATTTAAAATGTGCACGTGTACATGCGTGCACATGTGTTCAAATCCTTGCGCTCCTCTAACTGGCTCAGTAAACTTTAAAAAAATCACTTCACTTCTTAGAACCTCAATTTCTTTATCTGGAAAATGGACAAAATCATTCCGAACTCACTCTGCCCCTGTTGTGAGGCTGAAAGGAAACACTGCCCATCCAAGAGCCTAGCATACTCCAGGCGGAGAGCAGGCATACATTAAGTGTTCATTAAATTTACCAACAGCAATTGATATCTGGTTAGAAAATAACTACACAAACCAAACCTTTGAATGGTTAATGATGAAAATAAAAACCTTCTTTTTCACACTATTCCATTTTCTACTTAGCATTGGATATATTGTCACAATTAATGGCCAGAACTTTGTGAAAGTTACTGCCATAGAAACTTAGAGCTGGATTTATAAAAAAATTTAAAAAGTAAAATAAACCATTATTGCATTCAAAATGTTCATGTCATTTAAATTAAACTCCAATCCTGTGGGTTTTGCTAAGAAAAACATACTGAAAATTTTCACTCCTTCAAAAGCAGTTTCAACTTTTCAGAATATTTTTTACACCCTCCATTCTTGGACTCAGTGGAGGTTCCAACAATCAGAAAAATGGACACCGGAAGAAATGGTAGATTTACAATAATTTTCACAGATTCTTCAGGCTACAGATTTTCACCCCCACAGAGGAGCTTATCTGTGTTTCACAGAAGGAAGGGAAGCTACAGGCTACAGAGGGAAACCTAGTGCTTTTAGGTGCCCTGCTTTCTTCAGAGTTCAAGTCTCTACTGTGCAATCCCCCTGCACTGATGACCCTGTATAGACACTGTTGTGCCCAAGAGTCTACGGATTGTTCTCTCCTCTCTCTATACACTTTCCCTGAAGTAATGATTTTAGCAAACTCTCATATGCTTATGAATTATAATCCCCTTCCAAGTGTTGTCATCTCTCCAGCACTTCATGTGCAAGGAAAAATAGACACTTGCCCCACCATGTCCCATCATGTACTAAACCACAGTAGTTTATCTTTTTCTCCACTAAACATGATTCCATCTCCCCAAGAGTGGTACCATCGTCCACCACAGAACACAAGCCAGGAACCTGGAAGTAGACCTAAATTTACCTTTACCCTCCCCATCTGCCAAATCCAAGTCTTACTGACCTTGCCTTCCAAATCTTTATGAGTCCAACCCCTCCTGCCTTGTCTACCATCACTGTCTGGCTTCAGACTCACAGCATCTTTTACCTGCTGTATTGTAGTACATTCCTAAAAGGTCTTCTTTCCTGGTTCTTCCTTCCTCTAGCCTTGCCCTCTCCAATCCATTTTCCACATGGCAGCCATAGTTACATTCTTAAAAGGCCATCCTGACCATGTCACGTTGTTGCCTACTATCGTTCCATATCGCCTCCTGGATTAGAGGCAACATAACTTGCCATCTTACATATGCTCCTGTCAGATTCTCCAGCCTTAGCTTCTACCTCTTCCATCAGTACAATAAATGCTCAAGTAATACTAAACTTCTTAGAGTAGCTTTCTCTACAATTCTTGCTGTTCCACAAACACGTTGCATTTTGCATAGTGCTCCATGTCTTTGCAGAGAATATTTTTTCCTTTTCTTGTTCTCCTTTAAGACTCAACTCAAGGCTCGCTTCCTTCAGGAATCCTTCCCTGCAACACACAGCAGGTCCAACAATGGAGGCCAAAAAAAGAATTCTGAAAAGTTAAAACCGCTTTTGAAAGAGTGGGGATTTTCAATGGGTTTTCCTTCCGCACTACTCTGAGATCCTTTCTACAGCAAAGAACTAAGCAGTATAATATGATCTTTAAGAATATGGTCTCTGGATTTAAACCTATAGGGTTTACATATGACTCTACTAGTTACCAGCCAGTTGGCAAACTATCTAGACTCTTTAAGCCCCAGTTTATCTTTTAAAAGGGGATAATAATGACACTAAACTCAATGGGTAGTTATCAGAATAGAATGAGCCTGACACCTAAGGGATGAGAAGGACTCAGCCACGTGAAGACTGGAGGATGCGCTTTTCAGGGAGAGGGAATGGCGATTACAAAGGCCAAGCTGATGAAACGTGGGGCACTGAATGATTTACAGCCAACAGCCTCATCCCCCTGCAATTCCACTCAGCCTAGGATTATGGTTTCTAAGAGAAAGCAGTAAAAGCCCCAGCATTAACACATGGGGCTTTGCGGAACCTCATTAGCTGGGATCTGCTTCGTTTCTTATGCCCCATTTGGATTCTTTCCAGACTCTACTATCACATTTAAGCCTTCAGTGAAACTTTAAAGCCCTCAAAAGTGGTGAAAGGGCTACAATGGCAGGGCCCCAAGGGATGAACATCAATGCTGAGTACAATAGTCCTGCAAAGGCAGCTCCGTGAGGCCATTACCCCAAACGGCATGCTCTGGATGAACACCGCAAAACGCACACAGTCAGGGAATGTGGACCTCTTGTCAAACTTGACAGCAAGCTTATTTCAGCATGAAACGCATTTGCCAAATGAACAGTGACTCAACTATCGCATTGGTTTTAAAAATGGTTTTTGCTTTATAACAGAGAAATAAAATGATTTATGACTTTGTCAGGGTACGGATGCTGCTTTTTGAAAAAAAAAAATCCTCCCAGTTCCAGAGTGTCATGAATTGCAAATCAACTCATGGGTGATGTATTTGTGTGTATATGCGTGTACATGTGTACACACACATATCTCAGTGAGTGTCCTCTTTCTTCTTTGCTTCTGTGGTTTGGACCTCTGTGTGCCTTCACTGATGCTGCAAGCAAATTGTAATTATAATGCTGAACAGTCACTTCCAAGACAAACCAAATCTGTGTTCCATTAAAGTCATGGAATAGTTAAACATTATTTTTTTATTCCTGACCATAATAAAAAACAGGTTCCCCATTCAGTCTGATGCTCCAGAAATCAGAGGATTCCACATGGTCCCTTCCATGATATTTGGAAATAGATTCTGATGTTGTCCCAGGCATATCAGCAGGAGGTCAGCCTAACTTATGGTTTATCCTGTGCACTGTGGTTTGGACAGCAGCTGCATGGAAGTCCTGAAATGTAATCGATTTCCTCCTTAAGACACTAAGTCTGCTTGCCAACTACTAAGCATGTTCCTCATGTGTCCTTCTGAGATGTTAGATGGTGTCACAGAAAGAGGGCTACACTGTCTTTTAAATGAGAGACGAAGAAATTCTGCTCTTTAGGAGTTGCATCCAAAGGGAAAAATAACACTCCAGTTTTTCTGTTCACCAGTTTGCAACAGTCATTCTGATGATGTATCTTCACAAAACTGTCTTAGAAGTAAATCTTCCTGTATGATTCAGTTGTTATTTTATCCTAATGTTCTAAATTTGTGTGCATTCAAGATGCATTTTGATAATAAAACTCTTTAAAGAATATTTGGATTAAAAAATAATAAAGAATAAACGCTCTGCAACCATTCACCTCCTATAGAAAATTTAGCTGACATTCAATATCTTCATTTTCTTTCACATTTTACAAGAATGCTAAAAATTTCCAATAGACTTTAAATTGCAATTTAAAAAGATCATAGTCTTTGAGCCTAAAATTCTACAGTTCTTTACTCAGAAGATTGGTGTTATATCTCTAGAATGGGGGATACTATGAGCTAGCTTATGTTTTGCTTTCTTTAGATTTA